>NW_017731387.1:545553-641207 GCF_001890085.2 Hipposideros armiger
ACGCTGGCTGCTGGCTACACACGGTAGCCCATGGCAACCCACTGCCACAGGGGCTGCAGCCTACGCCATCACTGGCGACTCACGGCAGCCCAGCTCCAGGTCGAGCTGTTGTTCAGCATCTTAGCTGTGGAGGGCGGTGTCACTGGCCCTCATATGTGGGATCCGAACCAGGGCCCCCTGGTGTCCCAAGCCAGTTCTTAACCATCGCGCCACTCGGCTGGCCCTTCTTTCATTTCTTTATCTCTGGTGCTAGTGCTGTGTCTGGTATAGTCAATGATGTGACCCAGTGGTGCTAAACCTGTCCCTTAGTCCCAGGTGAGGCATCTATGAAGTCACAGCTCAGCCTTTGTGCCTTCAGAGGGTTCAGTGAATCAGAAGGACAGGCTAAGCCCGAGCTGGAGGGGAAGGAAAGAAGGAAGTTAGACAGTTTTTCAGTGAACTAGGGGTGAAAAAGTAACAGAACCTAAGAGGACAATATATTCATTACTGCCTAAATGCTTGCGTAGCCGTCTGTGGGGGAGGCGGGGGAATGTTGGTTGCTAGGACAGATGCATCAAAATTCACACTTCAAGGTAAGAATATCTTAGTGGAAGCAATGGGGTTATATGATTTGATACTGTTTTCTCTCATTGGATGTTCTACTTCAACACCATGATAAAAATTCTAATTGTCAACTAGGTTGACAGAGAATGAAAAAAAACTTCAAAAAACTCTCTTTAGATTGCTATGAGTTTTGGAGGGATTGGGGGTGGGGAAGTGGATTTTTCCATTAAGTTGAGACTGGGAAGAAGTACCTCCCATATACTTGAATCCGCAAGCTCACTGAGAGGTCATTTCCTGAGCTCTTGTAGCACCTAGTGAAGAGCTCAGTGGACACATTCTAACACTTGAAGGAAACCTGGAATCTACTTTTCCTGCTGTGACAACAGTTTTTGAGGATTATCAAATAAATGTAAAACCTTTAATATTGACCTCTGGGGACTAATACAATACTCAGCACATAGTAAGAGCCCAGTAAATATTTGTAAATATTCTTCTTAGAGATTTATGCTGAGCGGCCTTTTGGTAGTCCCCTCTCTCCAGTGAGTAATGGTAACTTTTTTTTCTTACTTTCCCGTCTCATCCCATCATCTAAGTACATCTTAAATCCCTGGATTTGGGGGAGATCTTTGGAAAGACCTAGATTTTTGGTATCTTTCTCCTGTGCTGATAGCCTCATGATGGCTCTTTATTCTTAGAGTAGAATCCGAGGAAACCTGTGCATGTAGTAGGGTGAAGATGGAGAAACCGTCAGAGAATAATTTTGTTTATCCTATACGTTGGCAACGAGGAGGAGCTCATGAAATCCCAATTTAATGTGAAAAGTTCCAAAGAGGACGCTTTATGTTTCTGTTCACCTTGGACAGGCACAAACCTAGGCCAGGCATGTCTTCCATCTCATTACCTCAGGCAGATCCCTTGATTCAGTTTTTTCTTTCATAAAAATGGTATGTCTGTGGAGAAGGGTGACTGTTGAGGTCTTAAGCAACACACTTTGATATTGGAATGTTAAAAATACATACCTTAGACAGTGGTTTGACATTTGCAGAGAGAGGCTATGATGGAAAGGTGGAGAGAGTGGCTGGAATCAATTCAGCAATTCTTCATTGTTCTGCAGTGAAGAAAATGCAGTTCACATTACTTTGGGGGAAAATAGTTTGAAACAAGCAGTTTGTTAGGAGTGTGAAAAAAAAAAATCTAAAACAAGAACCAAACCCCACCCCAATTTAGCCCTGAGCTCCTTAAGCACTGAGGTGCAACTGTTTTAAGAATTGACATGCATAACTGCATTTCTTCTCACAGATCCTTTTGTGAATTAAGCTCTGATTTCTCGTTTTTCGATCTCATTTAAGCTGACTTAACACTAGTGGGTAAAAGTACTGAGCTAGCTTTGTAATAATTCTCATAGTATATAACCCAGGGCAGTGCTTTACAGGTTTTTATACCAACAAAACTGTTTCCACTGGGCACCCATAGGAGCAGATTATGAGATGTGTTCTTAGTGAGAGATAATTGAGAAATGTAGGAAACACCCAAAAGGAAATGGGCACGTGAGAGAGGGAAGGGAGGGCAGCTAATATCATGTACATCATAAAGCCACTGACTTTCTTTTTTTTTTTTTTAAAGATTTTATTTGGGAATTCAGGTAGGGAACAGTGTTGGGGAATTGGGGAAGGGGAACAGTGTGTTTTTCCAGGACCCATCAGCTCCAAGTCAAGTTGCTGTCCTTCAACCTTAGTTATGGAGGGTGCAGCTCAGCTCCAAGTCCAGTTGCTGCTTTCAATCTAGTTGCGGGGAGGCGGGGGGAGCGGTGGAGTGAGGTGAGGTGGGGTGGGGGGGTGAAGGGGGTGCAGCCCACCATCAAACTATCAACCTTGTGGTGAAGAGCACGTGCTTTCACCAGTTGAGCTGCCCGGCTGCCCTTTGGCAGCTCAGCGACAGACAGCTCAGCGCAGCTCACTGGCCCATGTGAGAATCCAACCGGCGACCCTGTTGCTCAGAGCTCGTGCTCTTAACCAATACGCCACCCGGCTGGCCCACAAGCCACTTACTATTACTATTGTCCACTGATACTTAATCCCAGACGGAAGTCTGGGAAATGGTGTAGAATACACACTTCCGAGATCTCCCGCCTCAGGGTTGAGGAATTTCTATGTCTGTGTTAGTTAGCTTGGACTGCCATAACAACATACTATCGATTTTGTGGCTTAAAAAACAGGGATTTATTTCTCACAGTTCCAGAGGCTGGGACGCCCAAGACCAAGGTGTAGGCTGATTCAGTTCCCCAGTGAGGGCCAGCTTCCTGGCTTGCAGACGGCTGCCTTGTCACTGTATCCCTCACACGGTGGAAAGAGCATGTGGCGGGTGGGAGGCCAGCTCTCTGCTGCCTCGTATTCTAAGGTCACTGATTCTATCAGGAGGGCCCCACCCTCATGACAGTATCTAATCCTAGGTGTCCCCCAAAGGGTCCATCTGAAGAAAGGAAGGGTCATTCAAAAATAATGTGGCCTTGGATGGGGGTCACAGTGGAGGAGAGGCATTAAGAAGTGGATGTTCTAGAGTGTGTGAGCTGGAAGGAGAGATTTGGTGATGATGCATTCACTGACAATGGGGAGTTCTCAGTTGGAACAACAGCAGGGGGTGGGCAAGGTAGAAGAGAAATGGAAGAGAGTGAAATCAAGGAACTGGTATAAGCATCCCCCCCCCCCGACTGCACTGTAGAGGGCAGAGCAACTTCTTAGGGAACAGTAGGAAAGAGCTGTGGTCCTGAGCCTGAATTTTAAGTGATGGCAGACGCAGAGCCTGTATCCATGCTCTCATACGGGAAACTGGCCACAGCACCTGTGTGTATGGGAAAAGAATACCATGGGCTCAGAAGAAAATGGACAATAAGAGAAAAAGGTAAACAGAAGTAAGAGGCTAGAGGTTTCCATTAATTCTCAGTGAGAGTGTTTAGTATTAGAAGTTCATTGTTTATAATATTTTTGTGTAATGGTGCTAAAGGTTACCACAGTAACCTTTTTTTAAATTTTGATTTCACAGTGTTGGGTTCAGTCGTTCTCAGTCACTTTTGTTTTTTCCATCTAAAGTCCCAAGGAAAATAATATTTTCTGTTACTCTTACACATAGATATCTGGATTGATTTGAACTTACATGACAATTGCATTCAAAATTCTGGAACTCACAATGGGCAAACCGGAACTCAGAATCCGTCCTGCCACTTTTAGAATGTTGTTTTAATAAGGCTTATTCCTGTCGGGGGTTGGCTGCGTTTTACATATCAGGCTGTGAGTATGAAGAGTTATCGCCATGACAACTAGGACTGACTGACTTGCCTTTCAGAATTGCTAATGATTCAGCATGTTTGGAGATGATACCTGTGGTTCTCAGTGACTTTCTAGAAGGTCATAGAATTTTGGCAAATGGTTCCCACTGGATTAAAAACAGAAAAAAACAAAAAAGTGAGTTAAGTTGTGGTCATGCGTCTCCATGAGCCATATGTACAACCTTAGGCAGGTAAATTGGGGCTTCACCTTCTTCCATTTAACAGGAAAAGTTATAGACTGGAGTATACAATCTTTAAGGTTGCTTACAGTTCTAAAATTTTCTAATTCTATAGATTTATATATCATGAGCACAGGAAGCAAGGTAATCAATCCACACACTCCATAATTCTGTCATTGCTTTTGAACATTTTTGAATTCTTTTTTTTGCCTCACCTTCAGCACTGACAGCTTCCCATCCAGATTTTGATTAAAAAAGAACAACTCGAAACTCTTGGGGGTTAAAAATAATCCATGAAAAAAAGATGATTCCACGCATTGTTTGAGCAATTGCAGCTTTATTGGGCCGCAAGTATAATTTTTCAAGTTAATGGACTTGAAATGCTTCAGCTCATTTGATACACATGTGTACACTGGAATTTTTTTTAAACATCAAAGCACGTACTTCAACCAGCAGTTGATTATTTTTATTATTGTTCACAATAGAAATACGAACTAACTCTGCTTTGTGAATTTGTCCTTTGTTCTTCCTGGCTGTGTGTAGTGGCTGGCAATCCATTTTAGCTATCATTTATATAATAGCTATCTACTCCTGATTTTTGTGTAATATAAAGTAATATTTCACAATGACTAGTTTTGTCTGTTCGTATTCGAGTACCTTATCTCTTTCATCATTTGGAAAGCTAGCTATGATTGTATGGTTTCAATTGTCAGATGTCCTCTTTATTCTGAAAAATAGATTGACCCACATTTAGATGTTTTCCTGCTCAAAGGACTTGAAGAGAACTTTTCCATAACACTTAGTCATTGACCTTTTATCAATCCTTCCTCCCACAGCTTCTAATTAGGCTCCTTATGTAGCCGGAATCATTGTTTCCTTGGGGTGAATGTACGCAGTTCCAGCCTGTTGGTTGCTTGTCATGGAGACCCAAATACGGACTTGCTTCTTTGGGTCCATATTTCTATTGTGCTTTTGGTATGTGGGATTGACTTGGGTTTGTCTTCTGACTTTGGTGTTTTTTCCTTTTTTTTTTTTTTTCTTTTTAAAATTTTATTGGGGAACAGCCATGGTCATTGGTTACACATTGCTTTCATGCTACAGTGGCATAGTTGACTCTTTTAGGGAGGGCGCAGCTCCCAGTGGCCCATGCGGGGATTGAACCGGCAACCTTGGTGTTATCAGCACCACGCTCTAACCAACTGAGCTAACCAGTTACCCCTGGTCTTTTCTTATCTGTTCACTCTTTCATCTTCTCTTCTCTCTCTCCTCAGCCATTTCCATAATCTGATGCCTTTTACCAGGTCTTCCAGCATTTCCATTCTCTTAAATATTCCTAGACCAAATTCACTTGCTTACCTTTATTCATTCTCATTTTACTTCTAAGCTCATGCCTTCCTAACCCTGGCAGGTTTCCTGGGCAAGAGACCTGGGCAGTTACCTGGGCCACACACGTACAAGGCCTCAGGCATGGTTTAACGCTCGGCTGTGCCATCTTGCAATTTTTGATAACCTTTGCACAAGGACCTCTGATGCTATTTTTGCACTGGGCGCCACAAATTATGTAGCCATTCCTGACTGTAGCTATTTTTTCCCCTTTCTAGTTGGGTAAGTGGTTTTTGTTTTAGTTCATCACTAATTCTTTTTCTTTCCTCACCATTTTTTTTTTCATTTATTGACTTCCTGCGGTACATCGTTTTGACTGCTATTTTAATATAACCATATTTAGCTCTGTTCATGTCTCACATCCTTCAGGGGCATTTAGCATTATAGAAAAATTGTATGTGGTCAACTTTTGATTGGCCGCCCTGACTAAGGGAGAAGGGAATGAGAGAATCAATGAAGATGACAATTCATATAGGGAGTCATTTTTTTGGAGGACGCTGTGTGGTTTCTCACCTTCAGGAGATTTTCCTTTTTATTTGTGTTTGCTCAGGTTAATTGGTCTGCACTCCTGAATATACAGTAATTGGTGGTGGGGGGAGCCTGCTGAGTGGCAGAGGCTGGCTAACCTGACGTTAAATATCTCCGCTAATAAAGGAGATTGATTGTTCTTATATTTTCTGTTCACAGACATATGAAAAATGAATTCTTTTTTGATTTTCACAGGTTTACTGGAGGGGGTTAGTAGGATGTAAAGACTTTTCTAGTAATAGTCAGACACCTTTTTTTGGTTTTGACAAACTAAATGGCCTATTTTTATCTGTTCACCTGGTGTCAGTCTGACTCGCTTTACTCAGGGATACTGTCTGCCAGGAAAAATTTAAATAGTAACGACGTCTGATGTGCCCCCAGGGTGACCCAGCTACCCACGTAAGTTCTCTTGGTTTTCTTTTTTTAACAAACATTTTCATATCACTTATTTGGTGCCAGTTGCTGTGCTAAGCATCTTAAAAATATACTCATTTAATCCAAGGAATTAGGTTCTATTAATTATTCTCATTCTATAGTTAAAGAAACTGAGGCATAAATAAGTTATACAACCTTACTGAACACAGTAAGTGCCCACACATGAATGTGAACCCAGAAAGTGTGACTCAAGTCTGTGTGCCATGCTGCTGCTCTGATACTTGGTCTGTTTACTTAATGGCCATTCCGACGCTTAAAGAGTTGGAAACCTAGATGAGTGATGTCATAAAGCCTTATCCTAGTAGAGGACAAATAAATATCTGTTTCTTTAACTTTCCTTCTGTGGGCAATGCATAATAAGAAGTAAGTGAATATGTTTAAAAAAAACCAGGCGAGGGATGGCTGGTTAGCTCAGGTGGTTAGAGCGCAGTGCTCATAACATCAGGGTTGCCGGTTCGATTCCAGCATGGGCCATGGAGCTGCGCCCTGTACAAGTAGATTGAAACAACTACTTGACTTGGAGCTGATGGGTCCTGGAAAAACACACTAACACACTGTTCCCCAATTAAAAAAAAGAAATGGGTTGTTTTAAAAAAATGTGTATACAAACAACAACAACAACAAACAACAGGTGAACCTAGATATTAAAACTACATGTTACTCCAATGGAAATATCTCTGATGTCATCCTGGATTTTACGGAGACCGCATGTGCTTGGGAACTAACGTGAGAGCGGTGCTTCGCTGACGGTCACCATCCGTTTTGGAAATTTGTCATCCCAGCTGGTGACTTGCTGACACCTTATATCTGTTGCCATACTTTTTCCTTTGGCTACATATCACAGAGTGTGCCATTGGATGGCCAATCAGCATGCTGTATCCGAATCAATAGATCTCAGGAAGCATTCCATCAGGTCGGGGAGCCTTCCCATCTCTCAGCCCTGTCTGAGCGTTGCACATGCTGACATGAAAAAAGAGAATTTGGGGGTCATGTTCTCTACCTGTGGCTTCTTGTGGACAGATGAGTCCCCTATTATTGGTGAGATCTAGTCAATAAAGCTGTCAGCATTCTTAAAATATGGACACCAGAGCCCAGTTCAGCGTCCTCAACCAGTGTTGTAAGTTCTGGGTATGAAATATAAGAGAGGGAAATGATACTTGTAAGAAAGGGCCTTCAAGTTTAAAAATGAGTTAAACATGTTGGATGATAGAAAAGAACTCCTGACTCGAAGTTGGGGAGCTGAGTTGTTGGCTCGGTTCTGCCACAAAGAATCCTGGGCAGGTGGTGACATCTGCAAAATCAGAGGACTTAGCCTGATAATTGTGAGTGTCCATCACAGCCCCCAGTGCTAAACTGTTTGACTTAAAGGCATTGTCCCCCATAAGTCCATTTCAATCCTAGGTGGATAGGCACCTATGGAATCCACATGATCCTAAATGGCACATGGCTGTTGTCATTATAACCTCCACCCTTCTTGTATCCCTCATTCTCACTTGCCCTTTCTCACAACCCACCCCACTCCCCGCCATTAGAAAGGCAGAACCTTAGGACAGCTTTGCTCCTCTTCCAGAACTTAGGAATGTTTTCTCTGGTCTCTTTTTCGGGAAACAGGCTAATAGGGCTAGTGTGGGTAGCTCTTACCTTCCACAGATCTTAATTCCTGTCTTAGAATCCTAGAAAGTATACCCCCACCCCCCAAATAACACTCGCACATATAAGTTAGGGTCATGCCAGCCCCTCTACCAGATGAGTGTCCAGCCTCAGGTAGCTTTACACACTGGGTACCTCTTGGCCAGCTGGTGGCTTTCCTTCACACAGTGCTTCAGAGGTCCAGGGTCCTTTCGTTCTGTGGCTCCACCATCTTCTCTACGTACTTTTCAGGGTGACCACATTTGTCTGAAACAAGACAATGGAGAGAAATGGAGTGTCGTTAGTGGAACCTTGGCATGGGCCAAATGTGCAGACAGTGTACACGGCTTTTGTCCCCCGTCCCCAGGTGCCTGGGAAGCGAAGTCTGGTTCTCTGCCTAATCAGGACGGGAAAGCGGTTTGACGAACAGCTAGTATAGGAGTTCTCAAATTATAGAGTGCGTCAGGACCACCTGAAGGGGGTTCCAACCCAGGTTTCTGGACCCCAGGCCCGGATCTCTGATCCTGTAGGTCTGAGCTGGGCCCAAGAAGGTGCATTACTTTTTTTTAAGTATGGTTGGTATATGGTATTATATTGGTTGTAGTAGTTTCAGATGTACAATGTAGTGATTCAACGTTTTTATACCTTACAGTGTGATACCCCACTAATTCCAATAACCATCTGTCACTGTGTAAACTTACCACAATATTATTGGCTATATCCCCCTTCATGTTTTTCACTCATCATCCTGCCCCCTTCCCCTCTGGCAACCATCCCTTTGGTGTCTGTTTCTGCGAGTTTGCTTCCATTATTTTTTCCCCCAATTCCACTTGTAAGTCAAATCATATGGTCTTTGTTTTTTCTCTGTCAGATTTTTTTCACTTAACGTAATACCATCTAGGACCATCCACATTGTCGCAAATGACAAGATTTCCTTCTTTTTCTATTGCTGCATACTATTCCATTGTGTGATATGTATATCACATCTTCTTTATCATTCATCTATTGCTGGAAAACTCTATGGAGAGTCCTCAAAAAGCTAACAATAGATGTACCATAGGACTCAGCAATTTCACTTCTGGGTATTTATCCAAAGAAAATGAAAATGCTAATTTGAAAAGACATCTGCACCCCTGTGTTCACTGTTCATTATTTACAATAGCCAAGATGCCGGCGCAACCTGAGTGTCCATCGATGGATGAATGCGCGTTTCTAGTAAGTTCCCTGGGGAAGCTGCTGCTACAGACTTGGGAATGATACTTTGGACGCCGCTGAGCTAGTGCATATTTGCTACACGTCTTAATCACATCACATATTTCTTGAGTACTTCCAATCTTTATTTGAAAGAGAGGAGAGAAGGTCAGTTGACCAAGGAGCGGGAAACTTGGCTTGAGAAGGAAGTAGGGTCTCCAAGCGTGAGTGACCTGGGTGCCAGTCTTGACCTTGCTGAGCTGTGTGACCTTGGGCAGCAACTTCATCCCTGTGAACCTTGGCTTCCAGTAAGCGAAACGGGAATGATGACAATATCAGCTCTGCTGCAAACAAGGGACTGCTGAGATCAAATGACATAAATATGGGGAGAGCCGATGACCTTAAAAGAGGACATCAGAATTCCCCTTTGGGCACGAATTGTTGGCTGTGTGAAAATAGTTTGCGTGAAGGTAGAGAGCGAGACTTTCAGTGCAAGGCCTGAGAGCAGAATAAGGAAGTCAAAGCGCTCTGAAGGAGACCGAGCTGGGAACTTGGAAGAGGCTTGCCCGTGGAGCAAAGAGGGAGCGAGGATGAGAAGGCTGCGTTTGCCAAAGCACTTGTTAGGACCGGGATGTCTCCCGTTCAATTCTCAGTCGTTCGTGTTTCTGGATATAAAGCCTCTGTCTCCCCAGATGTTCAGTAAAATCGTAGTGGTTTTGTTGGTGGAAATCAAGGAAAAGAAAACGAGCTCTGTGTCTGGTTCAGTTCAGAGCAGAGGCAAAGGGGTACCTGGGGTGTGAAGCCAAGGAGTGGACGTGAGGGACGGCTGAGAGCCAGAGTTCATTGTGGCAGCCCAAGCCCCTGAAAATGTGGTTGTTAGCCAAAATATAAGGCGCTTATGTGAGAGATGATAGCACTTATTTGAGATAAAAAAATAGCCGCTCACGAAGCACTGATTCAGGCAGTTACCCAAGGAGTATTCTGATTATGGGGTGAAGACAAGGGGTGTTTTTGAGAAAGGGAAGGGTACGATTCCATGGACGGAAGGAAGGAGTTTCTATAGGGGCAGATGAGCTAAGTCATTCTTTCACTGTACATGGTGCTGCTAATTCCAAAGAATGTTCGTGATCATCTGTCCTTGTGTCCTGGAGGTCTCGTTAGCTTTACGCATAGTTGTTCATAAGACCATGTTGGTGGCTTAGCCCAAATGTGGTTTTGCCCAATTCAAACATCCCAAAGATTTGAGGAGTCAGACGTGCAAGGTGGTTCTTCTGGAAGGAGCCCCAAGGCTAATTTAAAATGGCTCCACTTATGTCAACGTTCCACATGGTAAAGGCTCAGTCTGCAAAATTTCATGATATTGACAGACTCACAAATTTGTGTAGGAAGGGCCTGACATGAATGCAGCAAATATGTAATTAATTATTCATAGATGTACCAAAGGGCATTTAAAATGATGGCATATAGAATGGTATTGCTTAAATTACATTTTTGGATATCCTCTTATTCATTTATATATTACTTATTTACACTATTATACTCTTCACTGTACTTTTATTTTTCATTAAAATTTTTTTCAATTACAGTTGACATACAGTATTATGTTTTAGTGATTAGACATTTATATAACTTACAAAGTGACCACCCCAATAAGCCTAGTATCCATCTGATACTATACATAGTTATTACCATATTATTGACTATATTCCCTATGCTGTACTTCACATCCTCATGACTATTTTCATAACTGCCAATAACTGTACTTCTTAATCCCTTCTCTGATTTTTCACCCATCCCCTCAAACCCCCTCCCAACTGGCAACCATCAGTGTTCTCTGTATCTATGAGTTTGTTTCTGTTCTGTTTGTTCATTTATTTTGTTTTTTAGATTCCTCATCTAAGGGAAATCATGTGGTATTTTTCTTTCTCTGACTTATTTCACTTAGCATCATATTGGGGTTTTAAATTTTAATCTTTTGTTTTAAATTTAGGTGTGGATGCATTTTTCTAAAAATTACAAAGTTACCCAAACAGAACAAACTGAATTTCAAGGTTAGGGAATTTTTCTAATAATAATTTATGGTCCAAGTATTATTTGATGAAGCCAGGTATGTATTGTACTTGTAGGTACCAACCTGAGACTACGTTTGGATGGCCAAGAGTTGGCTCAAAAACAGGGAAAAATATTTCTAGCCTTAGTTAGAAATGCTTGTCGAATGCATTAATTATTATTTCTAAAGAATGTTGCCTTGTATGCACTCAGATATTTTTCAGCAAAATGGTTTAACTTGTAGAGATTCCATCTCCCGTAGGATTCTGTTTCCTATGCGTTCTCTTCTGAAATGATAAGAGTAGCCTCTCCCTTCATGTCTAAGAATGTTATCAGACCTTTATTATCAAGGTCTAATTTATGAAAAAGTGTCAGTTCTGCATGTTCACCTTGGAGACTTATTTCCCCCCAAGCCTCTGCCTTTGTAAGTATTTGCAAAGCTCTGCCAATGGCAGACACACCCATGAGGCGAAGAATCCCCTTTCAGTTGGGCTGTCCTCCGGGCTGTGATTAGCAGTGTCCTCACTGAATATTTAACTTTTGCCAAACTGCTTACCTGTGCTGTAGATCAGGGAGAGATGGGGAGAGCTGGCACTGCTTTACATAACTAAGTTTTTCTTGCCAAGTAAAAATGAAAGTAACAAAATATGGCGTGAAAGAAGCCAAGGTTTGGGCTTTAAAAATATTCCCCTTTTCATGTTATTTCCCCATTTAAAATAATCTGAGAAAAGAGTGAAATAGTTGAGACTGAGGAAGGATTTTATGCAGATCAGTGAAGCAGACAGCTCATATTTTCTTGCAAAACTCTTGGGAATTTTCCTCTGCAGACCCCTCCGCAGTCAGTGATAAATAGTGCTCTAAAGAAAACAATTTCCCATTGTTAAAAACTGACCAGTTTGGTATGTGGAGAGGGGGGGTAGAGAGGAAAGAGAATTTCTATTGGAGGAAAGCAAATGTCAGGCAGAGGTAGCCACTGAAGGCCCTGAGACAATAGTTTGGACTTCTCATAGCTCTTTAAATTAGTCCAGTACAGGGTTTGTGCTCAGTCTCATTTTTACGATGGAGAAAAGAGGCCCCAGAATTAGGATGAAATATACTTGCACTGCTTAGAGACGATGCCCAGTCACTTTCTAAGAATGTGCAGGTGGAAAACACACTTTGCTTGCTTAGCTTGCTTAATCCTTTTTCCCCTCTCTTGTGAGTGGCCCCATGCATCCAGTGGAATCCCTCCCACCCCCGTCCCCCATCTTTATTAAGTTCGCTAATGTACGGGGGTGTCTCTGCCTGGTTAGTGTAACAGGGAAAATTGCATTTGCTTATCTATCACAAATGAAAATCACCTGGGGAATAAAAAGAGCATTTTCAATTCTGCTACCATTATTTCAGAAGCAATCAGAGGAGGAGGAATGAAAGTCAAACGCAGGGAAAAATGCTGATGGATTGGGCAATCTGCATGGCTCTCTGGGACCATCATTATTCCACTGTTCAGGAGGAAAACGCGCATTTGAAAAATGGCGAATTCCGCCGCGCGCACTGCCTCACTCAGCTATGTAGCAATGATCATTGTGGAGGAAGCACAGTTCAGACTTCAACTACACGCTCATTTCTGCTTGTTCGTTTGTTTTGAGGGACACTAAATCTTATGTAACATTAAGTGGACATTCCTGCCCCGTTGGAATACAGCTCCTAGATGGTTTTCAAATATTGGTATTCAGCAGCAATCACCCAGTGAGTGATGGGGCCAAGGTAACGCTGCAGCCACAGAGAGCAAGCGGCTTGACATTGCCTCTCTTCTAGAACGTTCTGTCCTTTCATCCCAGATGTAAAAATAGGCTCTCTGTCTGTATTTTGTGTATTTTTTTTTTTGGTACCTTTATCATCTGAAGGTGATTTTGTTAATACAGTAAATCTTGGTTGACTGATACTTTAAGAAGATGCTTTTTCTGGGTAAACTAAAAGCCTGACAAGGCTCTTCCTGATGCTCTTAAATATTTTATTAGCAACGTCTCTTCTCCGCCCCCTTCCTATTCAGGCTCCTTCAGCTTAATGATATGAAAGCAGGTGGTCGCGTTGTCAAAACTGGGGTTTCCATTAGAAACAATCTCTGAGAATGTGGTGTGTGTCTCTTTTGCCTTGTTTTTCTCATTATTAGGTGTCACTGGCTCAAAAGGCCTCTATGGCAGTTTGCAGATCATATATCATATATATATACATATATATATATACATACATACATACATACATACATATATATATATATATATATATATATATATATATATATATATCTCCTGCTTGAAACCAATGTTCTGAGAGTTTTTGAGCCATGAAAATCAGATATCATTGTTTTTACACTTTTTAAAAAAACTTTTGGAATGTGGCTTGTGAGTTTCTCTTATTCTTCCTAATTCTGAAGAAAGCCCACTGTCCCACCCCACCTCCCCGCTCTTCCCGCTCTGGCAATGGATGGGGCAGTGCTAGTGAGGAAAGACTGTTTGCGGGGAGGTGGAGGCACACTTATACATCAGTGTTGACGTTTGGGAAGAAGCTATTGCGTCACCAACTCCTTTAATTATTGATGGCTCAGCAATTCTGTCATTCTTAACTTCCATTTGTAACACATTCTCACAAATAATCTAGGGCTGGATATTCAAAGTACTTTTTACTGGGAGAAGCTAGAAACAGCTTTCTCTCCTTTGAGTGTTTTGACAAGGCAGAATTAAAGAGAAAGAGAGAAATATAGGAAAGGTATAATGGGGAAATGACAGCTCCGGTCCCCTGCCCTAGGATGGGATGGAAGGCGAGCCATAATAGGACTGAGGAGAGGGCTGTGCCTGCTTTACTTGAAGTGACCTAAAAGTCCCCAGCCCTTTCAAACCTTTTATTGAAATATGACACATATACAGAAAAGGACACATGTCATAAGCACATAGCTGGATGCATTTTCACAAATTATCACACCATGTAATCAACACCCAGGGTAAAAAACAGACCAAAGAGCACCGAGAAGCCTGCCTTGAATTCCCTTTTAGTTGCTACCGTCACTCCCAAGGGTGCCCACCACTCTAACTTTTGACAGTGCCAATTTGCTTTGCTTGCTGTTTGTTGTTTAGTATAAATGGAGTAATACCATAGGCACTCTTTTGTCTGGCTTCTTGTATTCAGTGTTATGTCTGTGAGATCCCTCTGTGTTGTCGCATGGCATTTTAGCTCGTTCATTCATCCACCTCCTGTGAACGCCCTTAAATTTTTTTTTTGTTGTTGTTGTTTTTTTTTTTTTTTAAGATTTTTATTGGGGAATTGGGGGATGGGAACAGCGTTGGGGAAGGGGAACAGACAAGTTGCTCTCCTTTTGTTCTTCAGTCTAGTTGTGGAGGACGTTGCTTCACTGGCCCAAGTTGGCACCATCATTGCGCTCTTCCCGGGCGAGGCAGATCAGTCACCGGCTTCTGGACGGCTGCTCACTGCGGCTGCTGGCTGCTCACACTGGCTGCTGGCTACACACGGTAGCCCATGGCAACCCACTGCCACAGGGGCTGCAGCCTACGCCATCGCTGGCGACTCACGGCAGCCCAGCTCCAGGTTGAGCTGTTGTTCAGCATCTTAGCTGTAGAGGGCAGTGTCACTGGCCCTCATATGTGGGATCCGAACCGGGGCCCTCTGGCATCCCAAGCCAGTTCTTAACCATCGTGCCACTCGGCCGGCCCTGAACTCCCTTAGTTTGATTTTACACTTGTGAACCCCATTTTTGTCTTTTCTTAGGGAGATGGGAGCAGTGAAGAGCATAGAATCTGGAACTAGGATGTGTGTGTTGAAAACCTGGCTCTTCTATTGATTAGATATACCACCTTGGGTAAGTTACTCAGGTTCCTTCTGATGCCTTAACATCCCCATCTGTAAAATGGGGACAGTAATGATAGTATCTTCCTTGTGGGGTGACTCCTCAATGAGGTAGATTTTTCACTCGCATAAGTCACGTACAACATTTAGGAGAGTCCTGGCATGTGGACAGCATTTCTGTACATATAAGGTATTCTCTAACTTGGACTTCATTTTTCCTGTTGCATAGCTTCCATCTCTGAGCATAAAATGAGCGAATACATATGCTGACTGATCAAAAATAGGGAAGAGGTGCCTGTGACAGAATTAAAAGAGGTTCTTGATGTCATTTGCCCTTTGCTCCCACTCATGTTAGACTTAAGTACCTGTGTTTAATTTTCAATGGTTTATTGTTGAGTCAAAAGACCTCATGACTCACTGGAAATCTAATAGATGAAAACATTTAGTGTACAGTGATGAAAACCTTTATTTTGTGATAAAATGATACAGAAAAGTATAAGCTGTAAGAAGCCCCATGCTTTTATGCTTTCATCCACTCCCCTGGCCCATTATTTACTAGCAGCGTTGACAGCATAGTACGGCTTTTGCAGTATTTACGATTTGGGATATTGTGTGGGGGTGGGAACGGTGAAGAAAATGGTCTCCTTCCACTCCCCTCCCCTTCCCACCCCGACTTCTTTATGCCTAGGACCAGGACCAGAATGTGCTGGAACACTGGTGCAGTATCATTTACCTACAAAAAAATAATATGGTAATAAATCCTAAATAACTTATTTTTCCTTCTCCTTCCTCTTTTTTGATGTTTCCTCAACTGTCATCAGACTCTGGAAAGAGAGTCTCTCAGACTTGAAAAAGTGTTTTATGGAAATTGTAATTCTTTCTTTTTACAAGACGTTAGAATGTGTATAGATATTTTATTATTTAAATTGGACATGAAACTTTCTCGGTATATTGCTTCTGTTTTGTTATGCCAGGCAGCTTAAGTCTGTAAAAAATCGTTGAAAATGCCATCAGGTGCTGTGTTTTCCCGAGAAAGTGGTTGGAGACAGTTCAGACAAAAATTGCACTGTGTGATCGTTTATTGCCTCAGTCTAAAAAGTCCTTTGTGGTTTTCCCGTTTTCAATGGTGTATATGTGTGAACACAGAATTTCTAGAAGATGGGACACAGATATTATAAAGTCTTAAGGGTAGCTATTTTTATGGAGAAACTCTTGACCAGTTTGTCACATCTAAAATTACAAACAGTGCTTCAAAATGATAGTTTATCTTACAGTACAAATCACTGAACATTTTGGTCAAAGTGAAATATAGAACCGTCTTGGTCTTATCAACTCCTCACATGGTGAGAAAGCAAGTATGCCCATGGACACACGTGATGCCAGTAAAGTCAGTTTTGAGTAAGTTTATCTATATGAAGCAAATTTTAAATATTTGAATATGTCAAGTTCCATGGAAATCAACCCAAGGGGGAAAAAAGGAAAGAAAGTGTAAGCTCCCTGTGTAATATAACTGTATAGAATTCCCATGATTCTAGCCAGGGTCCCCTTTAGAATTTCAAGATGAAATTTGATTAGTGATATTTAAAGTATGTTTGTGTTTTTTTGTTTTTTGTTTTGTTTTTGCTTCCCACACTTACATCATCATCCATTCTTCTTAAAGTTTCTTCTCCTCAGCTAATGTTTATGCATACCTGTTTGGGTAGATAAAATAATGTATGACCTTGTGCACAAGTGATTAACCCCATAGATCCACTGTATCCCTGAAGAGATTTCAGAGGAGTTAGGGTGACTCCTCTGGTTTGCCTGGGATGGTCCAGTGTTAGCACTGAAAGTCGCCTGTCCTGGGAAACCCCTCGGCCTGGGCAAGCTGGATGGTTGGTCACCCTAAGAGGATCTTCTGACCCCCAATATGTTTACCACTGGCCTGTCACCAAATCTGAAATGAGTCATTTAGGCTGATTATTGTATTTTAGGAGTCCCATGATAAAATGTAAATGTACCAAGATAACACACTAATATTGGTTTTCATCACTTATTTTTAATTTTTTACTGGGAGTACATTTATCAGCCATGTGGCTTCCACTTCAGATAGCAGAGCTGAGCCATGATGGAGGAGTCATTATTCATAGTGGGAGCAAAGGAAAGGAACAGCAATTTGTTAAGCACCTACTATGTGCTAAGGAGTTTTTCGGACTCTTAATAGAAAAACTTCAGAAATAAGGCCCTGGGCCTCAGGGCAAGGTGTGACGTTGGGTTAGAGAGTGGGAAAGGTGAGGAGTGACTCCTTTGGAAGAAGGCAGTCATTCCTTACCTGACAGAGAAGGCAGACCTGAGGTCACACCCAGACCTGCTCTCGGGCTTCGTGTCTTTCTAACAATGCAATTGTGACCAAACCTCTTCACCTGCAACACTTTCCAGGCTGCTCAAACTCGGATCGAATCCTGTTCTCACAGGGATTTTGTGTTTTGTGAAAATGAAATGAAATAATGTGCGTAAAATACTAGGGATAGTGCCGAGTCCCTAACAAGTGCACACACAGTGAGGCTGTGCCTACTGGTGCTGTTATGTTTGCTCAGGGTCACCTGCTCAGGAAGCTGAGGCCACTGAGGTGGTGATAGTCATCTCCGCCTTCAAGGGCCTGTCATTCTTTGTCGCCTTGACAGGTAGGCTCTTGGATGCCTTTGCTTGAAATCATTGGGCTCATTGTTGCGTATGCGCATGTGGAAATACAAATAGCAAAGGCAAACAATTGAATCTCTTTATGAAATCATAATCACAGGAGCATTGATTTTCTTCTGGGCCCCATTCTGAGGCCTATTCTATCAGGGTGCTCTCAGGCATCACTTCCATGCCTCCAATTTTTACGGGTTTTTAAGTTTCATGTAAGGTGCGATATAAATGCAAAATCGTGAAAAAGGAGAACAATTTTGGGCATTTCCAGACCTGCGCTATCAAAAGGACTGCACACCATCCTTCATTTTCCTCCGCATAGCTCTGCCTGAACATTATTTATGATAGTAGCAAAATAGTTGACATGGAATGGGAACTCTTCCGGCTGGGATATCTGATATTCATAGGTGAACCGATGGCCAAAGCCATCATCAGATTTCACTGGCAACATTTTAGGGATATAGTCATATAAAATTGAAATCGTAATGAAATGTAACTTGCCATGTACTCATGGATTTACAATGAATAAAAGAATACCATTTCCTCCTATGGATGTCAATTTATAGTTTCCCATTTTTTTTTATATAGGCGCCTACTAAAGATAGGTACAATACTTACGGCTCAAGGAGAACGTTTTAAAACCACGTATATTTCCCCAATAAATGCTACAGTACATATAAACACTTGAAATTGACCTTTAAAGCCTTGACATGAAGGTAAAGAGCAGAAAATCACAGGTGGTGAAATTCGTCAGGTAGGTCGTAGCAGGGAGTAGTTAGTACAAAGCCCTCATGGTACCAGCGTGGATTTTGTTTTGAGGCTATGTATACATCTTAGAAGAGTCACATTTAGGTCTTTTAATTTCAATTACTTTCTATCCCATTTCATGTCTTCCCTAAGAAAAATCGGGTTCGAAAGAGAGAAGGGGGACAGAGAATATCTTCCAGAATGCCCAATAAGGTCCAATAGTTGTGATAACTTTGAAAAGATATAATAAATATCACCAGGAGGAGCATCAGGGAGGTTCAGCAGAGTAACCTTTTGGAGTAGAATCCAGAGTACCCCACAACAGCTTCCTATTGAACCCTAGTGAGAATTCGAAGGAAATGATAGATTACTGATTATTTATCTGGTAACCTATGGGAACACTGTATTTTTTTTTTTTTCTTTTTGGAAAATAAAGGAGTGAAAGCAGTGGTAAACTAAGCCCCATTTATGTCTGATTCTTAGTTCTATTTAATTCAGAGTTTCTCAAAGCGAGGCCTCTAAGACCACCAGCATCAAAACCAGTGTAGCAGTTGTTAAAAATGCAGGTTTCTGGGCCATTTCTCATATTTGCTGAATTACATTCTCCGAGGGATGGGGCCTGGGAATCAGCGCTTTACATAACTTCCTCAGATGCGTGAGTATAACATGCTGAAGAACCCTATTTAAGTCTTACTCATCTGTGTTTGATGACTGGTTTGATATCGCAGATATTAATGAAAGGAAGGACGGTTTCAGGCATTCACTTACATTTAGAGGTGTTTGGAGAGGCGGCTGGACTAAGTGTTCTTTGTGGTGATTTTTGGTTCTCTTGCCATGTGAAGTACGTGCTACACTGTATGGGGCAGAATCTGAAATGCCTACCAGAGGCACTTCTTGGGGTCTAAAAGAATGTTGAGTCTACTATTGTAGATGAGGCTCTGTTGAGGGAGTTCTTTCCCATAAACCTATGGGATTTGAGTAATAGACATTATGGCTGTTAGAATTCTGTAGGATCGATAGCCTTCAGATGATGATGCCTCTGAGCAGGAATTGGCATTTTTTTTCTGTAAACGGCTAATATTAAATATTTAAGCTTTGCAGGCCATACCATCTCTGTGGCAAGCACTCTGCTCCATGTTGTAGTGTGAACACATACAGGAACGACAGAGCGTGGCTGGGTTCCAGTTAAACTTCATTGACCCAAGTTCCATTTACAGTGCATTTGGCCCGTGGGCCGACCCTGCCGGAGAACACGTAGTGGGTGATTCAGTCAATATCAAAAGGAAGAAACAACAGCACGCACACTGAATAAACATTGATAATCTGTATTTAGATAAGAACGCTGATAAAGTAGATAAAATAAAAAGATGGATGTGGTATGTCTTTTGCTTTCTGTCCCCTATTTGTGATACGCTGGCCTTTGTACGAGTAACGAAGCAGCGTGGTAGATTGTAAATATGGCCACACGTTGTCCTTGCCTCCAGATGCGCAGCGTCTCCGCAGTCCTTGACCCTGGGCCTGGCATTGGCTCCATCCAGGAGCGTGCAGCGGAGGGGCTGTCATGCGAGCTCCAACCCGAGGCCTCCGGAGGCCTGGAGGCTCCCATTTTAAAGCTAGAAATCCGGGTGGAGAATGAAAACTCCTGGGGAGAGAGGCCCCCAGATGCCTCTGCCTTCCCGGCCGTGTCAGCTGAGCAGCATCTAGCAGGGAACCCAGGTGGGAACAGGTAGACCCTGTCCAAATGACCCAGCCACAGAGCAGGGACTTAACACAGGCATACATCATGTTACTGCACTGTGCTTTACTGTGCTTCACAGATGTTGCATTTTTATTTATTGTTTTTACAAACTGAAGCCAGACCCTCCACCCGCTAAAAAATGTTCCTTGCCTGATTATGGCGGTCTGGAACTGAACCCACAGTAGCCCATGGCATGCCTGTGATGGTTTCTGTTTTAAGCCGCTACCTCTTAGTGTGTTTTGTCATGCAGCAATAGGTGACATGCAAGGAGGTGCAGGGTCCTGAGCTGAGAGCGAAAGGGGAGGATGTCTGGTGAGTGAAGGGAAGTAGGAAATGGAGAAGGTAGGCGATGTCCTAGGGCCACAGAGCCAGGCTGCCGCCGAGTCCCAGGAAGTCATCTGGGGCGGATGAACTGCACGTGGTTTAAAGTAAGGCCCGCCAGCGCGGCTGCGTGGGTTTTGCGGGGATGTTCCAGCTGTGCGTGGCCGGGCTACGAGCAAGTGGAGAGCTGGAGTTGACCATGGGGACTGGCGGTTCAGCAGGTGAATACGATGAAGAGAGAGAGGAATGTGAAGCGTGAATTCATGCAAAGGAGTGATTACAATAATACAGCGGGGACCCAGGAAAGTGAGGGCACGGTGGCTGCGAGAGGCCTGAAAGGATCCACGGAGTGGTGGACGCTTTTGAGTGGGAGTGAGCTGGAAAGGGAGCCAGGTGCCAGAGAGTGCTCCTCGTGAAATTAGGGAGGGCGTGATGGTTTCGAGGGCCAGCTGAACCGCCTTTCCCAGATTGGCTTCCGGTAGAACTCTATTTAGGGAGGAGGACGGAGAGCCGCGGCTGCTTGGTGTGCGGGCTCGAAAGATTGGGCTGGGCGCTTACGGAGCGCACACACATTGTTGCCTGTTGGTGAGGTGGCGGCCAGACCTGCCACCACACTGGGATCCTTCAGCGTCTGCAACCCCAGGGCCAGGTACGCGTTCAGCTCCCTGAGGAGACAGGCCAGTGTCTACTGCAGGATGCCGGCTTCAGCAAGGATGGGGTGGGGAGAGCCTGACGCGGTCTCCAGTCTGTCCTCTGGGATCTAACTTGCGTTTGCTGTTCTCCACTTTATGTCCAGCGTCCCATGTTCACTGCCTGCCCTGTGGACTCCAAGTTCCAGCATCGGACATGAAGAGAACAGCCTTAGAGTGAGTACCCAGCTCCCAATGCGAGCTCTCTCTCCCCCTCTGGTTACAGACATACTCTTTTAGGTTTTGGTATTGATTATCTCTAGCCAGTGGACGGGGAAGAGTAAAGACTGGGGGATCCTGGGAAGAGAGGGGCCCAGGGAACTGAAATGATAGGGCTCTGCAAATATCATCCTTGTGGATATTGAACTTTCCAAGAATTGGGGCCAAACTAGTGTTGGAGAGGATGGCATGAGTCCAGAAGCTCAAATCCCGAGTGGGCCGCAAGGAGAGAGGTCGTTTATAGCCTCAACAAGGATGGAATGGGTACCATCCGATGGCGCAAGCTCTCAAGGGTTGGGCTGCGGGGAAGGGCAAGTGGTGTCCACGGTCTAGAAGACGCATAGGGAACATTAGAGAAGCCTGCTAGGCGCCGTGGAACATGGTGTGTGTGGGAGTAACCATAGTGCTAGGTCCCGCGGCTCCTTCTGTGTCAAGTCCCTTTCCTGTCTCAGTGACTTTTTCTGGGTGACTTTTCTGAGTCACTTACTTATATATTTATATAGTGACTTTAATTAGCAGTCTGGTGACTAGGAGGGGAATTGGGTATTAACCCCAAGAGTAAGGAGAATCTAGTTACTAGAGGAGCCTGCAGTTTGAAAACCCTCCCCCCACAACTGCAACACCTATGAAGCACAGTGATGAAGCACAGCGCGATAAAACGGGGTGTGTGTGTCCCCCGAAATGCTGGGAGCTGTAGTTTCTTTAGCTTTGGCTGGAGAGAATAGTACCCATGACTGCAGGTAGGCTGGGAAGATTAAATGAGATAATATATGAAGTGCGCAGGATTGTGTCCTACACAGAGTGGGAGTCCCACAAATGGTGGTCCTTTTTCAGAGACCCCTCAGCTCCTGTGTTTTCTGGTTACAGCTTCAGAAAGATTGAGCTGCTACTTACAATGATGTCACATGCCCATGATATTTATTTCACAACGTTAATAAAAGAGATGAGTTCATTCTATCAGTAAATATTTAATGAGCTCCTACTTTGGGCTGGGCACACGCTCACACAGACGGTGCCATTTTTCACCTGCCCTCTCTGGCTGGGGATGGAGTGATGAATAAATATGCTTCCTACCCTAGAGCAGGTTAAAAGAACACCATTCTCAATGTTCGATGATTCTGTTCCCGGTCGCTGTATGTGTGTAGCCAGTTATGTTGACAGAGGTCTCTTTTCCTGGACTTTGCAGAATTCTCACAGCCTGCATGTCAAATCTCAGCCTCGACTTAATCCTCCCCTTCCATCCAGAGCCTGGATTCTGGAAATGAGTATCTCTTCCCTCTTCTGAATTAAATTATTTTTAGAACAACAGAGCAATAACCAGTGTCACCGGTGGTTTCAATTTCGGGTGGTACCTTCGAAGCAGAAGAGTATTTTGTAGCTCCCTGCTTGGAGGTGAATCTCTTGTCTGCTGTGGCCTTTGCCTCTACTTCTCCCTCCTGGCTTCCGGGATTCAGTCTAGTAGCCGCTCCTCCGGTCCTCAGTTCTCTTTTGCATCCGGTGTGATTCCTTCCTTTGTCGCTGGTTCCTGCCCTTTTCCCACCTCCCTTACCTGCCTTCTCAGCATTCTCCCCACACCTCTCTCCACGCTTTCATTGATTTCTGCTACATTCCGTTTTCCAAACCCGGCTCTGTTTTCCAGCCAGCTCTCCATCAGCCATATATATAGATATATATATTTATATTTATACCTATATAAATATATATGTATATATATATTTTTGAGAGCATCCAGCTCCTTCCTGCTTCTATGTATCACCCCCTCCCTGGCCTCCTCCCCTGGTCCCTCCTCCCATCCTCCCTCAGCCTCTCTGCTTCTGTTTTAATTACTGCGTTTAATTAGGCCTACCGTATTGCGGACGGATAAGTGTAATGAGACATGGCCGCGGAGGAGCCTCAGGTTTTTATGCTTCAAAGCTTTCTTCCTTTATTTATCTGTGTCCGTTGGGTCCAAAGCTTTCTGTTTTTCTACTTCTATTTCCCGTTGAGTGTGAGTATCCAGCTTTGGTGCCCTTTGCTCTGGGGAAGGGATGTTGTCTAAGGTCCCCAAAGGCTGACTTATTGCCAGAGGTAAAGGTCGTTTTTCCTGAAGGTCATGCTCCATTTCCTCTTCATCTCTGTCCTGTACCCTTTCCCACCTGCTTTCTTCCTGCCCTGACCCAAACTGCAATGTGCCCACTGACAGCACCCTTGAGCTATAGGTCAGCATTTCCATATTTATGAACATCCCTGTTTGAAAACAGTACGGTTTCCTCCTGGTTTGGACCTAATTGCTTCTGTGTGTTAGTCTGTAGGCTTTCTATGAGTGAGATTACATAATGGATGTGGCTAAAGCCTCTCTCTAGGACATTTTGCTGCTGTTTGTGATGTTATGTCACATTGTGTTTATAAGGGATCTCGCTGCAAAATAAATGGCAGTGTCAACCTTCGGGACAGGGTGGGGCCAGGATTCGAGCAGAGAAGGAACTAAACCAATTCGTTTATTTCTCTATTGCTTTCTATTTTATTGTATCTATTTATTTTTCTGTCTGATACCTACTTCCACTCTTCTTCCAGGAGACAAGGAAAGAGAAAGGGAAAGAAAACGATGGGATGTAGGAAGATGGATGGGTAGGCAGCTGTAGGCGTTTTTCAGCTGCTCAGGTGAAGGGGATGAATGGAACAATTAGAAAGAGATTCCACATTTGCCTTCCTAATGGGCTACCTCTGATCCTTAGAGGGTTCTTTCTTTCTTTTAGTGCTGGCCCCTTGTCTCGTAAGGACTGGTTGCCCTAGAAACCCTCTTGTTACATGGAACAAACATGGGTTGGTCTCTACTCTTCAAGGGAGATTAGTGACTGAATTTTAGAGCTTTATTTACTAGCTACATGGATGAAAAATAGACTTTAAAATGTCTGATTGCCTCATTATTTGCTCAGTTAGGTAATTGGAAACAGCTGGGATGGCTCCAAGGTGATCATATACCTTTCTTATAAAAGCCGAGAGAGACCTACATCACAGAAGCACCTAGAAGGATTTTCAACGCAGACGAGAGGGGGCTGTGTAGAAATGTATTGTTTTCCTTCAGCAATGCGTACACTTATGAGTGTTAAGAGGAGATTGCTAATTCGTAGTAAGAAGTAACTTTGAGCTGCAGGATTTAAACACAGACTTTGCTAATAACAGGAGAAGCCAGCATTTAACCAAAGCAATGAAGCAGAGGAGAAGATCTTAACCAGTTTTTAGTTTGGGAACATGGTCAGCTGCCTTTATTTTCTGACTAGGGAAGGCCACACAGTAAATACTTAAGGCTCTGCAGGCCACATGGGCTCGGCTGGAGCTACTCACGTAAAATCCACTTTAGTAGAGTTTCTGGAACGTAGTAAGTAAACGACAGATTTTTATCATTAGCATTCTGGTGGCAGCAAAGAAAGGTGAAGGCAAAGTGCTTGGTTTGAAAACCTGAAAAGCATCCTGAGGGCATTTCTTTCTACATTTACTTCTTAAATGTGTTGGAAACCACCTCAATGGGCTGCGTGCTTTAAACTTCAGACCTCCTCAGAAAAGCCACCTGGAACAGGCTGCTCCTCATAACTTTCTGAATAAATGACTTCATTCTTGTTCTCCTTACACCTCAGAACACTCCTCCGGAATAGACCACAACCCCTTATCTGGAGGGTCCAATCAGGAGGAGTGGTGTTATTTCATTTTTACATAGAACAACACTGTCCAGCGGGATCGATGTCGCGATTCCATGGAATCCAGCTGTTCACGGGGGCCATTTGCTGGGGGTGACTTAAAGTGACACTTCGGTGTTTACCTCTCATTTGGACCCAAAGTCATTTTGGAAAATAAGAATAGGGCGCACAGGTTATGACCCTTAGAATTCTAATCACACTTATGTCATGACCACATGTACTGCCCGAGGTTGGAGACTGTGATACAGCACAGGGAAAATAAGATTTTTTTAATAATCCAATTTCATTTGTCAACTGTTCAACTTACTGGTGCAGAACACTGTGCAGGACTATAATAAGGGGCCTAGTTGGTAGGGGGAAGAAGAAAACAGAGAAGCTTCTAGTAAAAGAAAATGTTTTCTAGGCCATGTCCAAAAGGGATTGTTTTTAAAGAACATACACACTGGGAGTGCCAAAAACATATACATATGACTTGTATTCATCTTTTGTTATCGGTCTATATTGAGTATTAACAATTTTAATACAGTTTTTTTCCCCCCTTAAAATATGGATACATTTTTTTGGCACCCTCTGTATATATATTTGTAAATTATTGCTCCATATAATATTTTACTGGGAAGTTAAAATAGGTAGCAAAGTTTAATAGGACAGTACTCCCATTTTTAATGTGCTATTTCAGTGACTTTGTGTGTTTGTTTTTCAGGGAAAGCCCATCACTTGATTGCCAATCGTCCACAGCCTACAAAGGTAGGTGCAGTACAACCACTATGCATGCACCACACACCACACACCACATGCCAAGCTGCCTTTTCCACCCTGGGATGCTGTCCAGGAACCTGACCGGTAAGCGCTGCATTGATGTTTTAGTTTATTGAATATGTCCTTGATTCTTGGACTTTGGGTCATTGCGATTGCTTTCCATGTATAACAGTGCAGGAGCAGTCAGGGTTGACCTATGCGAATGTGTGAAGCATTTGGTACGGCCTCAACTCCTCTTTTAGCTCCTTCTTTCTTCAACTGGTCCCAGAGGGATTTTCTTTCCCCCTCAATATCGATGTGGTCACTTGAGTCTATGTTAATATCGATGTCAACATAGTGGGCAGGAATGTGTCTTCTATGGTATGAAAACTCCTACTCGTATGAAGATCGTAGATTCATAGCTTTCTGATTTCATTGTAACATGGTTTTGTGATTATTGAGAAAAAAGAATTTGTGCTATTTTATTGTTCAACAGAGCCTCACATGCCATACGTGAATTAGAATAAAAGACATAGCCTCACTGATCTAATCTTTGTCCCCTGAATTGAGAAAGTTAGGTCTCAATTGATAGATTCAATTGAGGAAACGGTAATGGGTTTTAGAAAAGTATAGTGAAGCATCTGCAAAACACGTAGGAGTACAAATAATTTGCTAAATAATAACACTGTGTCTTGTGCTAGGTATGTATGGTAAAAAGATTTGGCCAAAAGATGAAAAAGAAAATGTTATATGGTTGCGTTGCCTTAATGGAGAATACTTACAGCAAATAACTACAATTTGCGTTTTGATACCAATGCTATAAAGTGACTTAACAAAAAGTAAGAATGCATTTATTTCTCTTAAAAATTCAATTTTTGTATTGGTATTGTAAGCAGCCCCCAAACCTTCAAGCAACAAATGTGCAAATTGGAGAGAAATTTTATTTTTCTGGGGAAAATCTTACTAATACATTCTTAGAAGTGCAGATATGCCTACACTTAAAAACTGTGCCCCTTTTCCCATAGAGTTTTTCTTATTCATGGGGCCTAATGATGAGAACCTGTACAAGAGAATCAGATCTTTTCTCTTAGGATATTAACTACTAAGGCAGATCAATACATATTTGTTAAATAATCAATGCTGAAAAGATCCCGTACTGGACATCATTACATGAGGAAAAAAAAAAGATAGGTCAAGCATAGTCCTTGTCTACAATGGTACAAAAATAAGTAACAACACAAGATCAGTGTTTAACTTACAGGTAAAGGCACCAGAGAAGAAATATCTTTGGGTAACTGTAATTTATAATGAATTAATAGCCAATTGAATTCTATAGCTAATTATCTTATTAGACTTAATTCTTGAGGGCGGGCCATTCGGATTTGCATTTGTAGGTGTGGGAATCTTCACAGAAGGTAAGTTTTGCATTCTGTGGAGTACTAGAAGGCAACGTTAGCATTTTCCTGCGGAGTAACGGAAGGTAAAGGTACGTTTTCCGTTTTGCAGTGGCGTACCAGAAGGTAAGTTTTGCATTTTCCTGTAAAGCATGCTTCTTCATATTTTGTGGTGTGGCGGAGTGAAGCTTCTGTTTGACTTGATAAATGGAGGAGTTTGGTTTCAACCATTTAAGACTCTTCATGTATTTTTTTGACATCCAGGAATTGTAGGGATTCCTAGAATTTTTTTTTTCCTTTGGGCAGAGTGTATTTTACACCCTCAGCGCCTTGGACAGGATAGACACAGATTCCCAGGGTTTTGGCACCGCCTGCTGGCGCTGGCCACCACTGAGGGGGCGGGAGGGAGCCCCAGAGGGGCAGAGAGGCCCCTGGGGGCCGGGAGGAAGGTGATGGGGAGCCAGGCCTCTTCCCAGTAAGTACATAGGTGGGGGGTGGGCTCGGGTCCTGGGAAGCGAGTGGGGTCCTCCCGACCCCCGGCCGCTCAGGCCCCGCTCTGGGCCTCGTAGTGGAGCACTTCATGGTTCTGGACCTGGGAGTGCGCAGGGGGCTGCCCCAGGATACCTGTCAGTCACATGGCTGCGTTGCCTAGCTACACCGGAAGTTGCTCTCCGGAAGTTGTGTTCCAGATGTCGATCTAGGCTGCGGGGTCTGAGCGCTTGTGTTCGCCGAGGCCCAGAGGCTGGGCGTGCGCAGCGCGGTGCTCACCAGGCACCAGGAGAGGAAGGCTGAGAGCAGGAATGCCCCCGTCCGGGCCGAGAGCGCCTATAGGAGCGTCCCATACGCCATCAGTGCCCGCGGCTGCTCCGCTCCTGCCGCAAGGAGGTGCCGGACTGAGTTCCCCCAGCCCGGGCCGAGCGCCGGGCCTGCAAAGCGCATGAGCTCAGCAACAGCGTCCTGGCGGGACCGCCAGCTTCGGGGGGCTCCCAGGGATGCGCCCCACGAGTCCACAGCCTGTAGGCCTCTTGCAGGGGGGACATCAGCCGCTTTTGTTGGGTTAGTGGTGGCAGGACGTGATTTCTCTTCGGAAGGTCCTGTCTTGCTTGCTGTTGGTCATGTGGCCGGGATGGGACTGACCCATCGCCAGCTCCTGGCCTGGCCAAACCAGGGTCCTCCCTGGGTCTCCGCTGGCAGTATCGGGAAAGGGTGCCCTCTTGCTGCTGGGCTGGCTGAGCTGGGGGCCTGTGAGCTGCAAGTAGTCAAGGACAGCTTCTAGCTTTGTCATGAAAGCCCCCAGCACAGGGGAGCAGAGAGGGGCAGTGTCTCCTGCATACGGATCCCCTAGACCCACCCCTTTCCGGGCTGACTCACATAGTCCACAGGTTATTTTTAATCTCTCGAGGGCTGGAGTTTCTGCCACTTGCAATTTATTTCTCCATTTTAGAGCTCTCTTGAAAAAACAGCGTATGGAAAATGAAGCTCTGTTATTATGAATTTTTATGTTGATGCCTCGTAGGAGACACTCAGGATCTTACCTCCTAGAACTCGTTCAGTCTGAAAGTTTAGGTAACGTTTCTCATACAGCTTTCAGCGTTTCAACAGTTTCTTTGTGGGATAATTGTGAATCTGTGTTTGTACTTACTATTCAGAAGTGGCAATTTTGTTCCAAACTCATCACACACTGTAATTCAGTCCAAACAATGAGTTCTGTTGGTGAAAGGCTTATGAAGTTTATTCTAATATGATTATAATTTCTAAAGCTTATTAGAATAATAATCATTTTTCACTCATTTCTCTCACCCATCTCGCTATTATGAGACGGAATTTTTTTTTCAAGCTCTTGGTGTAGATATCCTAGTATTGCTATATAATATTGTACTGCTATTAACACAGGTATATGAATCATTTGAAAGGATAGTTAAGGGATCTAATAAAATTTTTCTTGAAAGGGAACATTTTTCAGGAAATGTTTTAATGTCAATTATAAGCGTCAGGTATCTTATTTAACAGTAGGTATCAGCAACTTAACATTTTCTTCAGAAACACAAAGGAAGATAAAAGGACTTTAAAATATCTTTACCCTTTGAACATTTAACATAGATTCGATGACTAAATGTTTTATGTCTGCCTGTATCATTGATTTATCTTTGAGTTTTCTCAAAATGAATGAAAATTCTTCAGAAATGTGAGTCAAGCCATCCTGGTTAAGAGTCAGATGGTTACAATAAGTCATCCTGGTAAGGGGAGTTGGGGACAGAGGTGTTTAGGGTTAGCCATTGGATTTATCTCTAAGTATAATTACCTTGAAGCAACCTATGGACTGTAAATAAGAAACGAGGAGAGACGATGGAAGTAGCAATGCTTACCGGGCAGTAGAGTAGACCATCCACCGTGCTCATGAACGCGTTTTGGCTTTGGAAACTTCCTTCAAGCACACAAACTTACACGGAAGCCCCTGTTTGTAAACAATGGAAGGACCAATGGCCTCTAGCTCCTTCTTCTCACAAGGTGACCTCTGAGACCTGTAGGAGCTGCAGCAGCTTTCTCTGCTTCAATCAGCTGATGGGAGGCCACTGGGGAGGAACATTGTCCAAGCACTCCTTTTGCCATGGAAGCTGACATGCTTAGTGTGATCTGAAGGCTTGTTATCTATTTAGATAATTAAATGGCAGGTTAGTGAAGAGTGAACCAAGTACATAAGGATACATAATTGTGACCTAGAAGAGATCCTTGCAGTGTATTGAACAGGTTTTCCTTTTTCTAAGGCATGGCTCTATATTCACCGTATCCAAATAGACAGCTTTTAATGCCAAGTTATTCTATTGTTCACTTTGTAATGTTAATGGAATTGTAGTGACCATCAAATAAGTTAATCTTTCATATATAAGGTACGTTTATCTGATACCAGTGAAATAACTCTCTAAATACTAGAAACATAAGATTTTTAGCTGGCACACTTTTTTTTAGTGACATGTATTAATGAAATAAGTATTCCTTTCTTCTTGACTGGCATACATGGTTATTTTCAGAAAAAAATAGCAATTTTCAGGCATGTTATAGGATGTGGATCAGTGTTTGTGAAAATCACTGAAAGCCTCAAGGTGTTCATAGCAGCTGCCTTTATTTGGACATTTGAATTATTTCCACACCCTTCATGTTCTCTGTTAGGTCCTGCTGGCAAGAATCTTATCAGGTAAGAGCTGTGGCTTGGATAGCTTATGACAGAGGGAACAATACATTGCATGGCTTAAAACTCACATAGAGACAAACATATTCAAGAATTTTTCTTAAGAGTTGCAGCAGTTCAGGGCCTGTTGTACATACAGAAAAAGATTCTTTATCACCCAGTGACAGGCATGGTAGGGTCTCCATGTCTATTTTCTACTTAGAGCCTAAGAAATGGTAGTTACACAGCAAAATTGCAAAGCTAAATTCCTCCGCTAAATTGGCAACACTAATTATTTGTTAGAGAGCTGTGGGATGCAGCGCTCAATATTTACTCCATGTGGTACAATTAAGATGATATTGCCAATTTGTTTATTTTAACGTCTGCCGTATTTATGATGAAGCCTACATAACGTACTATTTGGAAAGCGAATTACCATGTGCCCGACGCAGAACACATTTTAAGTACTTGGCTCGCGTCGACAGCTCTATAATGAGGCTGGAATGCGCTTATCTGCAGGTATTGTGAAAAGGCGAGGCATAGATTGGCACTGGCGTTCGCCTTGGAAAACAGATTTCTGGACCATTTTACTGCATGCCGAATGCTGAGTCATTTCTGCCTTCTCCCGGACTGATGGTGGGGGAAGCTCAGTAGGGCAGCCGAGTGACCTGCTTTCCTGATGGACGGAGCCGAGTCTGCACTGCAGGAAAAATTTGAACGTTGCCTTCATGAAAATGCGCCACCAGGCCGGGACACGTCTTTACAGGAAAGATTTCCTGACGTGTGTGTGCAAACGCAGACACCCCAAGCGTGTCCTGGGTTAGGGCCCTCTACCAATGTCAGGCCTGAGCTGCAACAGCGATGTTTGAGTGGAGGCGTTTGGGGACTGAGGATCTCCCAAGAAAGGTTTTGAAATAGAAGCCAATTTCTGTAGTATGTCAAGGGGGTTTCTCTCTAACAAGACATGATAGGCTTCCCTTTGTTGCAAGCAGCAGTAAACAAGCCATACTTCCTATAAAGTTTTTGTAGAACTTGTCCATATTTTCACTAAAAAGGAAGTAAACACCCTGTTTGTGTATGCACGGATGTGAACATGTCAGTACCCCTGCCCCCTTCTCCTTTATTGTTTCTCAAGATATAATTTTCAGACCATGTGCATTGTAATTACTTGGGGTGCTTATTAAAAATTCACATCCCCGGGATCCTTTCCAAGGCCTGCTAACTCAGAGCCTCTGAGACTGGCTTCTTAGATTCAAACTCTCTAATAATTCCTCATTATGATATTTACGTAGATAGATGTTGACAACCACTATTTCTGTGACGAAGGAATAAATGGTTACAGTTACAAAGAGCTCCCTTTCTTCATCTTAATATGGTTTGCAAAACCGTGGCCCCTGATTTCATTTCATCATGTAACTTCTACACCATTGTCTTGTGTTTCTATTGCTCTCTACTACCTATAACTAAGGCCCATGTGGTTATTTTATATTTCTTTTCCAAGTCTATAAAAATCCAGAGGGAATTCAATTCATTTTGGGGCTATCAGTCCATATAACGTGATTTTTTTTTAATCCTCCCCATTGTCTGCAATTCAGGAAGTTTTTACTGTCTTGATTTGTCTTAATCCCTGGTGAGTGATGACTTCTAGTATAAATACCAGCAGCTGTTAGAGCTATGTAACATATCCAGGTCCCTCGAGCACCCCGTAAAGAATTTGTACGATGTACTCAGTGTGTGTAACAGGTCTTCATTCTCCCAAGCAGAACCTCTGGTGGCCAGCTCACTGGAGCTGGGAAAATGCTGAAGTCTTTCCTGAGAACAGGAGTTTGTAATCATCTTTCATCTCCTTCTGCCACCGTTTCAAATATGACAGTAAGAACTGGGAATTTCAAAATACAGAAGGTGGCATTTTGTGTTTCAGATGCCTTGATTTTTGTCACACTCAGTTTCCCGTGAGCTGCTCCCTTTCATCCTGTCTAGGGGTTGACATCAAAATGGCAACTAATTAAAAGTAGAGAGTTTATCTTTTGAACACGAGTGCTTGTTCCGAGATGAGAGAGTTAGATGCCCTAGATTTATTTTAACATAATTTACTTTAAACTCTTTGGCCAAATCGAGCATCGTAGCAGGTTACTAGTAAGTGAAGTTCACAGATATTTTTCTTTCTGGATCTGACAATCGAAGTAGAGTGTGCCTTTACCCTCAGGGTGTTTCTCGTATGGATGGATATTACTCTGAATAGTAACTCAAAAAGCATGGAGAGGTTTTCGGAAGGGTATGTATAGGTTAAAACCTTACATAGCAGAACTCAGTGCTACCAAGGTGATAGCACCATAAAAAGCCTTTAATTTTTTTTTTAAGTCTTTCTCCAAATGGTTGTCAGGTTTTATTTTTTGCTTGTCAAGGTTCATGACCTTGACCCTCAGTGACCCTATGGCCAGCGTGTAGCAGGGTTTCTCTGACGCGTTCCAAGTGTTGGTTAGGACACGGGGCGGGATCCACACACTGCCAATGGACCAGTTTCCCCCAAAGCAGCTTTGTAAGGGACATTGTGTTGAAGGTAAATGGTGTTGCCCCTTGCCATCCACTCTTGAGAATAGCAGCACAACCCTGACTGATCATGTCATATTTAAGTGAGAACAGAATTTTATATGGAAAGACTCAAACAGTCATGGCCTTGGGCCAAGAAAAGCAATATACTGGGGAATAGACGGTTCCTTCTGCGAATGGTCAGTGAGGGTCAGCATTCAGAGAATAGCTGTGATTGCGATGGTCCATTTCTGCTCGGATCAGAACACGTGGGTAAGACGGGGGTGCTCCCATGTAGAATCCAGCCATGTCCCGGGCACTCGATTAGAGGCTTTTCATGTTTCGTTGTTTGCCATCACCTTTGTGACAGCCATTTGGTATTACTATTCAGATTTCAGTGATAGCAACACTGAGGCTCAGAGGTGTTACGTTGCCAAAGGCCATTTAGGTAGTAAGTGGCAGAGCTGGAGTTTGAACCCAAGCAGGACTGGTGACAAGGACCCCTCACCACACTGAACTGTCCGTTTGGACAAAGTTGAAAATGTGTAAGAATGCCCGAACTCTTCGCAACCTTCTGCATATTACTGAGCTTTGTTTATCTCTGTGGTGCAAGCGTCCTGTTAGAATCTGCATAACTACAGGTGTACGTACATTTGTAGGAAATACAGATTGGCAGGACTCTTACTGTGGAGAGTGGAAAGACTGCTCTTTATACCCAGAAGGGAACTGTGCCCTTAGGCAACTTACAGCCAGAATCTCAGTTTCTGTCTTGTAAAATGGTGATAATAATAACAACCTTTTCTGAATGTAGTATGGATTAGAAATAATGTATGTAAAGTGCCCAGTACAGTGACTGGCATGCAGTAGAAGCGAAATGGGGGCATGAGGATACATTTGTTGAATGGCAGGCCGCTATGCTTATTAGGACCGATGATTGTGACCCTCTAAATGTCTGTATTTCCTCCTGTAATCACACTGTAGAGAGTCTCAGATAAGCACATTAATTGGATATGGTAATGAGAATTCACGGATTCTTTACTTGTGTAGTAAGTCAGTCAACATTCCAATATAACAATTTAGGTTATTATTTTTTTTCCCCTGTAAGAACTCAGATACATTTCATAATATCGATGAATTCTGCTGAGTTTCATGAAGAAATTGGTTTCACTAAAAATTTTTGAACATTTCAAACATGTACAAAAGTAACTTTCGTATAAAGAGAAATCCATACCCATTAGCCGGATTTATCTGATCATTAAGATTTTGCCACACTTAATTTTTCTACCGTTAAAAAACACCTTTAAATTATGTCACGGAAAATGCCAGACATCGTGGTATTCACTCCTCTGTCTTTAAAAATAAATCAAAATAAGGACATTTTCTTACATACCAGGGTTAATTTATAGTACACCTAACAAAGCTGGCAATAACTCCTTGGAATTATCTAATACCCAGTCCATTTCAAATCGTTCCAGTGGCCTCAAGCTGAAGAAACACTGCCTCGACATACATTTTACAGGTTTCTTTTAGTTGAGTCCCGTTAGTCTTTTTGCTCTTTAATCTAAAGCAGATCTTCTCCCCCTTAGGCCCCCGTTTATTATACCATTGGTTTGTCAAGTGTCTTGCACGATGTTCCACAGTCAGGATTTGTCTCTTTGCTTCCTTGTTTCATGACTTTGTTCCTCCATTTCTCTTATTCTTACAAGGGGAGGTGAGCTGTAGACCAGAAGCTTGGTTATATTTAGGTTCAAATTTTTTTGGCCAAGAATATTGAAAGGTGGTCCTGAGCGTCCCCTAAAGAGGCCACAATGTCCGGTTGTCCTCCTGTCAGTGATGCAGAAAGGGAGGACTTCCCGGTGCCGACAGCCTTCCATGAGTGGCTCAGAATATTTCATTACAGGTTACAAAATGGTTTCTTTCTAATTCTACCATTTCCCCCCCACCCAATTTTTATGAAGCTTTATTGCGTTATAATTGACATACAATAAATCATACACATTTAAAGTGTACAATTTGACAAGTTTTGACATAGGGACATCGCGAAACCATCACCACAACCACGAAAATTAACACACGTGTCCCCCTGAAACCTTCCCACGTGCCCCTCTGTAACCCTTCACCTGCCCCGCTCTGCCCTGCCCCCCTCCCAGACAACCGCAGACCTGCTCTCTGTCACGACAGATGACTATTCTTTGGTGGTGTTTTCTCTAATACTCATCCTCATGAAGTGAAAGAATGGTGGTTTACCAGTAAGGATAATCTTAGAAAAGTTGTTTGTCAGAGAGCATCGTAATTCTACAAGTTAAAATAAGAATTCCTGCCGTGTCACAGGTGAAAAACCCATTGTGCTTTCTGTTAACGAGCTCGTGCGTGATGGACATAGCAAGCCACGGAGAAACTGTGCTCTCAGCACTAACATTTCCTCCTAAAGTTATTCGGCTAACATTCCTCTTCCCCCATACGACTTTTAGAGATCCACAGGGTCTGAAAGATAATAACAGGATAGAGATTTATCCATTTCCCTTTATTGTGTTAACTACCCAGGGGTGGATAATTGTTGGCATCCACGCAAAGCATGTTTCCTCTTTATTGAAACCGTAAGTGAAGTAAATTGTTCTGGTCCTTCCAGTTCTCGGATTTCAATTCCTTTTTAGCTAACTACCCCACAAAGAGTGGACTATATCATGTGTCTTTTTATTCATCTGCCAAGCACATGAACAGCGGCGTAAAGATACGTGACTCAGTGGGACCCATGTCTTTCAGGCACGCCACCTCAGCTCTCAGCAGCAGGAAGACTTTCTAATCACAGGCACAGCTCCCGTAGATGGGCGCGCTGCTCTGGAAAGAGCCACTTGGCACTGGGCAAATAAAATGCTACAGCTACTGGGAAAAAGGACCTGACAGTGAAGTAGGAAACAGGTAATTTCAAAATGAGTGCAGCATGAATATGATGGCAGCTTAATTTAAAAGCTTTCCCCAAACTCCTCTTACAAACGACAGAGACTAAGGGTAATAAGTGAAAAGCCCATGGATGTATCAACAAATTGGTAGGGCGCGCTTCCCAAACCGCAGAATATGTGTGCTTAAACTACCAACAAAAGTGGGACCTGCCCAAAAGGAATAGCTTTTCTGCAGTGAAGAACGAGAAACCAAAAAGCAAAAGTGCCAACACACTCCTTTATTTTAGAACAATTGTTTGGTGTCTGACTAGCTCTGACTAGTTTTTTTGCCTTAAAGTCTATTTTATCTGATATTAATATCACTTAGCAACTTCCTTTTGTTTAGTGTTTATCTGGTACATCTTCCACTTTATTTTCAACATTTATGGGTCCGTGTGTTTTGTAAGAGCATGTGGCTGGCCTGGAGGCTGGTATTTGGCCGGTAGGATCCCACGTGGGCTACTGGTTATGACCAGTGCAGTTTGGATTGGTTGGCAAACCCATTCTGATTGGTCAGTTCTTGTGTCAGTCATGAACTATTTGGAATATCATCCCAGCTGGATTTTGACTTTTTAATGTTATATGACAGTTTTTGTCTTTGAACTAGAGAATTGAAGTCCACATAGAAGTCTGTTTATATTTGTTGTGATGAATAATATGATTTAATTTCTTTCTATCTTACTAGTTGATTTCTGTTTATCTCACTCTTTTCTTTTTTCTTCCTTTATTTTTTGCTCAGTTGAGCTATCCCCCTTAATCTCATCCCATGTTTTTGCTGCTTCTTATTAGGAATTCAGCATATTTTATGTCTATTTAAAAAGGGTTTTCCGTATTATTTTAACATGCATATTTAGCATAATCTACGTAATCATTGTTTACCTTCTTCCTAAATCAAAGGCCTTAGAAGGCTCTAACTCATATCACCCTCTCCAAACATTACACTATTCCCCCAATATCTTAGTTCTATCCTGACCCTTTCCCTGCAAATTATCGTCTTATACAGCCAGTAGTAGTTTAGCTTACTCACATGCTTACCAATTATTTTTTGCTTATCATTCCTCTTTATACTTTAAATGTTCCATCTGGGACCATTTTCCTTTTTCATTAAGTATAACTTTTAGAAATTCAGTAAGGACATGTTGGTGACAAACGCTCAATTTTTATTTATCTGAAAATGTCTTCATTTTTATTCTCATTCTTAGAGATTAATTTCATTGGTTATGGAAGTCTAGGTTGGCACTTATCTTTATTAGCACATTGAGATATAATTTACTGCTTTATGTCTTTTATTATTTTGGAGAAGTGAGTCCAATGGTCGTTATTTGGAAGGTGGTCTTTTTTTTTCTTTTCTATCTGACCACTTTTAAGATCTTTTCTTCTTTCTGAGGGATTCTTCAGTTTCACTATTGCATATTGTCAACCCACCCCATCCCTCTCCCCAAAAAGGTTTAGGCTGTCATAAAGAATAAAAATAATTTATTTGAGCAAAAGAATGGTAATCCTAGAGACTCAGACTCAGGTAGCAACCCAAACTGTTTTCTGGACAAAAGAAAGACAGGGTTTCTGAAGGTAAACCCCATAAAGTTTGTAGCAAAAGATGCTCTTCTTATTGGCTGTCTAACATGGTGTGACCTGGTAGGATTGGTGAGTTCTGGGTGGTGAGACTCGGAGGTGAGCACGTTCCAGGATGTAGTTCTACAGCAAACAGGAAGTTCAAGAGTACAAAGCTCACTTAGGTCGTCTATGCAAATGAAGGATATTGGCTGGTGAACTGGATTGGCTCCTTTCAGAATGGTCTGGTTGCCAGGGTCAGGAGGCAGTGATGGTCAGGAATGGCCTCACAGCTGGTTCAGAAGTTCCCGGGCGGCAGCCATCAGTTCTGTGTATCTAGGAGTCCCGTTTCTGATTTGTTTAGTTTGTTCTTAGGAAGCTGGGTGAAAGAGGTAAAGGGATTAAGAAATACAAATTGGTAGTTACAGAATAGTCATGGGGATGTGAAGTACAGCCTAGAGAATATAGTCAGTAATGTTACAACAGCTATGTCTAGAGCTAGGTGGGTACTAGACAAATCGAGGGGGATCACTGCATAAATTACATAGATGTCTAACCACTATGCTGTACTCCTGAAACTAATATAAAACAATAATGAATGTCAACTGTAACTGAAAAAAGTTAATAATTAAAAAAACCTCCACAAAACCCCAAAACCAAAAGTTCATAGGTGGCAGGAGGGTAAGGCCACCCTGACCTCCTGGCCCCATTTTCGTTCCCTCGACATAAGTGACTCTATCATGGGAATTTTCATGCACAGTGTCCAAGTATAGATTTTCTTTTAACGTATTCTTTTTGGCGTCTGTTCTTAACGTCAGGATTTGTATGTATCGAGTTCTAGAAAGTTCTTGGCCGACATCTTTGTACTTCATACAGCAGGTCTCTAGAAGTTGGAAAAGGCAAGGAAACAGGTCTTCTCTGAAGCCTTGAGAAGAAACTCAGTCAACACCTGTATTTTAGATTTTTGACATCTCGATTTGTAGGGGAATTAATGTGTGTTGTAAGCCACTAAGTTTGTGGTAATCTGTTACATCAGCAATAGGAAAAGGATACACCTCTTTTCATGTAGTATATATATTTATTTATTTTGTGAGACGTGAATGACCTTTGGGAGTCAAGCTTTTCCAGAGAAACTAGCCTTCTATGAAGTTACCCACTTGGGTGAGTCCATGCTTGAATGTCTCTTATGGTGGCCTGGGCAGCCAACAGGGGGCAACCCTAGGGTCCAAGAAAAGCTTTTGTGGTGGAAAGTCGCTTTGTCACATGCTCACCTCCATGTTACACCTTATTTTTGACACCTGGAGATTTTCTCCCTTTCTGCTACCTCAGCAATGTTGGTTTTTTTTTGGGTGGGGGTGAGGTGGGGACGTTTGTAGTCTCATAATATTGGAAGTTTTGAGAGCTTTCCAAATTAAGTTTTAGAAAGTGTTTCTCCCCCATATAAGGCAGGGTATCCAGGTCTCACGACTTGAGATCTTCCTCACTGGCCCTCTACATCCTGGAAGCTCTGAAGTCAGAATTTCTCTCAGCTTCTTATCTAGAAGGAGAGAGAATTTCAATACTAATGACATATCCTGGGCTCGGTAGAGGCGTTTTTTTCTAAACAATTCATTATCTGCCATTCATAAAGTATTTCCTGGGAGGGAAGAATTTGGCAGCCACCTTGCACTTGAGTAAATGGCTATTGAAGTTTACCCTGTTTATATACTTGTATCAAAATTACCTGGTGGATAGTTCTAAAGCTTCTAGTAGTTTTCTTCTTTTTATCTTCTAAATGCTAAAAATTCTGGAGTAGGGACTTGAATTGTACCTGCCATTGTGCTTTTCTTGTAAGCTTTTTCTCTCTTTTTTCATGTGTGGGTGTCGAGCTAATTTATTAAGGACTTCCCTGTGTCTAAATCTGTCAGAAAAAACCCTGGAAATCATTGAAGGAAATGATAAGGCACGGATGGGGATGAGAGGCTGTAAATAAATCAACTAGATGCTTGTTTTTATTTTTATCCCACTTTAAATCATTTCCATTAATAATGAGAACTTGGCTACTTTTCATATTTTTTAGCTTACCTTAAAGCCAAATATAGTACTGCTAAGAGTTGCATTTTAAACATTTTTTTTCCTTTTTGTCCATGATTGTATTGGTTTGGTAATGGCTTAATAAAAAAAAATCATTGTGTATACTCATGGGATGTGAAGTATAGTGTGGGAGTTGAGTCAATGGAATTGCAATAGATATGTATGATATCGGGGCGGGGGGAGTGGGTCGGTGGATTGGGGGAGGGGGGTTGTCACCACGAGGGTTAAAAAGTATAACTATTGCACTGTGTTGTACAGCTGAAACTAATTCTAAAACATATGTATGATTTCAGGGAGGGGGAGTGGGTCGGTGGATTGGGGGTGGGGGGTTGTCACTTTGAGGGGTAAAAAGTGTAACTGTTGCACTGTGTTGTACACTTGAAACTAATAAAAAGAAATCATTGTGATTGAGTCACAGATGATATCTTTTTTCAAAATACAGTAATACCTTGGTTTGTGAGCATAAATCGTTCCGGAAACAAGCTACTCGTATCACAAGACATCGCTCGTTTACCCAGTTAAAATGTACTAGAAATGTTTGCTCGCCTTGCGGAAGAGTTGCAAACCAAGTTATTCGCAATCTAAGGTTTTACTGTACATTTTCTATAAGAAGGTCAAGACAAGCCACTAAAACGCTAGAGAAATAGAAAGAAGATAAAGCCTATCAATACTTGAGTCAGAATGTTCCCATTTTTAATACAAGTGGCAAAAGCCACATGAATGTATGTTGTTATTAGATTGCAGGAAGAGTTTAGTGACAAACGGGGAACATGGAGACAAAGTAACTGAACATACTTACATTTTCGTTAACAGTAAGGGAATTTCTCTGGAAATCAAGGTAATTAGAAGATATGCTGCAGTTAAAATGTGTGTGTATATGTCAATGAAATTTGGGGGAAACCCAAATTTGGGGTTGCAGTGTATCCTTCATCATGATCATCAGAAACTTGACTACATTCTTATTATATATTGATGAAGCACTTTGAAAAAAACTGTTGCTGTAGCAACTATGTGTGACTCTTTAAAAACACTATGTAATACAATTACTGGTTTTTAATCTTGTTCTCCAGTGACTATGAAAGATTATTTATATAAAATTTTTGGTTTTCAAGCAGAGTTTAATTATTTAAGTTCAACGAGAGAGAACCCTTATTGTTAACTGGAAGAAATTAGCTTTCAGTGCTTTTCCTTGATGCGTTCACTCTTCTTTGTGAATCTGCCTTGTCTTTTTAGATGGTTTTGTATTTCTCAACTAAGTAGCTCTATTATTTCTAGTACGTTATAGTGCTGAGCACAACAATATTCAAATAGGTTTTACTGCCTGTTTGGAAAAATGTTTTGTCATGTGCTTTATGGTTTGAGGTAATCAAAACTGGAGGCAACAGTCAGGAAAAGGCTTGAGATAATTTCAGCGTAATGTTTCCACCACTTTTTATATTCCATTCTTAATACAGTTTACATTTTATTTACCCTCGAACTGCTTGTGCGCACGGAACAATTACCTGTGCCTGGAGCTGGTGTGGCTAACTCTGAACCACAAATTGAATTGTAGCTAAATTGTCCCAACATGCGTTATTACAGACTTTTAGTCGGTGAATTTCAACAATGATGAGAGCTTCCTGAAGACGGTGCTTGTCCCCACTGTCATGGTCTCAGTGGATGTGAATAATCGTGTCACAGTGGGAGCACCTTACCACCCTCGGGTTTACCCAGCTCTCCGTTTGGCAGTAGGGCATCCGTGGTCCGGTGCCTTCAGATGCCAAGCCCCGGTGGCTAGAGCAGTGTAAACCGGTATGCCCACTTCTCCACCCACCTGTGCTTTCTTAACATAACCAAAGAGTCAATTTGTTCTAAGTGAAGTTCCTGAATTTCAAGGCAAAAGAGAAAAAGATTACAACCTTTTAAAGAGGAAAACATATGGTTTGCAAAAGAAATACAGCCATTCTAGCATTGGGCGTTGCTTTCTCACCTACCACATGGGAAGTTAGAAGGCAGTGAAAAAACATCTACAGGCTGTTGAAAGGGGAGGCATGTAATCCAAAAATCTTCTCTGCATCTGTGCTCTCATTTATCTGTGATAAGTAAAGTACACTTTTGGAAATGCAATAGTTTATTTTTTAAAAATTTCAATTGCAGTTGACATTTGATATGATTTTATGTTAGTTGCAGGTGTACAGCATAATGACTAGACATTTATATACCTTACAAAGTCGTCTCCCGATTAGTCTAGTACCCACCTGGTAATATACATAGTTATTACAGTATTATTGGCTATATTTCCTGTACTGTCTTTTACATCCTCTTGACCATTTTGTAACTACTGATTTGTATTTCTTACTCCCTTCACCTTTTTCACCCATTCCCTCAAACCCCCTCCCATCCGGCAACCATCAGTTTGTTCTCTGTGTCTGAGTCTGTTTCTGTTTTGTTCATTTATTTATTTTTTCTTCAGATTTCACATATAGATGAGATCATATGGTATTTGTCTTTCTCTGTTTGACTTATTTTGCTTAGCACAATACTTTCAGGTCCATTCATGCTGTCGTAAATGGTAAGATTTTATTCCTTTTTTTGTGTGTGGCTGAGTAATATTCCATTGTGTATATATACCACCTCTTTTTTATCCAGCTATCTATCGATGGGCACTTAGGTTGCTCCCGGATCTTGGCTGTTGTGAATAGTGCTGCAGTGAACATGGGGTGCATATATCTTTTCGAATTAGTGTTTTGGATTTCTTTGAATAAAATACCCAGAAGTGAAATTGCTTTTCATAGGATAGTTCTATTTTTAATTTTTTGAGGAACTTCCACTATTTTCCATATTGGCTGCAACAATTTGTATCCCCACCAGCAGGGCACGTGGGTTCCCTTTTCCCCACATTCTCGCCAACACTTGCTTGTTGATTTATTAATGATGATCATCCTGACGTGTGAGGCGATATTTCATTGTGGTTTTAATTTGCATTTCTCTGATGACTAGTGATGTTGAGCATTTTTTCATATGTATGTTGGCCATCTGCAGGTCCTCTTTGGAGATATGTCTCTTCAGGTCCTCTGTCCATTTTTTTAGTTGGATTGTTTATTTCTTTGGTGTTGAGTTGTGTGAGTTCTCTATAAATTTTAGATATTAACCCCTTATCAGATGTCATTGGCAAATATCTTTTCTCATTCAGTAGGCTGTCTTTTTATGTGTCTGTTTTTTTTTTGATGGTTTCCTTTGCTGTACAAAGTTTTTTTTAGTTTGATATAGTACCATTTGTGTATTTTTTCTTTTGTTTCCCTTGCCTGAGGAGATATATCAGAAAAAATATTAGTAAGAGCAATGTCAGAGTTTACTGCCTATGTTTTCTTCTAGGAGTTTTATATTTAAGACTTTAATTCATTTAGAGTTTATTTTTGTGTGTAGTGTAAGAAGGTGGTCTAGTTTCTTTTTCTTTTTTTTTGCATGGACATTCAAGGATTAAGAATATACAATGAATGCTATCTAAAGAAAATACTTGGGGATGTAATTTAATCAAATGACAATTCAGAAGAGACATTTCAAGATAGGTGAAGTGAAGCACAGAGGAAAACCTTGTGAACGATAACCTTGTCTAAATATATATGATTAAATCTAAACTGGGCATTTGAAGTAGAAATGTTACATGAGAATTCTTGAAAACTCTGAGCTTATACTTTAAGGGGACATTTAATAAAGATATAAACTGTTAGTTAAAACCTAGTGAAAATCTAGATTTCACTAATCTAGGTTTTTAAGGTTAAGCAGTTGGCAAGTAAGAGGGAGGTAAACTCATTAATTTTTACAGTAAATGTTTTTAAAGTTATATACTATATAGCTTCTTTTAGGCATTGAGGCATACAGGTTCATTATTTTATTTTATTTTATTTTATTTATTTTTTTAAAGATTTTTATTGGGGAATTGGGGGGATGGGAACAGCGCTGGGGAATTGGGGGAAGGGGAACAGACAAGTTGCTGTCGCCTTGCTCTTCAGTCTAGTTGTGGAGGACGTTGCTTCACTGGCCCAAGTTGGCACTATCATTGCGCTCTTCCCGGTTGAGACAGATCAGTCGCCGGCTTCTGGACGGCCGCTCACTGAGGCTGCTGGCCGCTCACGCTGGCTGCTGGCTACACATGGTAGCCCATGGCAACCTACGCCGTCGCCGGCGACTCAGGGCAGCCCAGCCCCAGGTAGAGCTGTTGAGCTGTTGTTCAGCATCTTAGCTGTGGAGGGCAGTGTCACTGGCCCTCAGATGTGGGATCCGAACCAGGGCCATCTGGCATCCCAAGCCAGTTCTTAACCATCGCGTCACTTGGCCGGCCTTATTTTATTTTTCAAGCTGAGCCATCCTGTCACCGGTTGGCAGCTCAGCGGCCAGGTTCATTATTTTATAGTGTCTACCTTCTAGTAGGAAATGGACAATAGACAAATTCCGTTTGGTTCCAGGGAACCAAGATAATCCAAAAGAGTGTTAAGTACCGTGAAGGAGAGACAAATAGGGGAATGATATAGCAGTTGAGAAGTGGGGCTTCCTCCTTTTGATTGGATGATCAAAGGTCCTAACTATTAAGCAGAGAATTGAATGACAAAGAGCAAAGTTGACACACCTGGGCAAGGGATGGTCCTCATTTGGTTCAGGTCCACTTACCTTCCAACTATTATAATATAAACTTCATACGTATTTTGAGCTGGATGGCTGCTGGGGTGTGTGGGCACATGGGCTCAGGTGTGAGTCAGACTCTCAGAGAACATGTGTGCCGAGTTTTCTTTCCAGGGCCCTAACCGTATTTCTGGAGTTGTAAAGCCATTGGATGTGGAGAACTCTGGAATTCCATGGTGTCCCTGACTGTCAAGCGGCCAAGGAGGATTATGGGTGGGCTGAGTCTTTCCTGCCTCTGAGGCTTGAGAGTGTAGGAAATCAGAGAGCAGTAAATCTTCCAGATCCTTCATCAGAGGACTGAGCCTACTCTGATATCACAGTATGAAGGGGGTAGAGAGTCACCGTCTTCTGTTTGCAGATTACCTTCTATTTATTCCCCCAACAAACATTGTCAGCCTTTCAAGAAACATAATAGTGTATCTAAGGGAGGCTCGGAAGCCAGAGAAATAAACCAGAACAATCATATGGCCAGTGAAATAGAATTATTGGAGGACAGGATAGGGAATAGTAGAGGGTAAAGGGGGTCAAATATATGGTGATGGAAGGTGAACGGACTCTGTGTGGTGAACACGCAATGTGATATATAGAAGATGTATTATAGAAATGTACACAAGAAACCCATGTAAGTTTACTAACCATTGTCACCCAAAACAATTAAAAACCAAACAAACTTGAATGAAAAAAAATACCACTTGAGATTCAAATATAGTGGGGACAAAAACTTTTTATATCTAAAGGCGTCATTTTCCCACCTGCATAATTAGAAGATTGTTACTGTTGAGACTCAAATTAATGATCTGGAAGATAGATTTCAAGAAACACATCAAAGCACAGTGCAAAAATATAGTGATAAGGACCATGAGCGAAAAGATACAAGACATTGCAAAGAGATCCAAGAGTTGTAACGTGGCTTAGATTCCAGAATATAAAACTAGAACAAGTGGAAGAGGCAACAAATAAAACAAATATGACAATGACACTTTCCCAGGCAGAACGGATGTGTTACAAAGAACCACACTAAGATCAGACTTCTCACATGTAACAATAGTAGTGAAAATAAGTGGAATAACATTTATAAATGACAGAGTAAAGGACTGTGTCAACAAGCTTACACTCAGCCAAGGAATGATTCAGCTGTTAAGACAAGAAAGCCAAAGGAGGTTATGAAATATTTTCTTGTGTGTCAGGACGGCTAGGCTACGCTGTGCTAGCAATCTCCAAGCCTCCCTGGCTTAACGAGAAAAGCTTGTTTCATGTCCTTAGTGTACATTCTCCAGGGTTTAGCATGAGCCTCTGCTCAGGGCCTCAGGCTAATGGAAGATCTATTTTAATACATGCTTTTGTGATCATTGTAGTGCTGGCAGGAAATGAGGCTGGAAGTGACATCTTACCTCCATTTGGGATTTATTGGCCAAAGCAAGTCATGTGACTATGCCTCATTTCATCAGGGGCAGGGGAGTGCAATTCTGTGATGTGTCTGGAGAAAGAGAACCCGAATACTTATGGGAAAGCCTTAACAGCTACCATAATGTATCACCCCTGTATCGTCTCTAAGGAAAATAATTAGGAGTTTAATCAAACAAAAATTGTACCCATAGACCTCAAAATGAGGAAAGATGATGAAGAAAGAAATGTAATTATTCCAGAAGCAAACATCAAAAATGTAAAAATGGGGTGACTAGGAAAGAAATCTGTAAACAAATGTTAAGTATGAACAAACACTGACTAAGTAAAATAAAAATAACGTCTGGTCTGTGAGTTTTCAAAACAAGGTAGAACTAAAATATGGGCAGAAATATCATAATGAAAAGAGGTAGACCAGAGCTAAAGGTTAAAGCATTTAAAGATTGTCATACCATGCAGGAGAAGGGATAAAAATATTGATTCTAAATTTGTAAAAGTCACAGAGGCTTTTTGAATTATTTTAGGGCAGCTCTGAGAGAATAAAAATAGAATAAAAATTAATAGAAAAATGACATGAAGGGCAGAATTCAGACTAAAATATGACAGGAAATGGAAAAAAATGCAGCTTAGGAGAAGCAGGGAAAATAAAAAGCATAATATGTTGGAAATGAATTTGTATATTAGGAATAACCATAAATATAAATAACTCCCCATTTAAAGGACAAAATTTAGCAGAATAGATTTTAATAACCCCATAGAGTTACTATTTACAAAAGATAAAATTAAAACATTGGGACACAGAAAGATTTTAAGTAAAGGGATGGAGAAAAAGATAATTAAAAAACAAACAAACTCATGTAGCTACTCAAACATCACAAAAAATAGTCTTTAAACAAACAAACAAAAAATTGCTAGCGAGGATCACACTCCTTATTGATGAAGGATTTCAAACCTTAGAAAATATAACAATGCTAAACTTGTGTATACCTAATAATAGCTTCAAAATATCGAAAGCAAAAATTGACAGAAGCACAAAGAAAATAATGACTTTCACCATAATAGTGGGTAACTAATTAATATAGCTGTCTCTGATTGCATATCAAGAAGACAATATATCAGGATATAAGGTTTGAACAATGCAATTAACAATATTGATCTGGTAGACATATATAGAACGCTGAGCAAAAACAATTGAAGAATGTATGTGCTTCTCAGGCACACAGGAAAAATTTACATAAATTGAACATTTAAGAAGCTATGTGCCCTCAGTATAGTTCAAATGATTGAGATTGTACAGACCACACGCTCTCACCACAATGGAGTTATGTTAAAAGGGCTAACTTAAAAAGATAAGTAAAATCTCCCGTGGTAGAAAATGCTCATTATCCTTCAGTATCCACCCCCCACTCCTCTTCCTGGATGGAGGCCTGGAGCTCACTAAGGTTGAGCTAGGAACACGACGTCACTGCCTCTTTTACAGCTACATCTGGAGACGAATTTTAGGCGGAAGTGCTTGGTGCAACTTCCTGACGACATGTTTTAAAAAGGAAGTGGCTTCCAACTCACTTTTTTCTCTGCGGCCTGCCCGCAGAGAAGTTGCTGAGGCAGCTTCTTCTCCTTGCAGAGGAGGGCCTCCCCCGAGGGGCTGGGAGAGCAGCAGGACTGGCAGACCCATGGACCTCTCAAAGGGAAGTACACGTCGTCCTGTTTTTCAGCCACTTTATTTTTAGGTTATGTTACAACAGCTGAGCTAATGTCACAATTCATTCAGGGTCCCACATATATGGAAGCAAAAAGAAAAACCAGGCACTTGTAAATAATTCACAAATTGAAGAAATCATAATGGAAACTTAGAGAGCATGCATAGAACTAAAAAGTAAGTACAGTATATCTACCTTCTTATATGTGAGTATTTGTGTATCTGTGTGTGTTGAGTGTGTGTGTGTGTGTGTGTATTATATATATATATATATATATATATATATATACATACACACATAAATATACACAGACACACATACATATGCAGACATATGATGTGGGGTGCCACTAAACTGCTGGGTTGTCGGAAAAGTCATGACGCATTTTTGCAACGAAACACATAGAAAAAATACGTCATGACTTTTCCAACAACACTTAGGGTCTTAGTGTTTAGTGGCTGAAATTTGATAAAGTTGCCTTCTCACCTTGCTCAGAGTCTGACCCCTTGTGCTGGGCGTCTTTACCATGTGGACGCTCCCCGCACCCACCTTGGACCCTGACATCCTCCTCTGAGCTGCCATGCCTGCTTTCCTTCTTCTGCTTCAGTGGAAATGTTCAGATTGGGAAAGGAAGGAAAAGGAAAGAGTGGAAGAAGGCAGAGGAGTCAACCTCCACCCCAGGACTCCATAAGCTCTTAGCAAAATCTGACCAAAACAACAGAAGACTGGAAAACTCCAGGCCAGTCCTTCACAGACATAGAGGCAAAAAAACCTAAGCGAGAGAGCTTGAGTCAAAATGCTGCTTTAATAGGGCATATAAGTAGATCATGATCCCCTTGGATTTATTTCAGGGATTCAGTCTTAACTTGATATTAGAAATGGAATTAGCGTCATGCATCATGTTCAAAGAATAAATGAGAAAAACCACACACTCCCAATAGATGCAGGAATAATAATATTTGTCATAGTTCAGTATGCATCAAGAGTAAAAAGCTTATCCAAGTAGGACTAGAACTGAAGTTCCTCAATCTGAAGAGAGTACATCTAGAAACCCTAGAGCAGACACGATGCTTGGAGGTACAATGCTGAATATGTTTTCCCCGAAATTGACAATGAACCAGAGCGTTTGCTCTCACCACGTGTGCACATTATTGTGTGGGAATTTGAATCCCTGAAATAACGAGAAAAGTCAGAAAGGTACGCAGGAGCCAGAACATAAGTCTTCTAAGTCCCCGATTTTTAAAAGCGTCTTTAAATATTTTTATCACTTGATTTTTTTTTAATGTAACAATCTCATAATCCATTAGAGGCACAAGGTGGATAGGAGAAATTAAAGATGGCTCCAAGTGCTTTGTTTTTACCCAAAAGTCAAATTCCTCTGTCCTTGAATCTGGGCTGGCCTTAGTGACTCGCTTGACTGGAATGAGGAGGAAGTGATGCATTAGGACTTCCGAGGTGAGGTCATAAAGAAACCTTATGAGTTTTGCTTGGGCCCCCTTGGAACATTGTCTCTGAGAACCCTGAACCATAACATAAGAAGTCCTTCTCCCTGCGACCTTGCTTATTGGAGAGGACACACATAGGTACTTAGGTTAACAGTCCAAGCTGAGCCCAGCCTTCCAATTCTGTGTCAAGGTGCCAAACATGTGAGTGAGGCCACCTTCCTGACAAGCCCATCATCTGGCTGAACCCTTAACCCTCAGGACCACGAGATAGAATTGAAAGATCACATCACTAAGTTTTGTAACTATTCATTTCACAATAGAAGATAACCAGAATATAGGCGGAACACACAATAAGGGCAAAAATGTAACATCTACATACAGAGATGCATGGGTACTTCCTTTTTAAATTTTATTTTATTGTGCCTTTTCTTTTTTATTAGTTACTTTTTTGGGGATTCCTGTATTCTTTTGTAACATTCCAGTTTACCCAGCTGGACTGAACTTTATTATATTAGTGTGGTAGACTTAAAATAATTCTTCCAGGATGACAGGGTGTGTGTTTCTATTCAAATACTTTTCCTCAACAAGGCTTCAACTAGAGCCTAATAAATGTTCCTTGATTAAACTCAATCAGCATTGATTTCCTGAAATGCAAGGTTAGACTGAGCAGAAAGAAGACATAGCCTGATAATGACTCCTTATGTTAGAAATGATTTAAATTAGTTGTCTGTAGGATCCACTAAGGCTGGGCTTGTTGAGATAAATGTATTTCTAATTATGTGTTTAGAATCATATGCAGGGTATCTTGACCCCTGTCAGACGATTTAGCTGAGTACATTATTCAAACATTTCCCTTAAAATGTGGAGTGCCCAAGTCAAGGAGTAATGCACGATGGATTTGGAAGCTTGAGGAAATAAACACTTTATTTAATTTTTCATTTAAAATATTTAGAATAGAATAGCTGAAACATACAAAAATGACTCCCTGTGACAATTCTGAGACTTATAATCAGATGGAATTCTTCAGAAAGTTCTTGGAATCAACTCTGGTTTAAGGGTCATGATTATAGATGGTTTTGGATGGAGAGGTCCTTCCAGGTTTTGTGTATACAATCTGGCATAGCAGATGTTCGGGTCTGAAGGTCCAGCTGGGGCTTCAGCCCCTTCCCACATTATTTGGCTTTAGGGAAATGCTTTCCCCCTGTGAGCTTCAGTTTTCTCATGTGTGAAGTGAGGTTGGGTTAGCATCAAAAGAAAGAAAGAAAAAAAAAAAGGGCTGGCCAAGTGGCGCATTGATTAGGAGTTCACTTGGGTTGCCAGCTCTGAGCACCAGGGCCCCGGTTCGGATCCCACATGAGGGCCAGTGATGCTGTGCCCTCTATAGCTAAGATGGTGAACAACAGCTTGACCTGGAGCTGGGCTGCTGTGAGTTGCCAGCGATGGCATAGGCTGCAGTAGAGCTGCAGTGGGTTGCCATAAGCTACTGTGAGTGGCTGGCAGTGGGCAGGAGCTTTCGTGAGCCATCGTGAGCAGCTGTTCAATGGCCGGCGACAGATCTGTCTTACCCGGGAGGAGCGCAATGATAATACCAACATGGGCCACTGAATCAATGTCCTCCACAGCTAGACTGAAGAACAAAAAAAAAGGACAGCAACTTGTCTGTTCCCCTTCCCGATTCCCCAATAAAATCTTTAAAGAAAGAAAAAAAAAAGTGGGACCTGCAAGGAGACTGAGAAGCCACTAGTTTCAATTCTTCATTTTACAGACGAGGAAACAGACACTGACTATACATAGGCTGACTATATAATCATTAACCAAACAGAAGTATTTTAGAATGGATGGGCCCTAAAAGAATTAATCATGTCATTTAAACAATTTTATTTATTCAAAATTATTATATCGGTTGACCTATATCACAGTGCTATTCAAAAACCATTTTAGAAGTAAGATTCTAAAAAGTATTTGTGCACATGAAAACAGTAGAAAAACCTTTATATTCTCAATAAAAATATTAAAACTAACATAAGGATAATTATTCTTGGTATATATTTACATTAATCATTTTCTTAGATGAAGCTGCCTCTAATGTATCAATGGTGTAATTTCTTAAAAAAATGATTTTTCCTCAAAATTGTCTTATTTTTAGTTTTCTCATAAAATTGAGTTGCATTTTAAGGTTCATAAATTTGAGATTGTTGACATTGAATTTTCCCTTCTCTGTAGATCTTACTATTTTTAATTAAGTAAATTCTCTGAATAGGTGTTTGGTAGCCTCAGAATAAATTCTGCCAAATGAGGGTATTCTCAGTTATATTTTTATATTAATATGTATAATTTTAGCCAAAATATTTTTATTGGTAATGTCTTTTGGCCTCCAAAATTTTATGTATTTTTTAAAAATATTTTTACAATACAGAACTCATTTAAAAAGTTATTGCTATGATTTAAAAATGTTTTTTTAAAAATTTAGATAAATATTGCAAAAATTTAAGTCTGATATCTTGCCATAACTTCAGAAATAAAAATTAAAAAATTAAAAGTAGGACATTCATCAAGAAAGATTTCTTCTATAATGTGAGATAATCTAAAGCACAATTTCTGAACTAAAATTTGCCCACTACTTGAGCTCTCATTTGTTTTTCAGTCTTCTTTGATTGCATAGGGCCAATTATAATTCTTACTGTGTGTAAGATTTATTTTCAGTAATTACAATTAACTAAAAGCTTCAAAAGCTGATTTTTCTTTTTTTTTAGATTTTATTGGGGAATTGGGGGAAGTGGAACAGACAAGTTGCTGTCCTTTTGTTCTTCAGTCTAGTTGTGGAGGAAGTTGCTTCACTGGCCCATGTTGGTATTATCATTGCGCTCTTCCTGGGTGAGGCAGTCACTCGCCGGCCACTGGACAGCCACACACGGCGGCTCACAGTGGCTCATGGCAGCTCACGCTGGCCGCCAGCCACTCACGGTAGCTTATGGTAACCCACTGCAGCAGGGGCTGCAGCCTACGCCATTGCAGGCGACTCAAGGCAGCCCAGCTCCAGGTCGAGCTGTTGTTCACCATCGTAGCTGTAGAGGGCAGTGTCACTGGCCCTCATATGTGGGATCCGAACTGGGGCCCTGCTGCTCAGAGCTGGCATCCCAAGCCAATTCTTAACCAACGCGCCACTCAGCCAGCCCAAAAGCTGAATTTTTTTATTCACCTGTTTGTTTTTCTTACTTTAGTTTTTAAATTTTTACAAATTTATTTTTTATTGTTTAATTCAATAAATGTATTTTTCATTACGGTTGACAAAGAGTATTAGTTTCAGGTGTGCAAAACAACATAGTGATTAGACATTTATTTACCTCAAGAAGTTGATCACCCCAATAAGTCTAGTATCCACCTGGCATCATACATAGTTATTACCATATTACTGACTATATGCTGTATTTTACATACCTGTGACTTTTTGGTAACTGCTAACTTGTGTTTCTTAATCTCTTCCCCTTTTTCACCCAGCCCCACAACCCTGCTGTCATCTGCTAACCATCAATTTGTGCTCTGTATCTCTGGGTCTGTTTCTGTAAAAGGTGAACTTTCTTGATACTCCATGTATTAGATACTTTGATTAAAGATTTCCAACTGATTTTAAAGAAAACGTAACCAACATTTAGATGACTTTTATTAAAAAATTGTCACTCTTGGACATGTGCTTTGATATACAAATTTTTTCTCCAGTGGTACAATTATTACTAAAATCTGGTTGATGATGGTCATCAAAAAGGGAACGCATGTGCTACCCTGCTAAAGTGTTATTTATGTATTTATGTATTTATTTATTTATTTATTTTTGATTCAACATCAACGCCATTAAAAAAAATTTGTGATTTTCAGTGATTGACCTTAGGAGTCAACAGACTTTTTCTGTAAAGAGGCAGCAGTACATTTTGAGACCTGGCGGGCCTTAGGGCCTGTATTGTAATTATTCAGCTTTGTCACCATAGCAGGAAAGCAGCCACAGGTAACAGTCACTGAATGGGGCTGGTTGGGTCCATGGCTTTCCTAGGGCGCTGTAAGGAAGAACCACATTTTGGAGGCTGGACCTTGGAACTCAAGATGTTAGCACGTTTGGTTCCTTGTCTGGATTCTCAAGGAGAACTTCTTTTATGGTTTTCTCCTAGCTTTTGGTGGCTGTTGGCAGTCTCTGGCACACTTTACCTCGTGGCAGCGTCACTGCTCCAGCCCCTGCCTCTGTTGACTTGCTCCATGTGTCTGTCTCTGCATCTCTGGGTCTGAGTCCACATTTCCTTCTTACAAGAACACCAGCCATCAGATGAGGGCCTGCCCTAATCCAGTATGACCTCCTCTTAACTTGATTACATCTGCAAAGATCTCACTTCCAAATAAGGTCAGGTCATAGGCACTTGGGGTTAGAACTTGAACGTATAGTTTTGGGGGGAGGAGCGGGGGTGGGGGGGGACACAATTCTGTTCACTACACTGTATTCCAATAAAATTTTATTTACAAACTTAGGTGGAAGGACAGTTTGACCTGTGGACTGTAGTTCGTCTGTCTTTAACTTAACTTCAAAAGTACTAAAATATTTGTAGATTTCCCCAGCGGCAGATCTGGTCTTGACTGGTAAAATATTTCAGCATATTAGATGCAGTTATAAATCACGTAGGCAGTGCAACCCACTCGAAGTACATTCCTGCTCATAAGTTCCCACCTGTGATCTCCTGGGGCAATTAATGTTCCCTAAATTAATTTGCCTAAAAAACTGCCCCTGGAGTTCTTTGTCCCTTCCTCAGAAATTACTGAGCTTTGAAGCAGGTTAAAGAAAAGCGTTCTTCTGGAGAACGCTGCATACTTAGTCCCTGGAGAATGTAGATGGTCTTGTCCTGAGCTAGTGCCTCTCAAATCGTCATGTGTGTAAGAATCACTCAGTGTGCTTATGAAAATGGTACATTCCTGGGCTTCGCTGGGGGTAAAAATGAAAAGTTCAATTACATTTGGGACGTTTTAAAGGCTATTGACTTGTGGACCCTCTATCCCTTTTTTACTTGAAAAAGGTGTTTCTTTCCTTCTTCCATGCAACAAATACTGAGATTTTGTTTCAGATCAAGCAGTAACTGGGCATTCCTGATAAATAGGTGAGGTCCCTGGCTCATAAGGGTGCAGGGGGGGTGTCTCAGGTTAAACGTAAGAAATGGTTGGTGTTAAGTGGGGCACCAAGAAACAATGTAGATATCATAAGGGCACAGTTATAAGGGCAAAACTTAGCTTGAAGGGTCTGGTAACCTGGGGGAAATGTGTATTTGAATTTATTTTAAAATTTGTTTCGGGTACTTGAATGCGATTACCAGAAGGACTTGCGGCCAAGTAAATAGTAACAGGCAGAGACAATGTATTAGATATGTGAAAATGTGTGTAGGACTAACCTTTCCGATCTTTCCTTTTTTTTTTTTTTTTAAGATTTTTTTTTAAATTGGGGAATTGGGGGGATGGGAACAGTGCTGGGGAATTGGGGGAAGGGGAACAGACAAGTTGCTGTCCTTTTGTTCTTCAGTCTAGTTGTGGAGGACGTTGCTTCACTGGCCCAAGTTGGCACCATCATTGCGCTCTTCCCGGGCGAGGCAGATCAGTCGCCGGCTTCTGGATGGCCGCTCACAGCAGCTGCTGGCCGCTCACGCTGGCTGCTGGCTATACACGGTAGCCCATGGCAACCCACTGCCACAGGGGCTGCAGCTACGCCGTCGCCGATGACCGATCTTTCCTTTAAGTGTATATTTCGGAACGTTAGAACGTTTTTCAGAGCTCACTAAACTGGCTTTCTTAAATACAATGTGATGGTTTTCATAGTTCCTTAAAATGAGTTTGTTTGTTCCTCAGAAAAGGTTTAATTACTCTTTTTATTGCATTTGCATATTGATAGCAAACCTAGCTGGTCACTTATCAGTGATTCAGTAATATTGAAACATAAGCTTTTTAAGTAACTGAGGAGACCTCTCTTGATAAAAAGACTGACAAATATCAGAGAGATTTTATGTCAATAAAGATTTGACCACAGTGGACATCAGTTTCCTTCAAGGAAAACGTAAATTGGAACTATACTGTCTTATTTAATAGGCAGTATAATTCTAAACAACGATCCACTTTTAGATGCATTTACATTTTTTGAAAAACCAAAACCACTTTTTGGTGCGAGTCTCTGTTCTCTAGAAGTCAGTCTGCGGACCCAGCTCACGAAGTCATGTTTGAACAATGAGCAGTTCGAATCCATGCTCCCTCCTGAGAGGAGCTTCAACGTTCTTCCTGTTTATAAGTCAGCAGCGTTTATCACCATTGATAAAAGTAGAATCATTGTATAGGAGGGATGTGTATTTTGTATTGTTAATGCTCTTGAAAACGATTAGGGGGACTTGAGAATTATTGAGACACCAGGTTGAAAACGGCGAGCAGTAGGGATGACAGCAGGAAGTGCCAGCAGTTCAGAGGCCCCGGTTAAGTGGTGGCTGTTGGGGACAGCAGGGTCTCGGTGATGCTCCCACATTCAGTGGCCCCGCCAAGCGCAGGTGGAGGTCGGTTTTGGAAGTATGAGGAGGCAGCCTCTCTGAGGGAGACGCCCCGGACCCCTTGGTGTGGTCAGCAGAGGCAGAGCGGCGTGGGAAGTGGAAGCTGTTTCCAGCAGAGGGGATCCTAAGTGGAAGGAACTGTACTGCTGCAACGCGGAAGGAGGAATTCTGTTGTTCTGGTCCGAGCGCTGACCCAAGGCCTTTGTGCTGGCCTCACGTCCATCGGCGTAGACGGCTGTGCAGGAGCAGGCTTACCTGTGCGGCACTAGAGCTGTGGCAGGATATTGTGTCCCCCTTGGTTACTGCTAGCTATCCCGTGACACTTCCTCCCTTAGGACAAGCTTCAGGGGAAGACTCTACTCTGGAAATCAGAGAAAAGGCCCCAGAGCCCCAAGCCTAGACTCTGGGGGACCATGAGCCTAGGAAACAAAATAATGAGAGCTAGGGCTTTGTGCCCTGAGAAAGTAAACGTTTTCCCGTTTGGGGTGTGAAGACGAACACAGGAGGTGATGGAGGAGATCTTCAACTCTGGCAGGTCTCTGAAAAGGGCCTCAGTGATGACCCTCATGGAATGCCCCATTAGACAGCAAGACATGCATGATGGACGTATGGAGGACCAATCATTGTGATATGGTGCATACGCGCCACAATACGTGTGTGTTCCAGGAGTGAAGGTGGCACAAAGGAGCTGCTGACTTACTCTGTGGGTGGGAGAGAAGTCATGGGATCCTTCAGAGCCTGTAAGAGCCCTGTAAGGACGAACAGCAACGAGGAGTCCAACCTTGACAAGGCACAGAGGCATCAATAGATGTGGTTTTTTTCCAACAAGGATGGAAGCAGAAATTACTGTTTTAAGCATAATGAGATTACTTCCTATTTGACCTTACATTGTGGGATGCTGGTGAGACTCAGAGGAAGTAATGTGCGTACAACTCATCAGAAACTACACCAATGTTAGGTTGTGGTGTTATCGTTTGATAAAATATTTACTATCTAAGGGGATCTAACTTGACCCTTAGATTGTCGTGCTTTCTTACTGTCCATTCCCCCACCCCCAATCTTACTTTCTTCCAAAAAGGCATCCTTTGGAATCTTAAATTTTCCTAGTCATTCTGCCCCTGACATGAAATGGTCCTGTCCCTTACAAGATAGTTAATAGGGTCCAAAGTTGATATAAAGGAAAACAGTCTTTGATGTCTGTGCTAATATGTGTATACCTACCTTCTGAGAGTGTTTAAAATGGGTTCTGGAGAATTTCAGATTGTGCACAGTTAATTATGTTGTTTGACCACTTAACACCAGAAAACCAGAAGCCATCACAACATTAACCTTGAACATCACAATAAACCTGTAACGGAGAAGTCAATAGCCGTGCTTCACAAAGCAGAGGATCCAGAGCAGTGCCAGTTAATGCCACTTACAGAGGAATAAGCACTAATGCATTACTTTAAAAGAGGAATTTAGTCTGTGTTTCAAAACTAATTTAGGACAACTAAACGACTTACTACTTTGTTTGGCATGTCGTGTTTGGTTTCCAGGAAACTTGATTACCTATTTGCTATTGTACCAGATGAGATTTTGGGTTTTGCTTATTTATATTTGTCTGAATTGATAAAACTAAAAAAATTAATACAGGAGAGGCGATATAAAGACCAAAAATTCAATGTGGACATGGGCAATAAACTAATAACTTAATTTGAAAGAGTTTGAATTCCTCCTTTTAGCTTTTTTTTTTACTAGGTTTTCACAAATAGAACTCAAGCTTAACACTTCAGAGCTAGATGCCTTCAAAATCCTGGCTTTCCGTGAACTAGGATTAAACAGAATAAGATTTTAAGGAACTCTAGAATGACTTAGACAAGCCGAAGTTTGGTAACACATATATTTATTTCTTATACAATCCCAAGAAAAAAAACGTCGTCTTTATAGATGAACTAGAAGTATTGTATCATAAAAATGGTGATACAAACTTTAACATTTCTAATTTTATTATAAACCGTTAAAACATTACTGGATTCTTCTTGTGAAGAAACTGGCAGATTTGTAACTCTATGGATGTACTCAGTTTTTGGCTCTTTTAACTCTCGATGGTTTCCTTTCTACCGGGGAACATTAATTTTGCATTTGTCATGTCATGGGGATGTGAAGGTAGATTTTGCTCACTTACCCACTCATTAATTCTTCAACCTGTCAGCATTCAGTATTGAACATACAGGTTTCATAGAAGAGTTTGTAACTCATCACCAATCGTAGAAATTAAGAGTAACGGGCTTTAGAGGCAGATAGAGAAATGCGGCAATTCTATCTGCGTAATAGTATGCATTGTAGTAACGTCTCTACGCTTCATTTCCTTCATCCGTACAGTGGGGAGATAATAGTACCTACCTTGTATGGTGGTAAAAATGAAGTGAGAACTCTTGTATTCAAAAAGTCAGAGTTTGAATTTCACTGAGGTCACTTAATCTCTTTGTGTATGTACCCTTTTTTTTTTCATTAGAAAAATGGATGAATACACATGTCTTACCTACCTCACTGTTGAAGACAGGAGGTGCAATGTATTAATTCACTTCATTAACCCTCAACACTAGAGAGAGAGGTCCTATTGCGTTATGTGTTGGCCTAGATCTCTGGTGTCACAGGGCCCTGGGATGGAGAAGGTGATCAGTAAAGAGCTGAGTGAGCAGTGTAGTCACTCACTGATGAATAAAATCTATTTTCTCAGAAGTCTGTTGCCAGGATTAAATAAGAATGCATTTAAAGAGTTAGCACAGTGCTGGATACTTGGTAAAATATTCCATATATGAGAGTTGTTGCTATATTATGCCTATTATGTGATACAAGTGCAAATTAACATTAACGCAGGCAAGGATTCTTTACATCTTAAGAAGTCCCCAGAAAACCAACACCATGTGGAAGCATTTTAGCTTGAGAAGCCAAGAGCATATTATACCTCCGTAGCATCCTCACATCCTGATTTATAGTTTCCTAGTGGGCATGTGACATTCTCCCCCCAGTGTCAGGCTGAAAGCTTCCTGAAGCTTTCGTGCATCTAGTCAGAACACTCAGAGGGCTCCAGGTCCCTCTGTGCAGCTTCTGCGTCCTTCCCCAGGAAGCTCGGTTAAGAGGAACTCCTCTCTCAGTGAGACTTGGCCAAAATGGCAGACTTTCATCGAGAAGTTCACAGTCAACACCGTGTGAGCGTAAAGTCACACTCAGGTCAGCATTCTCCCTTAACCTTGCGTGTAGCAAGCGTTGGTCCTTATGCGTAGGTCCTCCAGTATTTTAATGGGAAAGTGAACGTTAGCACCCCCCTGGAAGGGCAAGAGGAGGGGTCTTACCCCAAATATTCACTATTTGGCAGGAAGGAAGGTCACGGTATCATGAAAACCTAGAATTCGGAGCACATTCATTTCATTCTTGTGCGTTTTTTATGGCATCCAGCACAGTGATTATTCAAAATCTTCTTCTATTCATCAGTTTCCAGTGCTGTTCTCATATCTGTCACTTCCAGAACAAGGGAGTAGATTGAAAAATTAAGCTCTAGAGACTTCCAAGAGCTTTGCCCTCTGAATCCGAGCAGCACATAGACTTCCCTTATTAATGCCATCTGGTGCCATTGTTAGCGCCTTATCTTGGTGACATAATCCATTGATCTCACATTCCGTGATAACTGATTTAAGAACTAGCAGAGAGGTTTGGGCAAGCAGGAGTCATTTTGTGCGAGTATGTGTTGAGACTGGCAAACGAAGGCGGTCCTCGCATTAGAGAATGCCTGCAGGCTATCAGAGTTTATCTGATTCCAAGTCAGTTGACTAAACATTTTTAATTTCCTGCTTGTCAGGCTGACACATCTTTATGCTTCAGGAGTGCAGTGTAAGGGAGAGGTAATCCGACAACATCTATTTTAAGGGCCAGAGAAGGAAGATGAAGAGATGAAAAGAGCCGCCTGGTTCAAAGAGTAGTTTAGCCACGATCCTAGAAATTAAATTAGGAAAAGCAAGAGATGATGTAGGGCCTGGAACTGGGTTTCCGATTTCCTTAGTCCGCCTCTGTGGGGTGCAGGAGAGTTATCAGCAACGATTCTGAGAAGCACTACAATGATCGGAGAAATATAGTGTCATGTAAGTTAAGTGTTTGAAGAAGGGGTAGTGAAAAATAGCATAGGCAACAGGTAGTCATTGGGTCTGGCGTAAAAAGGGCGACTACAACCTTAGGAAGAAAGCTTCCTGGGGAAGGTGATAGGGAAGCTTCAGGTACAGGACATCAAAGCAGTGAGAAAGTACAGGCGGCAAGAGTGCGTCTGCTGCCGAAAAAGAGTTGAACCAAGAAAAAGAAGGGTGAAACAGACCAACCGTTGAAAAAGGCAAGAGGCTCAAATGAAGATTTTTTTTTTCTTTTGGTGTGTAGTCGGGTCGAACTTAATGATCATTTACTCTACATTTTGAAGTGCTAAAGCAAGCGTTTTTAACTTCCTGCAATTACTTAACTACTAGATTCGCTGGCAGTTTGTTATTCGCGCGCACACTGTTAATTACAGTTTTCATGGGCAAACGTGGCTGTTAATACAGTTAATGAGTAGTAGCCCGTGAGAGGCAAATGGAGCTCATGGGCCCTCACCTTAGGAGGTAACCCTCCACCCGGCCCCTAACTGTTGCCAATGACGAGTTTTCTAGAAAGTGTTGCTGCCTGTTTTACAGCACGGGAGCGGTCACTCCCTGGATCTTCAGTGAGAAATAAACAATAAACAGAAGAAGTTACTAAACATGAGACCTGGCCTCGTCCTGGTGAGGCCTTCTATGGTGCAGAATAAGATTTGGGAAGGAGCCCTTCACCCCACAGAAAGGCTGCGGTGAGTGTCCCCTGAGGTCACACGGTTTCTAATGGGCAACCCTGTCGTTTGTGAAGGGACGCCTTCCAGAGTCAGGGCCGGCGTGGTCACAGAGCAGCTTTACGCTGCCGACTGGTGGCATTAGCGACAGTGTATGCAACGAGAGGTGACCTAGAATAGAGGGGTCTGTTCTCCAATAGGATTTCAGGCCGTGCTGAAGGTTTGCACCCCAGAAACGTGGCCTCGGCCATCTCAGGAGCACCTCTTATTCTCGAGGCAATGGCAATAGGATACAAGGACCCTGTGATCCTTCAGGGTGAGAGTTTTGTTTTGCCTGAGTTTCGGAGGACGATTTGAGTATTTTCTTCCTTCATGGCTGCTTTAAAGAAAAAAAGGGCTGGTTGTTCCAGCCGTCTAGGTTTCTCAGGTATGTAGGGAGCTCTGAGGTACCAGGGTTCCTCGGGGTCTTTTCAGCATCCGTCAGTCTAGTAGAAGTCTGGCGTTTTCTCCTCACCGTGCTGCACATCTCAGGAAAACAACATTGTTTGCTTTTTTGTCTTTCTCTAACTTTTGTCTGGGATTTCACAGTTAATCTCTTGTTCATCAGCGCTCTGGTGGTCACACTTGCTGTGAATGTCTTCAGATACCAATAAATGAACGTTTAGTTCGTAAGCGGATTTATAATGAAATATTTGAAAACATGAGATCTGTAAGGCGTTAACAAAAATATACTTAATGAAAAAGTTGGGAGCTGTGGCCCGAGTCCCTCCACTGATGTCATAGCCTCCCCATCCCCTCCCCCTTTCTGTTGGAAATCAGTGATTTTTCTTAACACCGTGTCTAGAAAAACCGAGTCAATTTATTTCATCGTAACCCAAACAGCCTGATAGAGACTTGTCTGAATTGCCTGGTTATTTGTAATCTGTAGACACACGTTGGGGTTCAGGGAGCCAACCTTTTCCAGAGCGTTCTGGAAACCTGCTCCCCCCCCCCCCCCGCCCCCCAGTTTTACCTGCAGCCTTGCTCTGCAAGCTTGTGCTGAGGCTGCTGGGGGAGGAGGGATTTCCTCAGGGAGATGCACTTTAGACAGTGTGAATAATTGGGGTTTTATTTACTGCTGAGGAATAAACACATGCTGGCATTTTTATTACTATTCTGGGACTCGTATGCATCATTTTCCATGATTGCTGTTGCCCAGCCGGGTTGCTACTTGGGCAATCTGGCAGAGAGAGGCAGTGGTATCTCGTTGCAGATTCTCTTTTTTAATTATCAGGGATTTGAATTCCAATCCAAGAGATTATGGTTGTGCAAATAAATTTAAAAAAGTATGCACAGCACACATAAAGCCCCCTAAAAGTCTGTTCCGAGTGTTATTTTTAAAAGAGTTTTCAAAATCCAGATCACTTCAAGGTCGTTTCTACAATGCAGAAATGGTAATATTTTTTCATATCATGGAAAAATGTATGGGCTTGATATAACTTTTTTGCCTTTTTTTTTTTTTTTGGTTCTAAGGTTAAGATGAAAACGTTAATCTGTTTTTGCATTCTAATTATCATTGAAATCCAAGACATTTGGGGACCCGGATGCCCTAGTAGCACTTTTACCCATGGGTGTTCAATTGTTTCACATCTTGCTAATTATCAGAGGTAAAACTGTGTACCACACTTGTTGAAAAGACGGTGATCTACATCTCTTTAAAAATACAGCACTTCATTAACCCTTTGAGATTTCACATGATTTTTGCCATATGAAATGGCAGAAATATTGAAGTGGAAATGATCTAATTATGAAAGTTATGTGTCACGTACAATAGCCCCGGGTCAACTTTCTTTATGCAGTTTAAAATACAGAAGTATCACTGGTAAACACTGAATTTTAAAATCCTAATTAGAATCTCTTTTATTTTTGGTCTGTAGACAGTTGCTCTCTTTCCTTTTATTAATTAAAAAAAGAAAGAAAGGCTTGACAGAAGTTTTCCAGAATCGCTGACTTCTGAGGATAAACACTTCTCCAGGTACATAGCAGTAATAAAATATTTTTTGAATAAATGCAAATGTTAAAAATCAGAAAAAAAGCCCCAAAACATCAGCATCATCAGATCTTGCGTTTGAGGTTAAAACCTTGTATTCCATCCCAGGATTTTATTTATCAATGGTGTGAGCTTCGTTATGCCATATAACTTCCCAGAGTCTCGGTTTCCCCATATCTAAAACGAGGTAACTTGACCAAATATTGTAGTACCCAGATTCTCATCAGAGCTACCTCTAGGCCATTTCCTTTTTCTGGAGGTAACAGTTGTTCATTGGAAGAGGGTTAGGCTGTTCTAAGTTGGCTGACAATTTGCCTTTGTGTTTGTGAGAAATAATTCAGAGGGTGCCACCTAGGAGACAGGTGGACAATGGTGTCATTGACTGAGATGACTGAAGATCAGGGAGTGACCCTCAGGGAGGAAAATCAGAAGTCCTTTCTCAGATACAGTGTGTGTTAGACATTCAAGGGGCGATGGGGAGTGGCTGGATACTTGTGTGTAGAGCTTAGGGGAGAGATTGAGGCTGAATATTTCAGCCTGTACATCATCAAAATATGGATGCTGTTTGAAGCTATGAGATGAGTTTGCCTACGGAGACTACAAAGAGATGAAGAGGGCCAGGAAGAGAAAATTGAACAATTGCACAGACCTGGCAGAGGAGGAGTTGGCAATGGAGACTTGGAAGTAGAAACCAGTGGCCTTGGAGGAAATTGGGAAAAAGCAATGACACAGGTGCGCAGAGAATACAGGGATAATAGAATACACCAGTTGTGTCAAGTGCCACAGGATAGCTAAGAAGAGGACAGATAATTCACCTCTGAAGTTGGCAAAAGGAAGACCATTAGCTGCCTTAAAAAAGAATGGTTTTCAAACAATGACCAAGGCAAATACTCAACTGGAGTAAGTTATACAGAAAGTGGACAAAAGAGTGTTTCCTTCTGTGACATGGTGGCATTTCCTTGCCCCAACACGCACAGAGGAATGCAGGTTCCTCGGTGAAGGCAGACGATGGGGGGCTCTAGCGTTTGTCTCTGTGGCCATGTGTGCATGCTCTGAGGCTACTCCTGTGTAATCTCCCCGCGTCTGGGTTAGAGATTTGGGATCAGAGTTCCCACCAGCAAAACTATTGTCACCCCGAAGAGTAATGTAACACACACCTACCTTATGGTGCATTTCAGCCGATTTGCTTACTGGAAAACCGTACTATTTTGAGCATAGATAAACCAGGCCTATACCTGGGGCAAGCTCGGGAGAGAGTAAGGAGGCAGCAAAAGCTTTGCAGGGGGCTGGTGGAAAATTTGAATAATTTACAAATAGGAGGTTTTTTTCTTCAACTACCAAGCAGTTCATTGAATTACATTGGCATTCCTGGATACCAATGCATGTAATGAGAGAATATAGTCCATTATACGTGACATCTGGACTGGGCACAGAAACAGAATGCCAGCAGATATCGGAAAGGTTATGAGAATGTTCCAGCCAATCTGGCTGAGAGCGCCGTGTGTTCTTCTGACTGCCTGTGGGCGAGCAAGACAATCCTTGAAAAGCAAATAAACACGTGACCACAAGACAAGTAATGTTTTGAGACAGAGCCAACTTGCAAATGTCCTGTGTGGGCTCCTCTCAGGGGTTGTGAATTTCAGGGGGGAAGGGTATTTGGGGATGTGTTCTTGAATTCTCGGCAGTGTGGGGCTTCCCTTCCTCTTCGCTGTGGAGGGGCATGTCGTTCAAGGGCTCGGAGCTCACGCCGGGATGTGGATGCCGGCGGCCGGTTGTCTCCTGACCCCCACCTCCCCACACACACCCTGTGAGCATATGTTCAGCTTGGCTCCTCTGTTGTCTGGAGGAGGCTTCCAAAGCCGTTCTGGGCAGAGCTCCCACTTGCTGAAGACCAGCTGATCCCACGGAACTTCCTCGTAGCCCCCCCGTGCTGCCCCGTCCTCAGTGGGAAGCAGCGTGCCTGTTGGCCTCTCCATGAAGAGAGAGAACCTCATACGTGGTTCTCGCACGTATGAGGCTCTGCTGTGGGTTATTAAGGAGGACATCTCGATCTGCTTGGCTGATATTTGGGCAAAGGAGAGATGCTGTCAGTATTCCATAATCAAAGTGATGACCAGGGTGACTGACGACCACAGACAACAGAAGGCACGTGATAACCGTTTGTCAACTCTGAGACACACTCCAAAGAATTAGTTGTTATTGTGATAGACGTTGGTGTGTCTCAGAGGATAAGAATATTGAGTTAAAATTACAAATGTTTCGAGTCCAAGAGGCAGCATGAATGTTTGGGTTGGGGTATAACAGCCAGGAGTAGTGGGTCCTCTAGGAAACTAGGGGCTGCACGCCAAAAACAAAACAAAACAAAAACAAACCAACCACTGTGGGAGAAACAGAGCTCGCTCACTCCCAACTAGTGCCACAGAACAATGAAATTTTCCAGATGGAAGGAAGGAACTTTTGAGATTATTTTGTTAATTCTTCATTTCACCAATGAAAGGATGGAGGTCAAATTTCTTGACTTTCTTAAAGTCACACAGGTACTTAGAAACAGAGTTGGCACCAGAATTCAAATGCCAGGTGCCTTTTATGTTAAGCTATGTCTAGCATGTTGGCTGATAAAGCCAATGATGGGGGCTTTAGCAGGGTCCTTTCTCTAAGCCACAGTCACGTAGTGTGGGGCTCTGACATGTTTTTGTTTTTCTTGGAAGATAATGATCATTCGTTACACTCATTTTTAAGCCTTGACCACAAAACTTTCTGAACCAAACAAATTCTTGTTTTAAATGCCACAGGACAATATCTTCATTGTAGTTACAACTTGTAATGTCAGTAGAATATGCAGGAAATTGGGAAAATTTGCCTACGCTAGGACTGAGGATATAGACAGTATGGCTATTTATAAATGAAAATTTAATGTCAAGTGGACAGTAAAAAAAATACACCAGATGAATTCTATGTAGCCATATAGCACAGACCTTTTGGCAGGGAGAATGCAAATAATTTTCAGGCAAGAGAATTTAAGCAGAAATGATGCTTTTCAAAAATGAGAACTTTGGTGTTGCTGTTTGACGTGTCAAATGGCAAAACCACTTTGGAAAAGAGTTTTGTGTTTCCTAAAAATGTTAAACAAGTCCCACCCTCAGATGCAGCCCTACAGCTGGGTGACACTCATATGTGTGTATCAGGAGACACTTCAGCATTTACCAAAACATTACCCTTAGGGACAGATGAAGAGGAAACAAGTCAGATGCACACTCGTATATACCTTGGTTCATCGTGTTGAATTCGTACAGTGGAGTAATGCATCGTGTGAGAACGGGTGAACTGCCCCTGTGTGTATCAGTGAGGATAAAGCAAAAAACAGACTGCAGAAAAAATACATGTATACAGAGTTTCAGTTCTATAATATCTAGAAAGCAGTAAAAACTGAACAATGTATTGTTGATTAAAAAAAATCCACGTGAGTTTAAACTATGAAGGAAAGGCAATAATTAACATAAAAATAAGCATAGTGTCTGCCTCTGGAGAGAGGAAGGAAGGTAATTGGTTAAAAGAACACAGGCTTCAAAGTTATTGATGGAATTTTGTTTCTTAAGGTAGTGGTGAATTCATCAGTGTTCTTCTAAAAGATATGTGTGCATTCATCTTTTATGTAAATTGTAGGTGTCAGAAGTATACAAACCAAAAATGATGACTGTCAAAGAATATATGAGTAATTTTTGTCTAATTATTATTAGTTTTTGCTCTCATTCTTGATTCATAGCTGTGTATTCTACATTAAGAATTACGTATATATGTACATATGTGTATATGTATAGTATGTATATACCTAATTTTATGAAAGATTTTCTCATGGTAAAAAAACATAACAAAGTTTACCAACTTAACCATTTCTAAGTGTATACACTTCAGTAAGTGTTGCGTGTATTCATCTTCTTGTGCAACCAAGCTCCAGGATTTTTGTGCCTTAAAAACCAAACTTTATATCCATTAAACAAAACTGCCCATTTTCCCTTACCCCAGCGCCTGGCAACCACCATTCTTCTTTCTGTCTCTCTGAATTTGACTCCTCTAGGTACCTCATGTAAGTGGAGTCATATAGTATTTGTCTTTTTGTGACTTGACTTTTTTCACTTGGCATAATGGCCTCGAGTTTCATCTATGTTGTAGCATTTGTCAGAACTTCCTTCTTTAGGCCGAATACTGTTTCCCTGTGTGCACACTCCACACTTTCGTTCATTCATTTGTTGATGGACACTTGATAGCTTCCACTTCCTGGCTTTTGTGAATAATGCTGCTATGAACATGGGTGTGCAAATCTATCTTTGAAACCATGCTTTCAATTATTTTGGCTATATCATATGGTAGCTCTGTTTTTAATTTTTTGAGGAACTGCCACAGTGTTTTATTACAGCAGTTGCACCATTTTAAATTCCTGCCAACAGTGCACAGAGTTCCAGTTCCTCTCTGTCCTTGCCAACATTTATATTCTGTTTTTTTTTTTTCTTCTTTTAATAGTAGTCATCCTAATGGGTGTAAAGTGGTATCTCTTTGTGGTTTTGATTTGCTCTTCCTTAATGATGAGTAATGTTGAGTATCACTTCATGTGCTTGTTGACCATTTCTGTATCATCTTCGAGGAAATGTCTATTCAAGTCCTTCGCCCACTTTTTAAAGTGAGTTATTTGTGTGTGTTTTGTTGAGTTGTAGACATTTTAAAAATAAACTCTGGATATGAACTGATTATCTGATACACGATTTGCAAATATTTTCTCCCATTCCTTAAGTTGCCTCTTTTACTCTGTTGATTGTGTCTTTTTTTAAAAAGATTTTTATTGGGGAGTTGGGGGAATGGGAACAGACAAGTTGCTGTCCTTTTGTTCTTCAGTCTAGTTGTGGAGGATGTTGCTTCACTGGCCCAAATTGGCACCATCATTGCGCTCTTCCCGGGCGAGGCAGATCAGTCGCCGGCTTCTGGATGGCCGCTCACTGCGGCTGCTGGCCGCTCACGCTGGCTGCTGGCTACACACGGTAGCCCATGGCAACCCACTGCCACAGAGGCTGCAGCCTACGCCGTTGCTGGCGACTCAGGGCAGCCCAGCTCCAGGTTGAGCTGTTGTTCAGCATCTTAGCTGTAGAGGGCAGTGTCACTGGCCCTCATATGTGGGATCCGAACCGGGGCCCTCTGGTGTCCCAAGCCAGCTCTTAACCAACGTGCCACTCATATTTTTGATAGTTTCTTATTCCTTTGTCATATTCTTTTTACTATCTCTTCTTTAAAAAATTATTGATTATTCACATTTTAAATTTTGTGTCTGATAATATAAACACCTGCAGTTTTTGTGGGCCTGACTTATTGTTTGTTGTCGAGTTTCATTCATGCAGGATGGTTTCCTGTTGTGATTTTGCACTTTGTGAGCTTATGGTGACTGAGACTTTCATCTGTGGGAATTCTTGCAGGTGTGGGGTTGAGTAATTTCCCCAGAGAGGGTTTGTGTTTGTCTCCGCCAGGCATCTAAGGGGCACCTCAATTTGGGTTAGTTTAATCTAATTCTCCACTTGAGGTTTTCAGGCCCTAAAAACGATATAAATTCTGAGCTGTTATGACGTTAGCCTTGATGTTAGGGTGCTCAGGTGAGACATCTTTTTCTCAGCCCGTGCCCTAAGCCAACTCCAGCAATTTCCCTAATTGTCTTTCTTATGGGCGCTTTGATTTGTATAGGTCTCTCTTCTACTGAGCAGGTCAGGGTTTTGGGGTACCAACTTTGTGGAGGGTTGTGATCTGACTTTGCATCTTTCGGATACCTTCAGCTTTGTTTTTTTCAGTTTCGCGTTGAGGAAGTTAAAAGCAAGTGACCTGCAGATGGTTTTTGGAGAGCCATTGGTTTCAGCACTTGGTGCATCCTCTGGATTTAGTGTTATTTTTGGCCTCTGAAGGTTTTGCCACTCTCTTAGAGCCAGATCAAATGAATTTCAAAAGATATTTTTAAAATATAGTATATTAAAGGTATTTAGTTGGAGAGCATCTAGCCCGAGATAATGCTGGTTATAGAATCCCTACTTGGCTTATATATTTCAAACGCATGCATGTTTTAGTTCCTATGTATTATGATTACAGTCATTTTTCATGTAAAGTGATGTATTAAATTTACTCAAATAGGATAAATTGTATCCCCCTGTTCTCTTTTGGGATTAAAGGGGTCATTTAAGAAAATTTAGTTTTATGGAATGTTTTCTTATATTAGCTGCCATAATAGATGATCCCTAATACCTCAGTGTCTTAACACAGGTGAAATTTATTTCTTGCTCACGTAAATTTTCTTGGTGGCAGTGGAGAGAGGGTGGTAATTCTCTTTTATGAAGTATTCAAGGATGCAGGCTGATGGAATGACTGCCAGCCTTAATCCATGACTTTCAGATGGCAGAGGGGGAGAGGTTTTGGGGGTCAGGTGCAGAAGCTGTGGACAGCACTACTGCCCGTATCCCACTATCTGGGGCTCAGTTACAGGGCCCAACCTCCAGGGGTGGACACGCAGTCCTCGGCCAAGCGTGAACCCTGGAGTGGGAACCTAAGTCTTTGGTGGCTGCTCTGTCCCCCACTGAGGTCCTCTCCTCTGGCCACCAAGCATCCACATGCATACTTCTTCCTACACACAGAACACAATTACCTTGACCCCGAAGAAGAAAACCCCCAATCATTCCAATTTTGCATCCAGCTCATGCTTTAGGATGCGTCTGTATTCAGTCCGCCCCATCAGGTCTCTGAATGGCTCCCTGTGGTCTGGCAGCCTGTGCAGTACAAGATACTTTAGTGCTTCTTCGTGTTTCTTCCATGAGAGGCCTCACGTAAACCTCATGAGTTAATCTGCCAGTCATACTGTTTCTCCAACCCCACCTACTTCACTTCTCCCTTCCCCTTATAAAAAAAAAAAATTCCCTGCTGTTTTACCCCAGTCCCTTTCACTCGGAACTCTCATGAGGCTGGAATGCCGATTGGTGTCTCTGAAGTTAGATAAACAGTGATAACCTCTGTGTCATGGGGTCCCTCTGCAGGGTGGCTTGCATCCCCGAAGGTTTGCATTTGGTGGGCCACCTCTCTCTGCTTCAAATCTTTATTTACCTGGGTGCACACCTCCTGTGAGTGCAGTTGAGCCAGGACGGGCGCCAGGTCCAACTGCCACTCTGTGCCTGCAAATGCCGTTCTCCTCTGCCTCTGGCCACGTTGTCAGCTCTGGTGTGTGACTTCCAGAGGCCTTATTTGTTTCTCGAGATCCTCTCCCCAGTGGGGCTCATTTCTTTCTGAACTGGCAACCCCTGACCCAGTACTTCAGATCTACCTGAAAACTAATCCTGGGCATGGTTAAAATGTTGCCTCTACACAGTGCTTCACTTCCTGCTCTGTATAAAGCGGTGTGTATAAAAACACAACAGAACCAAAGGTCTTTTTGGGAAGATGGATTGCCCAGTTTCCTACACAGGGATACCTGAGTCTTGGCCCTTCCCTACACAGGATAACCCACTACTTACCAGTGCTTCGCTGTCATGTGTGGTGATAATATGAGGCATTTACTGGAATTATGAATATTTGTGCAGCAATGAGAAAGAAGGAAAATGAGAATGGTGCTTATAAAAAAATTTAAAAAAGCATGTCAAATGAGCAGTTAGCTGTTCCCTCTGTGTAGATGTGTCATCTCTCCACGATGCAACCAGTGATGGGAGCCCAGCATGCGGAAGAGAGAGGCTGGCAGCCCTGATCACTCGCCTGGGAGCGTGGCTTTGAAGTCAAAGCAGAAATGTTTTAGAGGCGAGGGAAAATTGGGCTCCGCACAGAACCAAACTTTAAATTAGGAAAGTAAAAAGCGGATCATTTGGGACTCGGAGACCATAATCTGTCCTGTTTTTGGAACCTGTGCCTCAGATTCTTCTGGGTCAGTTTCAAAACCTCAAAACCCTCTTGGGCTTTGTCAGGTCAGAAGCGCACTGTGGATTTCACAATGGCAGGAATGTCACCTGGCACTTCCCTACTATAGGACAGTGTGGGGACGAAAAGCACCTGACTCGGTGATCACTTCCTGTCACCTTGCCCCTTTCTTTGTCCACCCATAGAGATGGCAGGTAGGCAAGACCCACAACTGAGTTTGCAGAAAAAAAGGCCAGTCTCCATTCAGCCTAAGGGAAATTGCTAAGCGATCAGAAGGCAGCTAATGAGCCCAAATAGACCATCTATTCTTGAAGATGTGATGAAGAAAAACACCAAAAATAAACTCTGGAGGAGGAGGAGAGAAGAAGGGAGAGATTCACACTTCCCCATACGCGTCATTTTCAAAATGTTGAGAGAAGAGTCAAGGATTACTTGAAAAATTCAGAAGTTAAAGCTTGGATGAATTAACTATTTCAACACAGGGAGGCTGTTTTTTAAATAATCATAGGACAAAATATAGAAGGGTTCCAGGAAGACAAGTGAGAGAACATGCTTTCTATAAATGTCCCAATCACCTGACGCTTAACGCTGCTTGAGATGCCATTTTAAAAGTTATAAAGAAAAAAGCGATTGTTACTATATTGGGTTGTCGGAAAAGTCATGACGTATTTTGTCAATGTTTTTCAAAGGTCATTTATTTATATAAAGAACAAAGATCAATCAATGATATATTACCCGTTTTGTTCAATAACCTTTTGCCATATTTCAGTGAGCTTCATAATTCCTCATTTATAGAAGGACCTGTCTTTAATTGCAAAAAAACTGAACAAGGTGCTGATTTACAGCCTCATCGAACGTTATACCATGCAAGGAATTTTGAAGAGAATGAGACAGGTGGCTGTCTGATGACACAAGGTCAGGTGAGCATGATAGGTGTGGCAACACATCCCATCCAAACTCCGATAATTTTTGACAGGTGATCAAACTTGTGTGTGGTCTTGTGTTGTCGTGATGGAACACAACTCCTTTACAATTAACAAGCTCTGGATGTTTCTGGATGATGGATTCATTCAAACTGTCCAATTGCTGATAGTACATGTTCAAACTGATTGTTAGGTTCCTTGGTAGGAGCTCAAAAAATACGACACCTTTAAAATCCCACCACACTGAGAGCATAACCTTCCTTTGATGAATGTCTGCTTTCGATGTCGTTTGAGGCAAATCATCACGTTGGAACCAAGACTGTTTGAGCACCACATTGTTGTAAACAATCCACTTCTCATCACCAGTTATCAGTTGCTTCAAAAAAGGATCATTTCCCTCACGTTTAATGAGCATATTGCAGATGTTTATACGCACCATCAAATGAACTTCTTTGAGTTCATGCGGAACCCAAATATCGAGCTTGCTTACGTATCCCAGCTTCTTCAGGTGGTTGTGAATATTGAGTGATGGATGTTCAATGTTTCTGCAATCTCTCGTGTCGTGTAACGTGGGTTTGACTCGATCAAGGCCTTTATTTTGTTGTCATCAACCTCAGTGGGCCTCCCTGACCGAGGAGCATTGTTGAAATAAAAATCACCAGCATAGGGTTTTGTGAACCATCATTGGCACTGACATTCTTGTAGAGCATTGTCACCATAAACTTTATGCAACTTTTCATAAGCTTGACATGTGTTCTTCCCTTGATGAAAGTAAAACAGTAAAATATGGCAAAAATGCACAGTTTGGTCTTCCATCTTCAACTTGTGAAATCTCCAAAACTTAACGAAATTGCTCAGTTTTTTTTAGAATGAAGCTAGAACGGTCAGCTGTCAAATGACATAGTGATAACATAGATGTGAATGACTCTAGTACTTCCAAAAATGAACTAGTGCCATCTGTCACAAACACGCGTCATGACTTTTCCGACAACCCGATAGAAGAAAATTCTAAAACCTGAAGCCAAATGAGAAAAAAATAAAACCTCATTCATCTGATGACAGTGTTAAACTTGATTTACGTTGTTCCAAACCTACTGAACAAAATTCATCGCCTATTGAACAAATTTGAGGGGCCATCTTGAAACTTTCGAAACTATCCCTATTTGGCAAGGTACATTCTTGCGCTGGTAGCAACCATTTGTCTAGATCTTTTCTTGAAACATTTTACCTCTTCCCCAGCTTTCCAAATCACTTTGGGAAGTGTTCCTACTAGCTGGTCAGTCCCTAGGCTCCCTACTCCAGAGAATTGGGATGATGACAGGAGAAATAAGGAGAAAACAGGCAGGAGGGTAGACTGGACCCGTCAACCTCAGTGATGTGGGAGAGATGACCAGAACCCATGGAGCCAGAGTACAAGGATGGGTTGGAATAGACAATATAGTCTTAGGATATGAGAAAAGTAGAGGGGAGAGGAAAGGAGAATTCCAGAAGGGTGGCCGTGGGTTTAAAATTGGGTTCTCTTAGAAATACTTTGAGGTGCATACATAAGCATTAGAGCCCCTTTTCCATATGCATGTGGCTAGTCCTTGAATGAAGCCAGTAGTCATTGTGTCACATGCACCCCCATCCCCTGCTTAGATTAGAGTTAGGTAATCATCCCCACGATGGCTTGAAGTAATGAGGATCTTTGAGAGCAATGGTGTAACTTTTATCAAAATTCATCACTGAGTTACTTAACTATTTTAAATGTCCCGTGACAACTTGATTAGTTTTTTTTCTCACGGTCCTCCTGGCCATTACATGAGGTTAAATAAGTTGGCTTTTTAATTATTTATTGGATAGTGAGTAAAGGGTAGGAAATGATAGTTTCTGTACATTTTTCAGCATCTTACTGGTAATTCTACAATGAAATAGCTAGCCAATTTGGGTATTGGTTAAGAGACACAGAAGGAGGGAAGTTGGGAGTGTATTACAATTCTGTTAAAGTGTTGTTCTAGTCCCTTCAGGCCTCTGCGCTCTACATTGCTCAGGCACTGAAAATTGTGCTGCTCGAGTAATTCTTTGGGACTGTCTGGGCATCAATCCAGGCACCTACAGGGCTGCCTCCTGCAAAACAGAAACACCGGTCATTTATCTTGGGCACTTTCCCATTGGCGTCTCTGGTTTCTTGCTGTGCCTCAACCATCAAGGATTATCCTGCCATTTGTAAGCTGCCCTTAGTGTCCATTAGAGGTGAGTGAATGTGACCCTGTAGGAATATGTGTTTTGGATAGGAGACCCTAGAAAACCAAAAAGCCTTTACTAAGAAATAGCATTCATTCTTCCATCCATTCATCCATTCATCCATCCATCCGTTGTTTAATTCCTGTATTAATGACCAGGCCATGGTAATAATGAGTGCACACTTTCTGAATATTTAGAACATCGCAGCAAAGGTTCTTCTAGGCCAGCGGTTCTCAACCTGTGGGTCGCGACCTCTTTGGGGGTTGAATGACCCTTTCACAGGGGTCGCCGGGTACTCGTATGTGGGCGTATCTGCATGTGGGCCTGGAGACGGATAGAGGAGCGGTGTCTTAGTTCCTAAGACCATCAAAAATATGTGTTTTCCGATGGTCTTAGGCGACCCCTGTTAAAGGTTGAGAACCGCTGCTCTAGGCACTTCGCATGTGTTATAAACCCGTTTCATCCTCACAGCAGCTCTGTGAGATAGGACTTCGTGTTCTTTCCCAAGAAAGCCATTGACTTGGCACTACTGGTTGACAGTGGTGTTTCTCCGCTCTGGGCACATATTCTAGTTTCCTAGAGAATTAAGGAAAATAATACTGTTCGGGGTGAGCCCTCCCATTAGAACATTAGTTACACAGACACCACAGAGAATATTAATATGTCAAATGCTACTACATTAGGGTGTAAAATGATTTCACTTTTCCTCTCTCCATTTTTTTTCCCCCTTTTTTACTATCCTTCCACTGTTCTATTTTCATTAATTAACACATGGGTCTTTTTTTTTTAAATGAATAAAAAAAATAAACTCCAAAATAGAAATGATTTATAAGTGATCAATAATTTTATACTTGGCTCATTTTTAATATTCAAGGCATAGCTAATTGGCATCATTAGAATAAAAATCAAATTACAGCACAGCTGTGTTAATTATGAAAACAGATTAAAGCGTTAGCCTCCCTCATTTGGGTTCCTTATTTTGAGTCAGGCTTCTGTGTGTTTTTCCCTTACACTTCCTATCCCCGTTGCCCCTCTCCCATCCACTCTTCCTCTCACTCCGTTATTTTATCAGCATACAAAAGCTTGACATGATGTGGCTTCCTCAAGGTCTTTCACAGGTGCCACGAGACATGCTTTGCATCCCTTATCTGCAATAAGGCACAGTGTGAAGAATCAAGAAGATGAAAAAAAAAAAAGAAAAACTTTAATGATATCTCCCCTCACTTCTGGACTTAATCTGTGCCTGAAGATATTGCAGCCTAAATTACAAAATATATTATAGTTTCAGAAAAGGCAGCTGCTCAGGTTTACTCTTAGCGAGTTCAAATTGAACTCCACGGAATATGGAACAGGAGAAATTATTTACAGTCTCTTCAGATGCCAACGCTTCCTTTGGGCTGAAAAGATTATACATTTGTATTCCTGTTATGTTCTATTGTGCCCTCCCATCTTTCACCATCCCTCAGGACAGGGAGCCAGTTAGAAGGAAGGAAAGATACTTGCTAAGCTCCCCAGTTCCAGGAGGAATGAATAATGTGAATAAAAGGCACGTTTAGCCTAACAGCCCTCTGTAAGTGGTACATAAATAAATAGTACACAATAATAGATTTTGTATAGTGCAATTATTTTTATTCAGAAGTGTGGATGCATGGATATACAATATCTAGAAATGCAAGAGATTCTTCTCTCTCTCTCTCTCTCTGGAAACCGTATTGTAGAAAAGCAACTGGACTCAAAATGACTGTTATGTAGAGGCCAAGAATGGGACCTGAAACTGTACAAATTTTCTTTGTCATTATTATGAACTGTTAAAAAGAAAGCGGATTTCATGATTGCTCTTATCATGAACGTTTCCATCTGAGCGACCATTAGAGCTGTTCCCATAAAGAAAGAGAAAGTAGAACATCAGTAACTCCTCTCTGAAAAATAACAGGGTCCTTGAAAAATTGTCAGCCTTGTTTCCAATAAGATCTTTCAATGGAAACTGATACACATGAAGGTATGCCTTTCTAATGTTTGATAATGAAAGTATCGATCTATTTCATAATCTCCTTTGCCACTGATGCATGTCACAATTGATATCACATGGTAACACTGGGGACTGTGTTTCCATAGGGGTGTTGATACTCTGTAACTAATGTTTATTGTTAAAGTAACAATTGGCAATTTCCGTAATCAGGAGCCAGTGCATGGCAGCCAATTTTGAGCCCAATTCATAATATAGCAACCTGGGTACCATTTTGGTGGAGAAGTTTGCTTTTGGAAGTGATATTTTCAACCTGCTTTCAAAATTGCTACCCAAACCATTATTCTTCACCTCATGAGAGACTTTCCTGGAGTCTTAATGAGTTCTCCATTCTCCAGTGTGGGGTTCAATACTGCTGTGTGGACTTGAGCTGTTCTAGGCGCAACTCGAAATTCATCAATGCCTGTCCTGTTGGTAAAATCATTAACAAGCGATGCATTATTAAAGAGTGTTTCAGACACACAGGGCTTGGAATTGCTATTGATAGCAACTGTCACTAATGTTTTCCTGCAAAATAGCCGTCGTGAAAAGCCGTGGACCTGAGCCTTGAAGCAGCTGTGCGAGCGTGGAGTGGAAACGTAACTGCTGTAGTCGGCAGGAACTCCAAACCATGGCTTCCATGCCCATCACCTAGACACACATCGGAGCCGGACCAGCAGTGCTGGCGTCGCCCGAAAACAGTATTACAATATTGAATTTCTTTCCCACACAATACTTTGTAGTGTTCAAGGCTTTTCATTTGGATGAGCTCTTTCTCTTGTCTTTTGAAGAGCATTAGGTGTGGAGGTCAGGGGATAAATAGAGCTGTTTGGTTGCTGAGTGTGAAGTCTGTTGATTTTATGAGCACCTGCTAAGAGAAGCAGCACAGCTATAAAAAAGTACAAACAGCCTCCAATATTATGTTTTATTTTCCAAGACACACAATTACCCTACTATTTGTGCTGTCTCTTGGCTTTTACACATTTGACCTGATCTTTTCAAGGCTTCTGTTTCGGTAACCAGCATTTTCATTGTTGTGGATTTAAGAAAATTATTTTTATATTTCCACGTGGGATTCTGCTGAGATGAGGAGGTATTTTATTGTTGCTGAGATGTATTGTGCACTGCTCTTGACAGCTTAAAATGGCTTTTACCATCCCCCAACACACCTAGCCTGGAAATGACTGTCAGTTAGCCTGACCTGGGAGCCGTCCGCATGAAGCAGACATTAAAGAAAAAAAACAAAACAACCCTTTGTTTATTAATTACTAAATTCCTTCTGAGTCAATGTGGACCACATTTGTAATTAGCAGGGGTTGTAGCAAGCTGAGTGTTTGCTTGGAGGGAGGTATCGAGTTCCTGCAACATGACAGCAGTTGCAGCTAGAAGGCTAGGGGAACAGTGACAAAGCTGGTGGCACAGTGGCATTTTGTAGAATACTTGAGCTTTTCCATGGCTCAGATGTCTTCTTAGATGTTTTCTGGCTCATACTATCTCAAAGGTAGAATTTTAAGTAACTGACATTATTTTTAACCTTTACATATGCCAGGCTGTGTCTGAGCATATATAGGTAATTAACTAATTTAATTCTTACCACAGCCCTGTGAGGGAAGGTGCTGGGGTTGCCCTCTTTGGAAAGAAGGGGGCTGTTCTGTTCTGTTTGTATATACAATTGCTTTCCGTGGAGGAGAAGTGGGGGGCATCACATGGCAAGATTGCAGTCATGTCTACGACTAGGTTCCAGACATACCTGAAAGAGCGCAAGGAACTTGTCAGGGTGTGTCAGAGCCCTCCCCGTTCACCCCATGCTCTGCATTGTCACCATTCTGTATTGTAGGCCTGGGCAAGCCACACGAAATTCAGTACAGACGAGGAAACTGATGTGTCCATTTGCCGTATCTTAAATAGTTTATGGCAAAACAGAGAGTAGCATTCAGGCCTCCGAAAACTGGGGTCGACGTGTGGGTGAGACTGACTCCCCACGGAGCCTCTTGTGCGGCCGTGTTGCCGCGCAGCCTGATGGGGGTGAATGGCCTCAGTCCTGGCCGGCCTCTCCCTCTGTCTGGTTTGGCGATCTGGGTGGCCACAGCCTCCTGGGATTTGACTACTTCTTCCTTGGACAAAAAGTCAAACAAAATGGCCTCTTTGCTTTTTCTTTCTTTCTTTTTTTTTAATCTTTATTTTTATTTCTAGAGCATATTAGGTTCACAGCAACACTGAGAGGAAGGTACAGAAATTTCCCATGTACCCTCTGCCCCACACGTGCATCATCTCAGCTTTTTCATTTCTAAAGTTCTGTGATACAGATTTAGTTTTTCTACTTTTTACGGTCTCTTTCCTTAAGTTCTCCCCTGTCAGGAGTCAGCCATTTGTGTAAAAGACGACATGAAAGTTTGTAGCTGGTGGGTAAATTTATTTGAGAAACGGTCATTCCACGCTGGGTAGGAATTTGGACTATGAAGTTTTTTTCCTCACTTAATGCACAGCATCAAAGTTGAGTTTAACAACGATGGGTCCTGAATTATACACAGAACGAAAAAGCGGTGGTTTATTTTTTGAAATGTACCCTTTTAAAAGGGAGATTTTTTTTAACATACATGACCTTAAAATGTGTGTACAATATAGCAAAAACCTGTATGTTCGTATAAAAACACTCCTTCCCCCTGTCCTGCTCTCATTCTTTCTTCACAGCACTTCTCAGTGCCTGAAATTGTGTCCCATCTTCATGTCCCTACTTGTCCCTTGTCTGTTCTTACTGGGGTGAGCGCTCCATGATGGTGGTGACTCATTTTGCTCACGCAGTAGGTCTGCCATCAAGAGCACAGGTCAGCCAACTATTTCTGCAAAGGACCAGACAGTAAGTATTTTAGGCTCGCTGGGCCACAGGGTCTCTGATGGTGTGTGTGAGTGCAAACAGCGAGCCCCCAGCATTGACGTGTGGTGGTGCCTCAGTAAAGCTTTATATCCCAAACAGGTGGTGGGCCGGTGTTAGCCAGCCCCTGATGTAGAGCAGGTCCTGCCCTAGGTCGAAGTTCAACAGCTACTTACTGATTAAAGAGCTAAAACAATGATCATTCATAGTAGGATTGAAAAATAATTTACGAACCCATGTGCATGGAGACCCTTGGGGTGGGGAGCTCTCCCTGGAATACGTATTCCTTCTCAATACATCCTTTCCTGTGAGACTTCCGGTATGTGACCTTGGCCTTGGGGACACCTGCTGCTCCGATCAGCTTCCTGTGTGCCTTCAGTGAGCATCCTCGCTTTCATTGTCCTGTGCTGTCTTGAAGCCTGTCTTTTTATGAACAGTCTTTTATTGATTTTTTTTGTCTCTCTGACATTTCCACCTTCTAAGCTTGTACTGTTGCCCCGAGAATCATGTTCCTGGCTTAAATGATTTATTTAGCGTAGAATTTTGAACTTTGGAAATGTCGTATATACCCCATGATTCAAGTCAATTCAGAGAAAACTTGAGGGTTCTGACTTAGACTTTATTTTGCTTTTAAAAGGCTGAGTAAAGTTGCATTTTTCTGTTAAGGAAGTGGGAAGAAAAAAAAATTAAGGGTGTGGTTTAAAAGCGATAGGTCCTCTAGGACTCTAAACATTTTTTTTTATTAATGAAAAATATTGAGCTGTTAATGACAGCAGATCTAGAAATATAAGGATTTTCCATACTGCTTTTTATTTTAGATTTTCAGGTTCTTCATAGATTTTAGTTAGTTAGAAAGTTAAAATAAAATTACAATTTGTCATAGATATTGGGTCAGCTATTTGATTCCACCCTACTTATAGGTTAATAAGTTAGCCTGTTACTATTTCATTGATACGGGCCGGAAGTAGAATATGACCAGGTCAGAGACCAAGGACTTTGTTGCTCATGATACAGCAAACAGCAGGAGCATCAGCATATTTGTGTCAACTCTCCTTGACCCCAGGTCCTAAGGGAGTGACGTGAGATAGCCCAGACATACGTTAAGCACACAGAGGGTTTGCATCATAGCTGAGGAACACCGAGTTCATGGAATCCACTGCTTTTATAGCGAGCAGTAAACAAAACCAGCTCTTTGTCCAGCAGGGGAGGTTACCTCCTTTACCCAGTTGTTCCCCGCAGACACAACCCTGAGGAGTGGAGGGTAAAGAGCAGTCAGGGATGTGCATCCTTGGTCCACACAACAGGGCATGTAGGAGAGCAACAGGCGTGTTTCCTAACAGTAGGTACAGGAATCGGAAGCAAGAAAGACCCATGAGGTTGATTGGGAGTGGCACATGCTGACCCTGGTCAGTTCCTAGAGAAAAGCCATGCAGCATCTTAGGGGCTCTGTGGGCATCACTGAAGCCCAAATGCTGTTTTCTAGAGACTGTCTCTACCAGAGCATGACTACTGGCACGTTACATCTGATTATCTCTTTCTTCTTTAACACCAAAATTTAAAGCATGCATAACCAATTAAAAAACAGACAATGCCTGGTTCAATAAAAATTTGTCTCGAAAGTGAACCCTTGAACTTTCATAGTTTGGGGTCTCTAGAATTCTTAAGTCTGTGGTTATTTGATCAATTCTGAAACTTGTTTACTAAAGTTTCTTATTAAAAGTACTTTTTTCATTTTATTGGAATGTTGTAAATATGAAATTCCCATAAGACTCTGGTACCAAATGAAAAGGAGGAGTTTGTAGCACTGGTAACTTATCACAGAGTTTGTATGTCATGCAATTAAACCTAGGGAGAGCAGACATTGGGGTATAGTTAGTATCCAAAAATATATAGCAAAATATCCATAGTAAACTGGATTTTTTTTAGTATTACTAAAACGGTCATATACCCATTGCCATGACTCGATCTGAAACTCAGCTTGGTTTACTAGACGAAAAATGAGGGAAAGGGGTTTGTGTTTTTGATTCTCCCCAGACATTATAATGTCAGCATAAAAATGTGAAAAGAGCAATGAAAACTCTCACATTCTCTTTTTCAAAGAGAGGAACAAAACAACACTGAATGACAGAAGAATTCAGATAAAAATATTTGGAAACCTGCACACTGGGCACTAGTTCTTTCGGAAAGAGGCATTGTAACGGACCATCATTTTTCTTGTTGGTTGACTAGAAATTATAAAACTTGTAAGGAAAACATAATTATAGTAAATTTTGAATTTTGAAATGCTAAGTATGCATCAAAAAGAAGATTTCATTTGATGATTCAGTTTTTAAATGTTGACGACAGAGCTCAGTGCTCTAACGCTGGCAGGCAACATTTCAAATATCCTTTTCTGGGGCCGGCTGAGTGGCACGTTGGTTAAGAGCTGGCTTGGGATGATAGAGGGCCCCAGTTCGGATCCCACATATGAGGGCCAGTGACACTGCCCTCTGCAGCTAAGAAGCTGAACAACAGCTCAACCTGGAGCTGGGTTGCCGTGAGTCACTGGCAACAGCGTAGGCTGCAGCCCCTGCTGCAGTGGGTTGCCATGGGCTACCGTGTGTAGCCAGCAGCCAGCGTGAGCGGCCAGCAGCCGCCATGAGTGGCCGTCCAAAAGCTGGTGACTGATCTGCCTCGCCTGGGAAGAGCTCAATGATGGTGCCAACTTGGGCCAGTGAAGCGACAGCTAGACTGAAGTCCACAACTAGACTGAAGAACAAAAAGACAGCAACTTGTCTGTTCCCATCCACCAATTCCCCAATAAAAATCTTTAAAAAACAAACAAAAAAACAAAACAAAAAAAACACACACACACAAAAAAACACCAAATATCCTTTTCCGTATAAATCTGACTTTTCGCCTAGAGTTAGTTCTCAGAATACTAACGAAAGATTTATAGACTCGGTCTATCAGATACCTTGGGTCCCCTTTCATATGGGCCACAGCCAGTATTGGACCCCTACAATTCTGAATGCATGTCTTTCTCTGTTAGTTTACAGCCAAGGGTGAGAACATACATATACGTGATAGAGGTGAATACAAACCGTATTCATTAGTTCAGATAACAGAGGCTGTGGGAATTCAGAAATTCAGGAAGTTGATTGATGCGATTCGCTGCATTCTTAGACCAAAGGGAAAGACATTTATTTTTATTGACGCAAAACAACACAAAAAACACTTGATAAAGATAAATACGGTATCGTGTGGTAAAGGACTTCTTGAACCTCAACGTCACCCACTGTAATTCCTCTGACACCCAAACTAAGGTTTTCTCTTTCATGAAGGTTACCGCTTACATGATTAGTAGGCAGCTGGCAGAATGAAGGTGTTTATGATGCCTAATGTTAATGAGGAGTTACTGTTTAGAATGTAAGTAACTCCTGCATACCAACAAGAAAAACAAGTCCAAAAGGGCACAGAGGTTACCCAGGAGGAAAACCAGGGGCCATGGAGCCATGTGTAGGGATGCTCAGATTCAAGTAATCAGGAAGCGAATATTAAAGCAACAATGAGATACCACTTCTTAGGAGTTCTTAAACTTTTCCTTAAAGGGTCAGATAGTTAATATTTTTGGCTTGGCAGGCTTAACGCTTTCTGTCACAATTACTCAACTCTTGTCGTGAAAGCAGCCATAGACATTACATGAACCAGCAGGCATGGCTGTTCCAATAAAACTTTATTTACAAAAATGAGTGGGTTGCCCACAGGCCATAGTTTGCCAACCGTTTTCACGGCCAACAGTTAGAAAAATGGACCATGTCATCATGTTTTTCAGGGCTGCAGAGACATGGGAGCCCCCACTGGAGCTGGTGGAGTGTAGATTGATGTGGCAAGCAGGCATCACCTGGCCACATACATATAAATATAATATCATGTCTCATAAAATACCTTTCAATCCAGTCTTTTGCTTCTGGACAAATGGTCCACAGAATTCGCTCACAGGTTCATAGGAGACGTTGTGTGGAACCATTCGTCACAGCCCTGTTTGTGGGGGTGAGAACGGGAGGCAGGTGTTGGCAGGGGTGTGGATGGCTAACGTGCCGCGTATGTATTTGATGGAGAATATACCACGGGCTAGATCAACAGGCAGTCCTGTGGAAAGAGCTTACATACAGTCCTGAGTGAGTAGGTAAAAACAGGAGGAAATACGAAGCAACAGCCCACGTACGTGCATGGAAATCTATGTACACAGCCCAGAGAGAGAAAATTTTGGGAACACATACGAACAAAAGCATCCATCTAAACGCATGAGAAGGGGTCCTGTGGAGGAGGAAAGTAGGAAACGGGGATCAGAGGACATGAGGGTGGTCTTGTTTTTGACCCACGATGAACGGGTCCCCGGGTCTCAGGAAAATGCTGAACTCAGCTGGCTGCAGTGGAAAGAAAGGCGGCGGGAAGTGGCTGAGGAGTGTATGAGCGGATCTGGACCTGGGACAGCCTGCCGCCCAAACGGCCAGCTCCCTTAGCAGCTCCCAGCGCTGGAGAGCGAGGCCCGCGTTTCTTTCCCAGGCTCCTTGGTGACAAAAGCAAGGCCACTCACACCCTCTGTCGCTCTGTTTCTGGTTCCTGGGCCTAGGCCCACCCTTACCAGCTGGCCCCTGCCTGACCTGAGACCAAGGGCCTTTGTTTCTGGCCCTTTCGTTGGCTCTCTGCCTGTGATAGCTTTGCATTTGACGTTGGCCATCGCCTAGGATACTGAGCTTAGCTCCAGCCCACCCTGTTCCATAGCTGCAGGTCAGACACTGTGAACCCCACCCCAACCAGCATGCCTCAGACTAGCCCCCCCGACCCCCGAGAGGGCAGAGAGGAGACGGGGCTTTAAATAACGAAACCAGAATTTCCTTGTGTCAGTGCAAGCTGCAAATAGGTGTCCAAGGCTTCCTCTCCACTGCGATCTGTGAGAGGCCACGTATCTAAAAATGAATGAATGAGTAAAGATAAGACACGAGATCACAGATCCTTAGACATCTTACTTTAAAACTGAAACCCTTATATGGGAATTTCTCTAAGTAAATAGTTGGAAGAGCGTGTGCGTGTATATTTGTGTTTGTAAAATTCAGCATTGTTTCGGAATACGAATAGCCTCATCCTTGCCGATTCACATACTTTCTATCTGGTGTCCCAAAGTCCCTGAATACATTTTTTAAACAAAATATAGAACTGAGCACAGTGATTGCTTTCTAGTCTTTTTGGAGTCTATTAAGAGTAAATAAAAAAATAGTCTTTCTGAAATGTTTGAAGTGTTCACCTGTTTGGAAGCAGGTAAGATTTGGGGACTTTCTTTGTCTACCTGCTTGGAAAATTCTATATCCTGCAGCAAGACAGCCTAATATTTGAGGGTACACATTTACGGAGGGAGAAAAATGTATGCTACTTTCTTTAATGGAGGGTCTTTGTTTTTATAAAAGGGCTTAGCCCAATATTTCTCCAAATAATAGTTTGTCTTGTAAGATACGATTTTGTTAAAGAATTATGTTGCATTTCACACATGTACACAAAGTGAGGTAGCCATTTTTCTCAAATGCATCCTCAGTAGCATATTTTGTGGGAAGCTACAAATCCTTCTTCCTCTGAATACAGAGTATTCCTTCTCAGGTTTGCTGTGTTGGAGTGACTCACCCAGTAACTTCAGCTTGCATACAAGTTCCCTGCTGGTTATAATAATATAAATGGCCTGTTTAATAAAAAACGTGAAGACCATGAAAAGGTGACTCTTTTTCACAATCGTACAGAACTGGCTTCGCCCTAGTTTTCTAATTGTGTTCATCCACGAGTGCCATTACCCACATTTTGTTCTCCCGGAACCCAACCGTGAATACTCCTGCTGCCCTCATGTCAGCATCACCAGACGTCTGGACTGGCCGGTGGTAACAGGGCACCACCAGAATTCACAGAGATTTGTCCAGGTCACACAAACGTACGCTTGGCAGCCTGGTCCTGACCTCGGTTTTTGGTGCCAGAGCTCTGAGTTCTTTGCTTTTGGCGGGTCTGCTTGGCAGGTACCCCTCCTTTTTCATTACTGCTTAATTTCTCTCAGCTTCCTCCTTGTGTCAGCAATTATTGACGGTGTGGTGAGTGTGAGGGAAAGTTGGATTTCTCTGGATGAAATAGCTGGATACCGATTCCTTTTTATTATCTTTTCTTTCTCTTATAAAAGTAACCGTTTTTCTTCTTTGTGCCACAAGTGACCTGACTGCCTGCAGTCATCTTCTCAAGCTGTGCAGCATGGATGAAACGATGCAAAAGCGTGGTCGTGGTAAGGGAACGGTACTGGCTCTGCCATCCTTGGATTTTCCAATGGGCTGAAAAAAATTAACTTGCTGTTTGAACCAGAAGAAAATGTGCTTGACACCTGGGTCTCCAGGAGAATATGTTTTATAAAAATAAGTAAACACGTATCTTGAGTGAGTAATAAACACCAGCTTGACTCTAGTAAATCAAGCAAAAGTAGTGGGTATTGGCTTTATGTCTAAGGGGGATTTTTTTTTTAAGAGTTTTTTCCATTTCAGTCTTTCAAAAGCATAATCCTTTAGACTTAAAGGAATTCACTGCTGTTTCAAAGGGGGTCTGAGCTGGTAAAGGTCTCTTGGGCGGCCAGGCTGTTGAAGCTGCTGAGTGGGTATGTGAGTCATCAAGATTTTTTTTTTTCCCTTTGCATTTCAGTGCTGCAGGTGAAAGATGAGTGGGAAGTTGGAGATAAACCCTATTTTAGTAAAAAAACAAACAAAAAACCAAAAAACTAAGGACAAGAGCTGTTGGCTCTTTTCATTGCCATGTAAAGCAGGGACCAAGTACAGTGCCCTTAAGGCACTTACATGTTTGATGACTGACTAAAAACCCCAGAGAACTCTGCTGTTGCTAGCCAAACCCCAGGCGCTCACTTTGGGTGGCTGGCATCCTTTGGTGGGGGAGCCTGACAGGGTTCACTGTTCAGCATTCTGCAACTGTGTACATGTAGCAGGAACCCCCGTGGATCTCATGCTATGACTCAGATGTGCAGAAAAAAGGCAGCCCTTTGTTTTGTCCACAAACAATCCTATTTACAGGAAAGTGCGGCGTGATCATTTCAGCAGCCCTTTTGGATCCTGTCCAGTGTTCCTTGGATAAGAATGCCCGTTCTGTGGGCGAGCTTGAGTCTGGGTCTGTGCGGGGAGGGGCGTGGCTGTGCGATAGTTCCACGAGGCGGAAGAATCGCAGCCCATGGGTGACACAGCTTTGGCCTCCCTCCCGTTCCCCGCAGGCGTGTGGGCCAAGTCTCGGACTGCTGTAACCCCTGATGGAGGCCCTTTCCAGTGGCTTCTGCTGGGTGCAGGTCTGGGAGTGTCTGAGTGTCCTGCAGCCTCCTGGCCCACCCTCCTCTGATCCATCCTTCGCAGACTCTGCAGGGTTCCTTTTGCGGGGTTCCTTTTTCAGCTCAGAAGGCACTCCAGACAGAACAGGCAGCCGGAGAAAGCGATCCTGGGTGCTTCTTGCTGTCTGACCACACAGCTCTGCCCCGTTTATACGTGTCCTGCCCAAGGTTAGGAAGCGGCCGCCGCGCCCTCTCCATATGGGGATCTGTGAATACTTCCTCCTATTTTTCTGTTTCCTGCCTCGTAATTCCCAGCGACAGCATGACAGTGACCAGCCACCCTGGGGTGCTTGGGACTGAGGGGTTTCCTTGGACGCAGGACTTTTAGTGTTAAAACTAGAAAGTCCCAGGCAAACTGCAATGAGTGGCTCACCCTTCTTCTCAGCTCCAATCTACTGAGTAATTCTTTTTCTTTTAAATTTATTTTTAGTATAGTTGACATGCAGTATTATATTGGTTTTAGCTCAACAGCATAGCGATTAGACATATATACGCCTTATGAAGTGATCGCCCCGGTCAGTCCAGCACTCCCCTGTCACTGTACAAAGTTATTATGATATTCCCTACGCTGTGCATTATACCCCAGTGCCTGACTGTGTATAACTGGCAGTTTGTACTTCTTAATCCCCTCCCCCCTTTTCACCCCCAACCTGGTAACCCTCAGTGTGTTCTCTCTATCTGCGTCTATTTCTGTTTTGTTTTGCTTTTTCATTTGTTTTATAGATTCCACATATAAGTGAGACCATAGGGTGTTGGTCTTTCTCTGTCTGGCTTACTTCGTTTAGCATGATACTCTCTAGGTCCACCCATGTGGTCACAGGTGGCAAGATTTCATTCCTTTTTATGGCAGAGTAATATTCCATTGTATGTATGTATGAGCTCTTCTTTATCTAGTCGTCTATTGATGGGCACTTAGGTTGCCTCCATGTCTTGGCTATTGTAAACAATGCTGCGGTGAACATGGGGGTGCAACTATCTTTTCGAGTTAGTGTTTTGGATTTCTTTGGATAAATACACAGGAGTGGACTTGCTGGGTCATATGATAGTTCTGATTTTTTTCAGGAACCTCCATGCTGTTTTCCACAGTGGCTGCACCAATTTACAATCCCACCAACAGTGCACCAGGGTTCCCTTTCTCCACATCCTCGCCAGCACTTTCTTGTCTTTTTGATGATGCCATTCTAACAAGTGTGAGGTAATATCTCATTGTGGTTTTGATTTGCATTTCCCTGATGATTAGTGATGTTGAGCATTTTTTCATGTGTCTGTTGGCCATCTGTATGTCCTCCTTGGAGAAATGTTTATTCAGGTCCTCCATCCATTTGTAAATTGGATTGTTTGTTTTTTGATGTTGAGTTGTATGAGTTCCTCGTATAATTTGGCTATTAATCCCGTATTGGATGTATCATTGGCGAATATCTTCTCCCATTCAGTAGGTTGTCTCTTCATTTTGCTCATGGGTTCTTTCATGGTGCAAAGGGTTTTTAGTTGGGTGTAGACCCATTTGTTTATTTTTGCTTTTGCTGACTTTGACCAAGGAGACATATTTATAAGCGTATCGCTAGTGGCAGAGAGTTTAATGCCTATGTTTTATTCTAGGGGCTTTATGGTTTCAGGTCTTACATTTAAGTTTTTAATTCATTTTGAATTAATTTTTGTGTGTGGCATAAGAAAGTGGTTTAGTTTTTCTTTTTCTGTTTTTGCATGTATCTGTCCAGTTTTCCCAGCACCATTTATTAAATAGACTGTCTTTATTCCATTGTGTATTTTTGCCTCCTTTGTTGTAGATTCATTGACCATATAGGCATGGGTTTATTTCTGGGCTCTCTATTCTGTTCCATTGATCTGTGTGTCTGTTTTTGTGCCAATACCACGCCGTTTTGATTACTATAGTTTTGTAGTATAGTTTGATATCAGGTACATCCGGTGCTTGTAGGGCTCAGAATTAGCCATGTTAAGGTTTAGAGTCTGTTCAGTCATTCTTATTGGTTGGACTTTTGAGCCCTCTGCATTCTGATTTTTTTCCGACCACTTGGTCTGTGCCGAGGTTGCTGGGTCTCATAGTACTGTGCTTCCATCTGCTCTTTAAAAGCGTTTGCTTGATATCCTTTAATGTTATGGTATCTGATACATAGTCATTCAGGACATATCACTTTTATAAAAAAACATTTTTATTAACATAAAATGACCCTCTTTATGACATATGTGATATGTTTGCCTTGAATTTGATATATTTTCCGATATAGATATTGTCATACTCTTTATTACTCCCTGACATCTCTCTGGCTTCCCTCTCACTTTTCATTTTTTTGTGTATTTTTGTCTTAAATTGCTCCTTATGCGTGACATTGGTTATTTTGTAGACAATCATCATGTTTATCTTTAAATTTTTTTTTAAAGAGAGCCTACTTGCACACATATATTCCAAAGTAACATATTTATCTTTCCTGCCTCACTTTATGTTCTTAAAATAATTCCTAGCACCTTTTGGGTCTTCGTTAAGTAGCCTGTACTTTCTCACCAGTCAGTAAGGCTACAGGTCAGACAAGCAGTGTCTCACACAAACCTAGCAAAAACACTCCTGCACGGTCAGAGCATGTTCCGGACAGAAACCTCTTTAAGAAGCTGGCGCTCTGACAGCCTGGCAGATCCTTTGTCCATGTCTGCACCGTGAGGACAGTTGGGTCTGTCCAGCGTTTGAGTCCCTGGCTAGCATCAGAGGCGTCCGTCTATCCCCCTCTCGTGGATGGGGTGCCATCGTCTCTTGCGTCCCTCCTCTCTCTTTCTGATACGTACCAACTTGGTGCACAGGAAGCTGCAATTTACAAGGTGTATTTCAACCACTGTTCTTCCTGTGGCGATCTTATTACATTAGAAACACTTTAAGCTAGGATGTGTCAGACCAGTGTGTGTACCTCATACTTCCTGACTTACTGATTTTTTGAAGGTATAGCTATGAATTTCAAGTGAAATGAAAAGCACTGGTTTCGAGTTCCTTTCTCTGTTTGCCTGAAAAACAAAAATAACAGTTACATGTGGGTACAGGGACCCAGTACCGAGCCCAGCTGTGAGGTTGGAGTGTGTGTGTGTGTGTGTGTGTGTGTGTGTTTAGAATAATGTCTGTCTTATTACAAAGCATGCATTAAAGAGTCAGCTACTGACTGCAGTTTTCATTAAGACTTCCAAAATCTAATAATTAGTAGATAATCTTTGAAGATTGCAGCAACACATGTGCTTTCATTCTTTTTCTCTTCCTCCTGTTCCTCCTTTTCCCCCTCTCCTCCTCCTCCTCCTCTTCCTCTTCCTCTTCATAAATTAATGCATTAAAATTGTTTTCCCTGAATCTTTAAAGATATTTTACTGAGTAATTCCTTTCCCAGCTTGACTTGAACCTGGGACTTGGCCTTTCTCACTCCATCACTTTCCTGCTCCTCTTCCCAGCTGAGGCTGCCTCACCCACAGCTGCCAAGTCAGCGGTCCCTCCCGCTTTCTATCCTGTCCATTCACCCCACGTTGACACAGAAGGCTGCCACCGCTTGGTTTCAGCCTTTGTCACGGTACTAGGTTTCTGCTGTCCCAATCTGTCCTACTTTCTGTATTCCATATACCCCTGTTTTCCTCTCTGTCCCCACTAGCTGTCCTCCCTCTGCCTGGGCTGTGGTTCACCTTTCTCCTTCTCCTGTTGCCAACTGTAAAAATGCCTTTTTGGCCTTCGAGGCCAGTTTAGCAGAACCTACTGTCTGGAGACATTCCTGGCACCTTGGGAGGACCTGACCTTGTCACCTGGGCTGTTCTGCAGCCAGTCCCTTGTCCTCGTGTGAGCCCTGCCTTTTTATATATTGTGTCATCATCACTGTTGACTCATCTCTTCCCCCTCTACCTCTCTATTCGCCTCCTAATTGCCTGACACCATTTCACACATAAGTAGTTGAGTTGAAACTGGGACATTTGAAAAGTTTGACCAACTGTGACCATTCGTTGCTGTGTGGTTTTAACAGCCATGTATCTTCTCTCTGCTTCTGTGTGATGCCAAATGGAAGCAAAGTGGGGACTCACTTGTCTACTCCTCAGGGGTGGGCTGTGTGCTCTCTGACAAACTCTCATCAGAATGGCAAAATGAATTCTCTCCCTTCTACCTTATCAGCCAGCGTCTGGTAACCTTTCTCCTTCCCAGAGTGGGTTTTCTAGAATGCTCTCATTTTCTTACTGCTTTCCCTCCTGCCCTCTGCAGAATTACTAGCGCCATTGCAACATAAGAACTTGTAAATCTCCTTGGGGATTTCGATCCAGTGAAGCTCATGGGTCTTCTAAGATCTTATCCCAGCCACAGAAGAAAGGAATAGTCTAGCCAGTAAATCTGAAACTTTTCTGTGCAAAGTCAAAGAACTTGCATAAGTGATATAATAACATCAGAAAGACTCCTTTCCTCATTTCATGTAAGTGGGAACGTTGGCGTGGCGATTTCACAAAAGGTTATTTCCAGGACTAGGAAGATGGCCTGATGCTCAGGGCTGCTGCTTCCATCCGTGTGGAGTGTGATAAAGTGACCGCCACATGTGATATGATTTCACATTTCCTCTGAGGACACCTTATTCGTAATTTATTCAGTTTCAGAAACTCCTGCATCCTTTTTATCTTCCCTGAGGGTCCAGGTTATTTGCCCGTTTCTTTTTAGCTGCAGCCAAAGACTCTCTTCACAGCACTTTAGAAGTTCTCAATTCCAATTTCCTGATTTACAAAAATGATGCACTAAGGGCTTTGATGTATAAACCCCGGGTTTTCCCTTTGGTACAGTTCCAACCCTTCTGTGGGTTTTTGAGTCTCCTTTTGCCTTAAGATTTAGGCATTGGCTATGTGTGTATTGTTTTATCAAAATTCAAACATACCACTTAAATCCCCCAATTGACTCTGCAGTAAGAAGAAATCAATGTTAGTGTTAATAACCATTTTCCTTGTGTTATTGATAGAGGACCTGATTTCAGTGTGCATGACTTGAGCAGATTTGATAAATTGGATGTTTCTGATTAAATAGCCTCTCTTCAATGAGTCCATTCCCTTTGTAGGGAAGTGAAGATTGGGGGAGAACAGCGTTTGTTGTGACCGGTAAGTTTTAAGTGCTTCCTACTTCTTAATCTTAGTGCCATATGGTGTTTTTCAGATAAGAAGATGGAAGCAAAGGAGTTGGGACATTCTTTTTATAACTACTCTGGCTGGAGAGAGTTTTATAAAAATAGAAAAGGGTCAGCCTACAGTGAGCCTGTATGTTTTGTCAAATGTAATTATTTTCCTCATTCCAGTTTGTGTGCCTGTATAGGTCGGAAAGACCTGTTTCTTGCAGAAACTCCTTTGAAATTGTTTCCAGATTGTCTATTTTACTTGGCTCATCAATATTGCCTAGTAAGTCGAGCTCAGGGAAGAGACGCCCATTCACTCAATGTCCAGAGTCGTTCCCCTTTGGTCTAGGGGTGGTGTGCCCTTTCTGTTGAGGTGAGGGTGTGACACCTGTGAGGAGGCTGGACGTCTAGCCTGTTGGCCTCCAGGCTTAGCCCTTTGATTTAGTGCAGCGGTTCTCAACCTGTGGGTTGCGACCCCTTTGGGGGTCAAATGACCCTTTCACAGGGGTCACCTAAGACCATTGGAAAACAAAAAGATACTTACATTATGATTCATAACAGTAGCAAAATTACAGTTATAGAGTAGCAACGAAAATAATTTTATGGTTGGGGGTCACCACAACATGAGGAACTGTATTAAGGGGTTGTGGCATTAGGAAGGTTGAGAACTGCTGGTTTAGTGGTTCTCAGTGTGTGGCAGGGACTCCCATTCAAATCATCTGGGGTGTCTGTTGTGTCTGTTTTCCTGGGCCACCCCTGAGATGTCCTGGACAGGAGCGTCTGGGGTAATGGCTTGGAGTTGGCCCTATAACAGGTAAGCAGATTGTTAAAGCAGAAACAGCCCAGGTCACCTGCACCTCAAAAGGGGGACATCATCATGTCTTTTCCTCCATAAATAAGGGCACAAGAAGAATTCAGTCTGGGTATATCTTGAAATTGTGATAGGACTGTATATTTAAACAGTTTCCATGAATGGAAAAGTTAGCCTCTGTACTTCATTGTCTGCATAAAGAAGGGAGACGAGAGAATGACTTTTGTATGCCAGGCTCTGTGGTGGGGTGGGGGGTCTCTGGGATGATAATCCTGGCAGCAAGGATATGTGGGTCCGTGGGTCTTGCCTTGTCTTCCAGGGCTTTGATGTGTAGAATTTTATCATTCTGTACTAAATGTTTCCTAAATATCTGTCTTAGTTTGCTCAGGCAGCCATAGCAAAATGCCATAGACTCGTTGGCGTCAACAACAGAAATTTGTTTTCTCAGAGTTGAGGAGGCTGAGATCAGGGTGTTTCTGGTCAGTTTCTGGTGAGGATGCTCCCCCTGTCTGCTGACAGCAGCCTTCTCGCTGGAGTCCCACCTGAAAGAGAGAACGAGCAAGCTCTCTGGCGTCTCCTCTTATAAGGGGTCTAATCCTATCACAAGGGGCCCACCCTCGTGACTTCATCTAAACCCAGTCAACTCCCAAAGATCTCATCTCCGCATACCACCACACTGAGGGGTGAAGTTAGGACTTCCACATAGGAATTCTGTGGGGACACAGTTCAGTCAACAGCACCATCCTGACCAGTGTTTGTTTGACCCAAGAGTTAGTAGTGAATTTTTCAATTAATACACGCACATAGAAAGTTTTTGTTACTGATCTCTCACAAAGTTGCGTTGATGTCGGAGAATGTGATCTACATGATATTTAAAAAAATAATTTGCTGACTGGGTTATGTGTGAATATTTCAAGTGTTTTGGCAATATTTGATGTATTGGGTTGTTGGAAAAGTCATGACGCATTTTTGCAACGAAAAACATAGAAAAAATACGTCATGACTTTTCCAACAACCCACTATGTTTGAAAATGTATTTTACTGAAAAATATTCTTTTTTTTGGTAGCATTGAGATTTTATATATATATATATATATTTGTGCTGTGTGTGTAAATCTTTCTAAATACAGAGATATACACACACAAACATTTATAAATTTCATCAACATTAAAAAATTAAGTTGATCAATTGTTTTATATGTTTTCTGCCTTTGACTTATTGCTGAGTGGTATATATTTAAATCTCTTATTATAAAGGATAATTTATCTACATTTTTGATAGTGATTGTGTCAACTTTTGCTTTATAGTTCATAATATGTCATTAGATATATATATGTTTAGAATTGTTATATCTTTGTGATTAACTGAACAATTATATATGGCATCTTTTGCATCTAGTAATAATTTTTTAAAGTATATTTTGTCTGCTGTTCACACAGATTAGTCAGTTTTTTTTGGTTACCATTTCTAGTCTTTTTTCATTCCAGCAGTTTATCCTATTTATTTTTCATTTTCCATAGTTTTTCTTTCCCTTTTTTTTTTTTTTACAATTTTTAGGTAGATTATTCTGTTCTCATGCATTTTCTCCACCCCCCCGCCTCAGTACTAATAATTTATGTACTCTTTTCTTATTCTTCTAATATTTACTCTAGAAAGAAGTACACTTCGCTTCTTAAGTCAAACTTTAATCAACCTGTCTAACCTTATCCCTCCAAATGAGGAACCTAGGTAATGTTTTAAGTCTCATCTCCCTCCTCCTGAGGTATAGTCTATTTTGGTGTATTATTTCTATTTTGTTTTTCTTTTAATGCTACTCAGCAGGCTCTGTTACTATATTATCCAGGCAATTTTGTCGTTTGAATTTATCCACACATTTACCAATTCCTTTTCTCTACATTCCTTGGGAAATTGTTCCATGTTTGCTTTCTTCCTGTGAAATATCTTTTTATAGCGACTCTATTGGTGATGAACTTCTCCAGGGCAGTATGCCGAAATATGATGCTTCTACTTGTATCTTTTGTGGCCTCCTTGTTTCTGATCAGATTATGTTTTCATGGTTAGTTAAACTGAACATTTTGTTCTAAACTTTGTGTGTGTGTGTGTGTATTCTTTTTTTTTTTTTTAAAGATTTTATTGGGGAATTGGTGGAGGGGACAGCATTGGGGAATTGGGGAAGGAGAACAGACAAGTTGCTGTCCTATTGTTCTTCAATCTAGTTGTGGAGGATATCCCTTCACTGGCCTATGTTGGTATTATCATTGCGCTCTTCCCGGGCGAGGCAGTTGCTCGCCAGCCATTAGACGGCCGCTCATGGCGGCTCATGCTGGCTGCCAGCCACTCATGGTAGCTCATGGCAGCCCACTACAGCCCCACTGCATCCTACACTGTCGCCAGCAACTCATGGCAGCTCAGCTCCAGGTTGAGTTGTTGTTCACCACCTTAGCTGTAGAGGGCGCAGCATTACTGGCCTCATGTGGGATCCGAACCTGGGCCCTGCTGCTCAGAGCTGGCGTCCCAAGCCAACTCTTAACCACGCGCCACTCGGCCGTCCCTGTGTGTATTCTTGCCAAACAGCTCTCAAAATTTTTATAGTGCAGTTTCCTTAAATGAGCAACAGATGAGTTGACAGTGACCTACAAACAAACAAACACCTCCACAAACCTTTACATGAAATATATTTTAATCTATAGTGTATCACCTTTGCATTCTTTTTCTTAATTCCCTGAAAGCATTTTGCCTATGATATGATTAAAAAATGTATACTTAGGTAATGTCAGAAGTGTCTTGATAACCCAACTCTCATGGCGTGAATAGACAGATTCATTAAGTAACTTCAAAACATGGAGATTTAAAAAAAATTATGTTTAGTTAGAAGTGATTTTGGCTCCTTTGTACCTTTGAGAGAGAAACTTTTAAAATAAAGTGCTTCGGATATGTTTTTATGCCAAAGTCTTATTAAAAATGATTAAATAGCGGCTAAACCCAAATCAATAACTAGAAGCTAACAGCAAGAACAAGTAATGAATAGGAGTTAAGTGCCTGTAAATGAGACAGAATAGCTATCTATAGATTCCTAGTTCTGCACTCTCTTCTTTCTTGGCAGAGCACTCCTGTAACCTGAAGGACCCTTGGGCGGGTGTGATAACTTCTATAGTCAGTGTCTGCAGCGTGTCGCCACCTAGGCTGATATTCTGTCAGTGGCGACACTCATCTGGGTTGTCTCTTTGGCCATGAGCATCTCACAGTTTTGTTTTGGGGTTCTTTGTATTCCTGTACCTAGCTAAACCAATATGAAATGAAGTTGTTTTATAACTGTGTAAAGCTATGACTTGAGACTGTTAAGTCGTACACCTCATACTTAACTGAAATGTGGCCACACACACACACCCGCACATGTACGAAATTAGTAAACTTGAAATGACATACAACATGTTTCTGGTAGGACAATCCAGTATGTCTTCACCGGAGAATTGGAGGCACTGTTCGGCAGGTATCTCCAGGAGATGTCTTTATTCTTCTCTCCTTCGTGTTCTTTTTTTAACCTCAGCTTCATTCTCTGTTTGCTTTGGCTCCAGTTCTGAGCCCGGCCGTTTAATATGATTAGCAGATACTCCTTAGCTCTGTGTTACGCTTGCGGAAGCCGCATCCTAAGACCACAGCGCCCTTGGTTTCTATTTCAGCAGGCGCACTGCAGAACGCCAGCTCTGTTCTCCCCGGATGGCTCCCCTCTTGCTCAGTGGTACCGCTTTCTCTCTGTGCTGCCTGTTCCAAGCTGCCTCGGAGTTCCCTTCGCAAGCCCTCTCCCCGACCTGCCAGTTGTGCTGAGCTCCCAGCTAGCCCCATCCACAGAATCCTGGACATCCTTCTCTTTCTTTGCTCCTCAAATAAAATCACTGGCTCTATCCTGCTGATTTTGTATCCTAACTGTGTGTAATGTATCCACTTCCTTTTGGTCTTACCAGTCATTCTCATTGTTTGCCCGTGCTTTTCTTCCCAGAACCCAGAAACAAGGGGGGTGACTAGCTCACACTGAGCTATTTGAAATGCAGTTCTGACCTTATCACCCCCTTGCTGACGCTTAGAAACACCTCCTCAGAAATACATATGTATTCCACAAACCCACCGTGACCCGACCCCTGCCTATTTCTCTGTTTTTTTCTACTCATCCGTCCTCACCAACCTTTGCATCGCATGCCCCAAAGATCTCATCTCCGCATACCACCACACTG
>NW_017731387.1:643738-644997 GCF_001890085.2 Hipposideros armiger
TTCCTTCTGCCTTAGTCCTCTATCTTTTGTCCATTTTTCCCTCCTGGATATATTCTATATACCTGTGTATCTTCTACACACAGAGGTGCTATATCTCCCACCTCTGAGCAGGTGTGACATCCCTGGCAGCATTTAGGAAGATGGGGTTATGTTGAAGAGGACAGGTACACCTGCAGCTTGTTACTGAATGAAGACTAAAAACTAGGGAAAATGTAAGTCATCCAACAAATTGTGTATCATTAATTCTTGATGCCAGTTCGAGGCAGGAGAATAAAAATCTTTACCTCCTACCAAGCGCACTGTAAAAATTCTCAAATTTATTTTGATAGATCTGTGTTGCAGTAAATCACCCAGGACCCAAAACTCTTATAAATTAAACAAAAGCAGTGCAGAGGAGGGAGGCGTGCTTAGCTTTCCTTTACGTTTTGCTGTAGTACATAAATTTGCTGGTGAGAGACATGGTTCTCAATTATGTAAAGAAAGGAAACAAAGGATAAAATATTGAGAAAGGAAACAGAAAGGATAAAATATTGGGCAAAAGTGAAGTTCTTTCAAACCTGGTTTCACTGACTTGTGGAAAACCCTCACTGATGAGAGAAGATTCTGGTTGCTACCAGGAGATACATAGAGGCCCAGGACCATTCTGCAACTGAGCGTTTTGTGGGGAGATGCCCCATTGAAGCATCACTCCCGTGAGAAAAAATTATGCACGCTTTGACATTGAGTTGCAAAGACATTGGAGTGTGTGTGCGTGTATGTGCGCGTGTGTATGTATGTGAATTTCTCTGCATTTTTAAGGGCAGTGGTGCACTTCTGAGCCTATTGCTGTGTGACACTAAGTGATTGGTAATGGGGAAAAATCAGTTAACTGGTTTTCTGTAGGCCAAACAGCACTGCTGCTTTGATTCTGACCTTTAAACCTTTTATCTAGTTGCACTGATTAGAGTTGGTAGCTGATCTTCTTGCCTAAGGCACCCATGGTATATGATGTATAGAATCCCAAGGGTGGTAAGTAATGGTCTCCTTGGCTTCAAGAAGACCGTTGTGGGCTTTGGCAAGACTGACAACCCCTCACTAACGTCAAGCCTGCCTCAGTTTCCTTAAATGCACACCTCCTCGCTTGAATTTTCAGAGGATTTTTCATTTGCATGGTAATTCCGCTCAAGGTCTTTAATAAGAGCTCTTCTCAAATGAGTAGACAACAATGAAAACAAACTGTTTTCCCAGTTTCATCGTGCAAGAAAGGGAAAGCCCCTGTA
>NW_017731387.1:647862-648855 GCF_001890085.2 Hipposideros armiger
TGCAGCATTGTTTATAATGGAGGAAAATTAGATACCTAACAAATAAGACCAGAGATTTGGTTAAATATTCTATACAATCAAATAAAATACAACCAACTTGATGATGATATTTACTTTTATTGACATGGAAAGTCATTTGTCATAAATATTGGTCAATGAAACATACATTTATAGTACATGATCAATTTTTCTTAAATATATTTCCTTGTATGTTTGTGAATACCTTTAAAAACAACACTGGTTTTTACTGGGTGGGGGGGAGGGGATATCAACTGATTTGATTTTTCTCTCTGAATTTTTTGTATTGTAATTTTTAAGTGAAAAATGGTTACTAGTTTTGTAATAAAAATGTGAGGAAAGAGCTTGAAGAGAGGGAGAAAATAGTGGCTTTAAAGGCGTTCAAGGTCAAGAAAAGCACTCGGGTCTGGGGAGCATGGATCTAGCCAAGAAGAAAAGAGAAGAATGGGGGAGAGATTTAGAAATCAAGTGAGGGGAATGACTTGATGAAGCAAGACTCTGAAAAAATGTTGCGAAGGGCAGGGATCAGACTGAGTTTAACTCCAGAAGGGGAGGAGAATTCTTCTGAAGTAGAAGTAATAAAAAAAAGAAAAAAACCCCAGAGTGGCTAAATATATAGAGACGCTTTCACATGGTTAGATGAAAAATCGAGATAGCTCAAGTCAGATGGTCTATTTACTTCAAAAAATAAAGTTCAAGAGAAGCCATGAACTAAAAGGTAAGAGGCTACGTGTGAACACTTGCAAGAACTGCCGAAATTTTGGAACATAAAAATGTAATAGATAAGTAGCGTGTGTGCGGGGGACACTTGAACAGATCGTGTCAGGAATCCAGCTGCAATGGGACAGCCTGAATGTTGGGTGTAAAACTTAGTTTTGGTCCCTTTATATGTTAATAGGGTTGGAGCCAACCTTCTCCTATATGTCAGCCAAGAGGCCAGAAGAGGGAAGAAACACTTTTCTACTCACCATGAAT
>NW_017731387.1:652615-656211 GCF_001890085.2 Hipposideros armiger
TTCAACTGTGCACCTGTCTGCTGTGAAGTGAACATCCCTTGTCTCTCACTGACTCTTACATGTTTAAATTCTTGCAAGAGAACTAAATCGACTCAGTCCACCTTGTGTCGTCCTTGAGCCAGATGCCGGCACCTGGGTCAGTCTGTTGTGACCCCAAGAGTAGGGATCCTGTAATAAAGTTTCGAATATCCACACTCACACACTTTCCAAGGCCTGTGGGTGGTGGCAGATTCTAGAGTAAGGGCTGTGGTGTAGGTAGACACCCCCAAATGTGTTTACTACAGATTTTAACTAAGTGATATGCTCTTGGCTTGGCATTGTTGAAATCCTAATTTCTTCTCAGAGCATGGATTAATGTGTTACATTTCTTTCTTTCTATGTTTAGCAACCTGTCCAACTATGCAAAGTGGCTGATGATAACTCTTGGCGTTGTTTTCAACAAATCAAACCAGTAAATGATTTACTTGCTTGTCATCGCACATAGGAAATGTTTCCCTTTATTGTTTTCAAAGTGCCTTTTATAATCTCCTATTACAAAGTGACCTAATTAACTGAGAAACTATATAATCAGCTCTTTAAAAATCCATAAAGAAAAACATAATAAGCATAGTAACCCAAGAAATAATAACGTATAAATTAATAATACAGAGCAGTGGGAAACATATCTAATAAACATTATTAGTTCAAAAATAGAAATTTCATGTTCTCGGTACTAATCCGTAATTTTTCAAATAATACTTCTTGTTTTGCAAATAGAGATCTAGTTTGGACTTATTTCTCTGTTGATATAAATGTAAAAAAACTGCCAAAATTTTCACACCTCAGTTTTCATAATTGACATTGTAAAAATATCATTTTCTTTCCCCAATGGGGCCCTTGAGGAAAAACACCCCAACTTGGCTCCTCTCAAGACAACCACGTTCAAAAGGTTGGCCAGTGCAGATGTTGGGGACGGGAAGCAAATATTTCAATAAACAGGTGTTTTTTGTTTTTCCAAATTATATTTATGCTAGCCTCATCAGTGCTTTATTTCAGGCTAAATGTCTTTTCAATCCTTGGGTTTTTGAAATAGAGAAAAGAAAACAAATTGTTGGGAATGGCGTTGGGTCTGGATAAGAGGACTCTCAGCGAGGGCCATTGGCGCATGCACCAGGCCCAGCAGCACAGATCATGGGAGCAGCCCCTGGACGGTCTCGGAAACGTGGGCTTGGACCCGGGCCGAGCAGGGGTCCAGCACAGGCGTCCAGCACAGGCTCTGCGCGCTCACTTTCCAGGTGCCCACTTACTCCCTCTGACTGCGAGCTTCCTGTGACCTTTGAAAGTGACTGTTCCATTAGGGACACATGAGTTTCTCACATGCAACGCGTCCTCCCTGCCCTCGGCAGGGAAGTGACTGTGATGGCATCTGACTGGCCAGCTTGCCCGCTGAGAGAAAAAGGTTTGTGAGTGTGGCCTCTAGGGAGAGAGGCGGACAAAGCAGGGGGAGATGCCAGGGCGAGCGGTGAAGCGGATCTAATGCTTCTCTTAGGGAGTGCTGCTGTGTCTCATCCTGGNTGGGGCACATTTGCCCTCGTCTGGTCCGCAAGGTGCATTCTTGCCTGGGAAGAGGTGCTGCAGGATAGAAGAGTCCCGACTGGCGGTGCACGGCCCCTTCTGTGTTGTAAATGGAACGGAAGCGTACAGATGAAAGAAGAGATGGAACGACTTTTTTCATTCTGTGAAATTGCTGTTTATATTGGGCAGCATGCCGGCTCGGAAGTTCTTCACATCAGAGGAGCCATTTAATATAGAATAGAGAACTGTAGAGGCAAGTCTTTCATAAAAAAATGAAAGCGTTTCATATCTGTGTTTCCCCAGAACACTTTTCTCACTTCTGAGACCTGGCTGTTTGGTTATTTATTTATTTATTTTGCTCAGATCAGGGAAATGATGGACCGGTGGAGCTCCACATCCCATAAATTAAAAAGATATCAGAAGTGTGTCAGTTGAGTTTGTTTGGCTGCATATATTTAGCTATAAACAGGCAATTAAAATGCATTTATTTGTATCTATGATAATCATGAATCCCTGTTTATAGATATGCTGTTAATGAGAGTATACGGGAATTCAAAACTCTGACCACTTTAAATCAGAAACATTTCTAGTCCTGGACAGAAAAAAAACAAAATACATTTTCACACATGATGCTTTAAAAAAACATTTTAATAAAGCTCATTAACTAACAGGTTACAATAACAACTTGTGTTTTAATTATGTTCACTTAATGCCCAGACCATACTGACCTCCCCAAGGTCAGGGATGAATGTGAGTCACCAGGATAAGCAGGTCCTTCTGGGGTGGCAGCAGGGCTCTCATCACATTCTCTCCTACTTCCTGCTAGGTCTGCATTTTGCAGGACTGAGGCTTGTCTCTGGATAATAGTGAAAGAACATGAACAGGAGGTGGTAAGATGCTTCAACAGCATGAAGATGTTAAAAGACTGCCGGGTGGTGAGAGGACCCAGGGTCAGGGTCTGCTTGAGCAAACGAGTTTCTCCCAGGCTCACCTGTTTTGTTTTGTTTTCTCCTGTCTATAAAATAGGGTGACAGCCGACACTTCCTGTTAAGATTTTTGTCGTTTCATTTACTTCTCCCTCTTTCAAACCCATGCTTCCTNCATTTCAACATCTTAATTGACTTCTGCGTTTGAAGAAATCTCACTCTATGCCCTGGGGGTGCTGTGCCAGTTCAAAAGTTCTTGACACTCAGTGTGGCTTCTGTCATCTTGTTTGATGGTACCTTGGGCTAGGAAAGTGTGTCAGGGAACCCCCAATGGGGGTGGGGGTGAACGCTGCACAGAAGAAGCTGTCACCTGGCGTTGCGCGTCTTTGTGCTCTGTTACAGGGACTTCTCTCATACAGCTCTCTCCCCCACCCCCTCTGCCTATGCCAAGGTCACTGCCGGTGTATTCATCACCTTCCACACAGGTTGGCAGCACCGCCACTGCCACCAGGGTTGTCACACTCCCCAGCACTCCTGCCAGCTGCCTTCATGGGTGTCACCAACCCTGTCCTCATTGGCAATCCGTGTTGTCCCTGTTCTCACAGAAACCTCTCTTCTTTTGTTGACTTCAGCAGAGAGACAGAAATCAAAATGGAAAAGGAACTGGCCCAAAACAGCTCCCCAGGGGTTCCCATAGATGGCCCCGGTAGCTTTCTTTCTGTGTTCTGGATCTGGGAGCTGAGAGTTTGGGAGAGCTCAGGTTTTCCAGAACCCTCTTCTGGGCTTCAGCGCTGCTTTCCCACCCGCCTGTGGAAAATGGAGGAGGCTGAGTGAGGGTCAACCTACCCTCTACCGAATTCGGTAGATCCAAGTTTATTGACGAGGAAACCGAGTCCTTGGTCTCCCTGCCACCGGTAAAGGTGCAGGAAGAGAGGCACAAAAGGGAGATGTCATCACCATGCCCAGCAGGGGTCAGGAAAACGGGGCTCCAGCAAAACCAGGAATGCACGGCGATGGCTGTTTTTTGGGGAGAGGCGTAGGAAATTAAGCTCAAGCCGAAGTTCCCAATTTAGGAAGTTGGTGGAGATACCAACGGCACTGGGAGACCCAGAAAGG
>NW_017731387.1:662236-663253 GCF_001890085.2 Hipposideros armiger
TTTTTTAGTAGGCTCATCCGCTCATTCCGTAGACATCAGTAGAACACCCATTCTCAGGCCCTGTGTTAGACACAGAGATTTAAGGATTCAATCATTGTTCTCTGTGGCAGAAGCTGTTATCTACCTGTAAAAGGGCTGTTTAATCTCACAAGGGTAGCGAGTGACTCAGTCTCAAGCATTGGAGCAAGATTAATGGGCGAGTTGACATTTGGCTGGAAATTAAAAAATGAGTAAAAATTTCAAAGTGTTGGAATAGTTTCTGGAAAAGTATGGTTTTGAAAGAGGCAATGTCAAATAATTCTTGGTGATAGAGACGTAGGATGAAATGAGATTACTGAGATGTGGTAGGGATGTAGGTATAAATTATACTTCATAAAATTGCTCGTTGATCTGTTTACGTTCTTTTTTTTTAAGCTTCCAATATTGCTTTTCTTTTCTGTTTACATTACTCATTTATTCAGTTCTTTAGATTCCACATATAAGTGAGATCATATGGTATTTGTCTTTCTCTGACTGACATATTTCACTTAGCATAATGTTCTCTAGGTCCATCCATATCGTTGCAAATGGTAAGATTTCATTCTTCTTTATAGCTAAGTAATATTCTATTGTGTAAATGTATCACAGTTTCTTAATCCAGTCGTCTACTGATGGGCATTTCGGTTGTTTCCAAGTCTTGGCTATTGTGAATAGTGCTGCAATAAACATAGGGGTGCATATATTTTTTCAAATTGATCTGTTTATGTTCTCACTATTGGGTCTACCTTTGCATTATCTGATTCACTAACCATGCTTAACTTTTGTACATAATAAAAGAAATAAGACAAAAGAAAACTGAATATTTTTACTCTGTTTTTGGCATTGATGTAGCTTGCAAGTACCAAGTTGAGTCTCACTTGAATTTTCCTTTATGTGCCACTGATTTTTAAAAATATAGCTTCATTACAGCAAAGGTGTATGTTCCAAATGTGCAGGGGTCTGTGTGCACGTGTGTGTGTGTGTGTGTGTGTGTGTGTG
>NW_017731387.1:668747-673268 GCF_001890085.2 Hipposideros armiger
CTCTCTCTCTCTCTCTCGCACATTCACACACTCACACACACACTCTCACACACACACTCACACACTCACACTCACACACTCCTTCTCCTGGCTCGTGACACTCCCAGTGCATCTCTACCTACCATTTTTTCCTTCATTTGGCTAGAAACACTAAAAGCATACACTAAAGCAGAGGATTAAAAACCTATCTTACTATTATATTCACGACTATCTTCATTTTCAAATCTTAGAATCTTTTTTTCTGCATAGGTTTTCTGTTACTCAAATACTTCAATCCTTTCCCTAAATCTCTCTCTCATCTGTCTCCCTCTGTCTTATCTATGGGCCCGTCAGTCAATCATGACCTTATGGCCCTCTCTGTCCTTTCACATCCCCATACTGTGATATGCCCAGTGTACTCACACATGCCAATGGCAACCACACTGCTAAGAGCGGCTGCTGATAGAATGTGCAGATAAAGGGCTAAATGAAACAAGTGCTCTGGCCCTTCACTGCGAGAGCCAAACTGCAACTAACTCCTCCGCTGTTTCTGGTTAGGTTTCCCCTCCTTCCCTGACCATCATTTCGCTTTTTCTTACTCCCTTGGTGGGGCAGCAGGTTGTCAGCCTGTTAGTGAGCCCCAGGAAACACCGGATATGAAAGCCTTGTGCCCACTGCCTTCTTCATTTCCACACACGTGAAAGGGGTGTAAGATGGACATTTGAAAGAAAAGAACATTTAGATGTCAACATACTTTCCACCTCTTTTTAATTACCTCCCTTTTTTCTCTCCCCACCCTCTGCCTTTAACACATAACCAGGCACGTTCATTTTAAAGTATTGTTTCACTCTAGGAGGTACTTTTTGGGAATATGGAGAATCGCTGATTCTTGGGAGAGGGAAGACATTAGCACGCCTACATTCTGATGAATGTTGCAGACGATATGAAAAATGACATGAGTTGCTCTTCTTTTGAACGTGGAAGTGAGAATCTCCAGTGTGAACTGGAGTTAGATGCTCAGACGATCCTCTTAACTCCTTCTCTTGTAGGGAGAGCCTATCAGCGAGGGAAAAGGGAAAATTAGGCAAGTAACTAGAGTAAATAGCATGTGAAATTGACACCTGCCAGGTATTCAAACCTTACTGCTGAGCTGCTTTAATCTTAGTAACTTCTGAATCATGAAGGGAGCAGTAAAACTTTGCCTTGGATACGTGCAAAGACTGTTAACCCAAACTAAATATAAAAGAAATTCATGTACACATACACAGAACCTTATTCTCCCTCTTTGAAGTTAAGTGATACTGAGACAATTTTTAAGTGCTGTAAAAGCAGAGACTTGTTTTATTGTTAACAGCATTCACAGCCTGACACAATGTGTGTGTAAAGTTGAAAAATAATCAAGCAAGAAGGCTATTTTAATCCATTGATATATGATGGTCCTTGTTGTAGAAGAATATGTAATGAGATATTTTCAAGGTAGCTTTTAATTTATTCCCAGTGGCAGCTTTTCTCCATTAATTTATCAACATGGTTTGCCAATTTTGGTTTGGACTTAACTGGAGGAAAGAAACGCTCTAGTTTTTCTAAGTGTCACAGGCGTTACTTTCTGAAGCACATGATAATTATGAGTTGCTAGTTACTTACGAATGCTACACAAGACTTACTTTGTTCATAGGATGAATTTTGCCAAAATCTTGAGTACCATCCTCTTCAAAGATCCAATCCTTTTGATTCGTTGTAGGTAAAAAATTGACTCCTCTATTGTTACTTTGATGAGCTTTCTGAACATAGGGGTTGTATATGCCCTGGGACGGAAAACCAAATTTCTAATTACCTTGAATGTTCAGTAAGAGGCAACCACAGAGAGAAAAAAACATGACTCACGCGTGAAGCCATTAAACTGTACCTAATAGGCATTATTCAGTGGGCCTTACGAATGCGAGTTGTGCCCCATTTAAACTCTAACGGAAATGATTGCACATTTCATTAGTAAAGATAATTACTAATTTGTTCCTTCCCCCAAAATCATGTCTGTATGAAAGACACAGTTAGAAGGTAAACAGGATTACCTTCAGAATACAGAATAAAGAGAGCCTGCTTCAATATGGTCGGTGCAATAACAGGTTATTTTTTATCCTTTTCTTTGCTTTTTTATAAGAACCGAGACTTCAGAAGTAATTCCCAATGTTACCTCACAACTCTGTGGAAAAAGATGTTATTCTCTATGAATTTTCCCAATGCGTTCAATATCAGTTTCCTAACATTAAAAACAAGCCCACACTTAAAAATACCCATGACTTATAAATAAGAACGTTTAGTGTCTTCATTTACACAGACATGTTATGTCTCCCACCTGTAAATATCTGGCGGGGTAATCAGCAGAAGGACTGGTGTTTTGTTCAGCTAACAAGCTGTGCGACTTGGACAAATAACTCTGTGGCCTCCTCTGGGCTTCAGTGGCTTCTTCTGGAAAAGTTTCCAAGTAGGTGGTTTTTTAGACTCTTTCATCCTAAAACAATAATACCATCCTGTTGTACAAACAGCGGTTCTGTGCTCATGCACATCTGGCATTTTCACTGCCTGGTACTTCCTTTTACGAAGGGCTGGGTATTGATTTCCAGGACAGATGACCCTTGGGAAACATTTAGTTTTGAGTGGTAGGGAGAGTGTTTGCATTCATCTACATGTAATTTCATTTGGCTTTTGGTAACTACATGTGATTATTTGTAAAACAGTAATTATTTATAACATATAATGTAATTTGTAAAATTGTTTAATACTAAGGAGGATATTACCCAAAATATGAGAATGAACTAGTAATTATTGAGCATCCCTCTGGGCTACGTATCAGGATATGATCGATGCTGAGCAACACTGACTGTTCCTGTCCCCTGGTGTTCCCTCTAGTGAAGAGACAGGTGTTCATCAAGTGTGACCCTGTCATTAAGCCTATGGTGGCTGGAAAAATTTGTCAGTGCAGTCCATCACTGAAATATCAAACCCAAAATGCCACAAATAATTTAAAAAAATTGTCTTGCTCATGATCCATACGTCCTGAGTCCCAAGAATGGTACAGATGTTTCCACACTCTTGGCCTTGTTGCCTGGTGGTATCCTCTTTATATGGAAGTCTCCCTCACTCCTTTTTCTTCTTTCCCTAATTCCTGGGCTTCTGCCTGCTTACACAAGAAGTGCACTTGAGCTTCAGCTGAGTCCCAAGACCCCTTTCCTGCCTTTCTCTTTCTCAAATCTGTAGAATAAAGTACCATTTTGTTGGGATCTTCCAAGTTTTCTGCCTGCAGGGTTTCCANTCATGTAACATGGGTTTGACTCGATCGATGCCTTTATTTCGTTGCCATCAACCTTGGTGGGCCTCCCTGACCGAGGAGCGTTGTTGAAATCAAAATCATCAGCATGGGGTTTTGTGAACCATTTTTGGCACTGACGTTCTTAAAGAGCATTGTCACTGTAAACTTGATGCAACTTTTCACAAGCTTGATGCACGTTCTTCCCTTTATTGAAGTAAAACAGTAAAACATGTCAAAAATGCACAGTTTGGTCTTCCATTTTCAACTTGTAAAATCTCCAAAACTTAACCAAATCGCTCAGTTTTTTTTTTAGAATGAAGCTAGAACTGTCAGCTGTCAAATGACATAGTGATAACATAGATGCGAATTACTCTAGCACTTCCAAAAATGAACTAGTGCTGCCTGTTGCAAATATGCATCATGACTTTTCCGACAACCCAATAATATAGTGAGAGTTCAGATGGAATCTACTGATAAAACTAAAATGGATACCCCGGAAGGAAAGGACTGCTGAATCAATTTAACTTAAAAGATAATGAAGCATTTTATGGAAACCCATGTGACATCCTGCTGAGTATGACTTGTGTCAGTCCAGTGAGCCCATCATTGTTTGAAAGAAAATTGCTGGTATCACAGCTGCCAGGCGTCGTGATGCGCTTCTCCGGGCTGCTGCCCAGAGGCTCTGAAACCCCCACGAAGCTGGAGAGCACAGGCTCTGACATGCTGACTCTCCCACCACTTCCGTTCTCGGCATCTGGCTTCCAGAGTGGAGAAAGGTCAGAGAGGTAATGAGTGTGGGGCGAATATATAGTTTCGACTTATAGTTTCAAGACAAGTCTTCCTCTCTCCTGTACAAACCTTTCTCCCTCTCTCCCTCTCTCCTTCTCTCCCTCTCTCCCTCTCTCCATCTCTCCATCTCTGTCTCTGTTCTTCTCTCTCCCTCTCCCCATCCCCTGTTTGACTCGTATGAAATGAATGCTGTAGCCTATGGTTCTGGCAGAGACAGCCAACTACTCCCAGTAAATAACTTTGCAAGGTGCATCCGCCCTTCCTGACGGGTCCCCAGAGTGGCACCTGAGTGTCTCATCTTCCAAAATACCCAGTTCATGGCAAGAGGGGCCGGGAGCAGAGATTATCAACGGGTCCTGTGCTTAACTTTCTTCATTTCAATTTAAGTTCACGGCCGGGGAATATAATCATATCATATTGTCATCGCCAGTGAAGTGAGATATTGA
>NW_017731387.1:679053-686782 GCF_001890085.2 Hipposideros armiger
GGCACTAGAGCAGATGAACTTTCTAAGAACTTACCTCTAAGTTTTGTGTACAGAGTGGGTGGGAGAAGCGATGCCAGGAAGGATAGGAGCCCCCTGATGCATTGTGTGTCAGGATCCTAAATCCGAAGCTGTTACCAGAAAGTCAAAAGAATTAACAGGGAAGGGAAAGACCAAAGCCCCTTTTAGTTATCACAGCTATCGAAGCGTCAGTGTTAAAAATGGGCTGGCGTTTTACATGTAAAGCATCTTTCAATTCTAACTGAATATCTCCTATTTACAAGTATTACCAATGCTTTTAGTCATATCCAATCAAAAGAATTTGCGGGAAATTAGGACTTCTAATAGTAAGTTTCACCTTTTTCTTTCCCCTTGTCCTGTATTATTTTATTTTCCACCCCTAATTCTGTTTTCACATTTCCCAAGCTTGCGACTTGCATGCTCCTCACTCAATGAGATGCCAGAATGGCACGGGGAAGGAATATTTAATTTGTATTTGATGTTCAATGATGTTCTGTCCAATTGTATTTTGTTTATTGCTGCACTTCTATGATTCTAAATGTTTATTTTTGCAGTTTCTTATTTTGAGACAACCATATATGTGCTAAAAGAGCACCATATATAAGTTAAAAATGTAGTTATAGTTTACCATAATTGCTTCAAAGTTTTTAAACCCGTTTTGGTTTCCTTTTTCTCTGACATGGGTTGTGCCTTAATCAGTAGCATATGAAATCAGCGCATGATGTATAATGATGCTAGTTGCTTTAGAGGTGCATTTCATCTTGTTTTTCTTAACTTTCATTTTGTGATGAGACCTTTCACACAAAAGAGCATAATCCAGCCACTTCCTGGGTGTAAGGTCTTAGTCTAGAAGAGGTTCTCTGAGAATGCAGGGAAGTACACCTTTTCAAACATTTTGGTGATGTTTTAATGTCAACAGGAGTAGACTGAAAACACTTGTCTGTAAGATAAAGTGATTTCCTTCTGAAGAATTTGAATTAAATGCTTGGATAGATTGTTTAATCAAAATAATAACTATGACCTTAACAAACACTCTCTAATCTTGTATATTATCTTGAGAAGGTAAAGTAAGTAGTACGTCCTTGATTTTTGTATTTTCTTATTTTGGACTTCTGGAAATGGAAGCAGGGAGGTGCTGTGCTTTCTATAAAGTTAAAAAGGAATCATTTTAAAATTGAGAAAAATTACGGAATCAATATCTCAGACCACTTTCAAACATTGAACTTGGTCTTTCTATATAGAAACCCCCCAAAAAGAGGCCAAATACCCTGGGAAATGCAGTAATAAATGACCTAGCTATAAAGGCAAAGCAGATCGTAGAATTAAATTGCTTATATGGCAAGTGCTTGTGGAATCTAGTGTTTCTCCAGTTGATTCAGTACCTGGAGGCACCGTGCCAGCTGACTCCATCACAAATAAGGAGGAACGCACACCTTAGCTGCTAGCACCCAGTTCCTAGCATGGGGTCTGGCATAGAGAAAGTCCTTGATAAATATTTATGGAAGAAATAAAAGTCACATCTAGGTTTTCTGTCTCATTCCCTGTCTTGCTTTCTTTGAAACTGTGATTGTGCGTGTGTTATGGGTAAGAATTCCAAAGTGATGATGTGGGATATTGCACAGCCTAGATTTTCGGTTTCAGAGCATTTTATGGCTTCTCTAGGTGAACATAACAGTAGGAAGTATCAAATGCTTCCTGTTTAATTGGTTGAAATACAATTGAATGTTTTTAAATGGAGACACTGTGCTAAATCCTGGGGCTCCTTGTATGTCAGGAACAAGGAACTCACAGTTCCCAGAGTCTTAGAACTCTGGAGTATGGCCAGTGAATGAATAATGACAAGTAAATAAGTGTTATATTGGAAGTGCTTTCCACGCCAGTGACTGGGAGGCTGGAGTGTGTTACTTAGGAATCTATTAACTCTTTGGTCTTCCTTTAGATATTATTAATTTAAAGGAGTGGTTTTTAAACCTTTTTTAATCACATATTTCCTAAAAGTATTTTGAAAAACTGTATGACCTTTATTCTTTTACAAGTTGACAATCCTACTTTTCTATCATAAATGTAGATATTTGCAAAGGGATATGATTTTCACTATACTGTCAACTTAGCATTTAAAAATAAAATTGTTGCATCACTCCCGTATGCATCCAGTGCTACCTGAATGCTCTAATGATTTGATTCCCACCATAATCTGTTAAAATAAAAATGAACAAGCTCTACTTTAAAAGTCAGACATTTTACTATTTCCATTTTCTACTTTGAGTTTATAAACTTCCTCATAATAGTTATCCTCATTATATATCACTGCGTTTTGAAGTCTTTTCTTCATCACCCCAAATATAATTAGGAAATTCCTTTGACTTAAGTGTTAAAAATTTAATCTGGTTTCAGTAATGATCCCAATTGTTATTAGAACACAATTGTTGAAAAGAATGTAGATACGAATTTGGATGAACTGGCAAATCTAAAGCACAAAAATATTATTTAAATGCATGTTTTAATGAAATGGACCGATCTGATATTTTCAGTTTTAGTTGAACATTAGTTATTGCTAGATTGAGGGGATCTCAGAATCGGCTTGACTCCTGGTTTTCAATTTTAAGGCTACATGTGCGTAGAACCATGGAGATGGAGGTTCTAAGAAGCGCTATCCCTCACTGCTATGACTCTCTTCAAGCTGTCTGCTCCAAATCACATGGACACTTATCAGCAAAATATATATATTTAAATTATCTGTAAGATGATGTTACCTGTCATTAAAGCTATTCATTTTCTTAACATTCAACACCAGCATTTCAGTATTTCCTCTTGTTTGGTGCCTCAGAAATTTTTACACATCAGAATGATGTTATTCCTTTCTACTGTAAAACAGAAGAAGGGAGATTATAAAAGAGGAAATAAGAAAGTAGATTCTGAATTTGCCTCTACTTCTGGGAACATGCAGGCAAACCGGTTTTAGGAATGAGTACATAGGGTTCTGCATGTTTGGAAATGGATTTCCTTAAAGCTGACCATTCCCACCTACTGGTTAGAGAGTCCTCATGTGTCCCCGGGGCATTTGTACCCTAGTTTAAGGGCAGCTGCATGAAAGTATCAAAAAAAAAGGACAACTGAATTCTATTACAGACAACTAATAATAAAATATCAGGTACTGGTTGGGTCTTTTATTCGTATCACCAATCCATTATATTTAATGTTAAAACTTGAGGTGTAAGGTACATTTCCCATTCTTTATGAATGCCCCCTTGTGCCTCTTGTAAGAAGCAAAATATTTTCAATGGATCAACAGAATACAAGGCAAATATAACACATATTGAAAGACATTAGAGTTATAAATGCAGTAAATGTGCTGTGAACACAGTGGGATCATTTTGTGGCTCTAAATTAAACAGCTCCATTTATAACATGAAGAGTACTGTAAAATTGTATTTCCTATAGGAAAAGAATTATAACATTCTATGAGTTCCAAGATGAAGGCTGGAATAAAATGGAATGTGCTTTTGACCCCCTGAGAGGGCTAAAGGATATTGCAACATCTTATGGAGGAAAGAGAGCATCTTTAGATGTTGAAATCATTTCACATTGAAAGGATAAAGAGTGATTAAATACAATTAATCTATACCAGTATTTCTAATGATGGTCTATGATTCTTTAAAGAAGAGGATCAGTAATGAATTTCATCCTTAGCAATTCGTATTTGGCCATGACACAGCCCTTAGTGTTCATCTTTGAATATACATGTGTTTATTTTATATCTCAGGGCCTCAGTTTCCTCATCTGTCAAACGGTATAGTTTACTGATTTCTAACCTCCTGAGCAGCTGGAACTATACTATCAGCCTATGATATTATGGAACTTGATACTTCAAGTGGCAAAGGAGAGAAAGTTGTGGCTGATGTCTTACATCTCCGGTTTTCCTGGCTTTCAGAAAGCAGACGCCTTGCTAATGACACGACAGAGAAAACCCAAAAGAGACCAAAGATCAGTTATCTGGGCTTCACTAAATAATGGGTGACAGCTCACTTCTCCTGTGTTTGCAGTTGGTTTAATTTATAAGTACAATCCAAAGCTTTGTAATTACTCTGTCTTAAATGCAAAGACAAAGGAAACACATCCATGACGTCAGGATTTGGTACGAAGTGGGAAGAGATACTTAAATTGAGCTCAGATGTAAGATGTGGTGCGTGTGTTTCTGTCTCAAATGAAAGAATATTGGTTGTGTGTCCAGTCCCTACCTCCCATCTCACCCCCCAATTGTAGGCATGTCTCAAGGTGATGCTCCAAGGGGATGTTCACCTTAAGGCTTTGAAGAGCTTCCTTATTCTAAGGGAACAGACATGTATATGTTTCCCTCGAAATGACAAGGTCCAGCTTTCAAGGGAAGGGGTGTTTTTCAATATAACGGGAGTCTTTTCAAGGTTGCTGTCGTACTCCTGTGGATTCATAACAAAATCCATTGGAGAGGGTCTTGAAATAAAAGAGTGAGTAACATCTACATGGACTGTTTCATTTGATGCAATTTCCATTACTTCGGTGCAAGGATAGTGTTAACACAGAAGAAAGTAGCTGTAGTTTCTTGATGACCTTTTGACATGATGATGAAATAAGCATGTTCAAGGGGCTCTCAGAATGAGAACCATCACTTTTGGCATGGCCTCAGAAGCAGCCGTCATGGCAGATAAGGAAAGAAGGCACAGCTATCGGAGATTAGCCAGAGACCCACTCAGACACAGCTGAGATATACATGGGAACTCCCAGAGATGTGTTGAGACATTTGAGGGCTGTTGCTTCCACAGACTTGGTTAAGCCAGATACGTCAGTTTTTAGTGATGTTTTCCTGATTTGCTGTCTTGGCATGGCCCAGACTGCTGTAAAATTGTTACCCAGGGTGCAGTTGTGTTGTGATCGCCAGAAAGCTGTATAATGCACAGAGGTAGTACCACTCTCAGCTGATTGACAAGCTGTCTTAGCTTCAAATTCTCTCCGAAGCAGCCACTGTCCCCTTCTGATCAGGGTATGGATCCTGTCAAGGACTTGGAGAAATTCTTTGTGTTGTCTCCGTAGGGATAGCAAACCCTCTTGACCTCTCCAAATTGTTGGGGATACTTGTGCTGTGTACCTGGTTACCTGCAAGGATTTTGTGATCCAGGTTCTTTCCTGAGAGCTTCCAGAGAGACCCAAATCAGTTTCCTGATGGGACATTTCTTAGCGGGTGGAGGTGAGATAAATTCTCATACAGTCTCATTAGGTTTCCATTTTCCTTAATGTTATTTGTGTTAATGTTCGTGTCTTGTGTTCTAACATTTTTTTGGGGGGGGGGATGGGAGGGTGGGTGTTAATATATTTGGTCTGAACACAAGACCCTAACTATTATAGAAAAGTTTTCCCAGTGAAGACTGTCCAAATCTTTCCTGTCCATTTCATTTTACCCTCATTTGCAATAGGCCCTAAAACGTTGGGTCTTGGAGAAATTGTCACATTAGTTGATAACTCCATTAGTTGGTTAAGGCCAAAGTGGAATATTTTGGGAAAAAATTTCCATTCCCTTTTCCTTCCATTTACGTTTGCCTTGGGTTATAATTTAGATTCCAAATATGAACCCACCTACAACAGACTACTCATTTCTTACCTGTTATCACCTTTGGTTGATGCTTTCTGGGTTGAACTTGGGTTTATTGATTCTTGGGTTGACATGCCTGGTATGGAGTTGAATTAATTGACCATGTATATGGAATGTTCTTACTAATAGACTGATAAGATTTATAGAGCACTTGCTACGTGCCCGACATTGCGCTGCTTTGCTACAGACTCATAATTTTGGCACTTAATTATTTTCATTGTATGGATGAGACACTTAGAGCTCAGAGCAGTTAGGTTTGGAAACTAGGTTAGGTCTTCAAAGCTTACACTCTTTATTTCACATTGTATTATATTGTTTGCTTTCTAGCTAGAAAAAGGAGGTTAATGATACATTTCATTTTAGCTGTCCTCTTTTGGAAGCTGAAATGAGTGCGGGTGAAAACTGAAACTGCTGGCTTCAGCCATAACACATAAAGAGCTTGGAAGTCATCATCTCGGTTCTTACAACAAGAAAGGCTGGACAGAATGAAAATTGGGGAGTTTCCTTAGGCCCTTCAGAGCACTGAGGTTGCAAAGCAAACTGCACCCCTGAACTCTGGAGAGACAGGTGAATCTGTAGGTCATGGCAGAGATCTGCTCACCTGGAGATGCGGCTGGAGCTAGGAGCTGGTAGGAACGCTTAAATGGGGATTTTGGAAATCTCTAAAGGCTGAGCATGGACCAGGGTGAGACTGAGAAAATCTTGGGGGAGGAGGCAGTGTTAGTGGAGCCCCCACAGTGTTAAGGGCATTGCCTCCCTGAACCCCACCAAATTCTCTAAGAAGACCTCTTGGCAGGAGAATAGCAATCACTGTGTGTACAGCAAGAGCTTTCTACATGACTGAGGCAGGTTTAGCTACCCTCAGTCAGCTGCAGTCCGAAAATATTAAATGGAAAATTCCAGAAATGAACAATTCACACGTTTTAAATTGGGCACCTTTGTGAGTCAAAGGTACACAGGAGATGCCTGAAAGAGCTCCCGATGGCTAAAGCTGGAACAATTTGAGCAAAATAATAATGTGCTCTTGGAGTGTCACCCAAAGTGTAAAATGCCCATGGAGCCCCTATTGATAGAAAGAAATGACTGAGTGAATAAATACATGGGGAGAGGTGACAATGCAGAAGAATTCTGAATAATTGATGTGGATAAATTACCCCTCCAGGAGGTGGAATGTAACCCCTTAAATGTGTACTATGCAGCAGAGCTTACTTCTGAGGATTACCCTGTGAAAAGGGGAAAAGGGGAGATGCGGTGAGAAACCTCACGCCACTGCCTCATCCAGATGATCAGATTAACCCTAAATCACATGAATTGCATTTGTCTTATCAGACTAACCCCAGTAGATTGGACATTCATTCAGCAAGATATCTAACCACTCCTACTCTAAACTTTCAAAGTCATCAAAAATAAGGAAAGGCTGAGACATGTGATAGCTACAAGAAGCCCAAGACAACATGGGATCCTGGAGGAGGAAAAGGAAATTAGGATAAAACCAAGGAACTCTGAGTAAAGCATGGACTTTAGTTCATGTATTAATATTGGTTCATTAATTGTGACCACTCAATACATCATACCGATGTAAGATGCTAATAATAATAATAATAATAATAATAATAATAATAATAATAGAAACTGGGTGGGAGGTATAGGAGATTTCTCTGTACTGTTGTCTTTTTGGGAAATCTAAAACTATTGTTAAATAAAAAGTTTATTCAAAAGTAAAACATCGCCTGCACTCTGTCTTATATTCTATGGAAATAGGAGCTTTATTTGTATTAAAAGTGATCAGCCATTTTCATGGTCACAATTAGGAAGTGAATCAAATACCCACAAGTGAGTTAAATGAAGGAAGGTTGCCGCTCTACCCCAACGCGGTGTTTTTTTTCCTAATCCGTGTGGAGAGCGCATATGAACTTATTATGAGCCCATTGTGTTACAAATAAGTGCTGTGCAGCTAATCCTCAGGGATAATGGAGATGACCGCGGCCTACAATGGAGCACATGGATGCCTATTGTGTGGCTGCCACCGAGTTAATATCGCAGGAGCTCTAGTGGATTAACAGGCACCCAAGGATCAAAGGCGATTAG
>NW_017731387.1:691639-776083 GCF_001890085.2 Hipposideros armiger
GATAAGTGTTATGAAGAAGTGTAAATCATGGTGGGCTGAGCGAGGAGTGATAGTGGGCATGTACTATGTTATGGAAGTTGATCCGAAAGAGCAGAGACCGGAAGGAGAGAGGGAGTGAGCCAAGCAGATGTCTTTGCAAAGAGCATTACACTTAGAGGGGATAGCAGGTGCAAATGTCCTGGGGTAGGAGTTTGACATGTCACAGGAACAGTAGAAGGCCAGCAAGACCGGAAGAATGACTCAGAGACACAGTGCTCAGGGATAAGTTTCTTGTTGGCTACTTTAAAGACTCTAAAGTTCTCCCTGAGTGGGTTTTAAGTACGGGAATGATCTGATATACTTGCGTTTTAATAAGGGGACCCTGGCTGCCATGTGGAGGAGGCCCACAGGGGTGATTGTGGAAGCCAGTGAGGAGCTCATTACAACAGCCCAGCCCCCTCTCTTTCCCCACTACCCACTGGTGACTGGGTGGCAGGTGGCAAAGGTGGTGGCGGGTCTGAGCGTTGTGAGTGTGTTTTCAAGTTCAGAGTCTTCTAGGATTTCTGACAGATTAGATGTGGGATTGGACAGAGAGAGGGGCTAAGCGTCTTGCCCAGGTTTTTGGCATGAGTACATGGAGGAAGGAATTGCCATTTACTGAGGTGGCAAAGAGGTAGGAGAAGTGCCAAAACCAAGGGTTTATTTTCTCTTTGGTGTATAAGTTGTAATAAAAGTGAGGACAGTTTTCTGGTTGAGGGGGGGCAGTTCAGGAGATACAGACTTGGCCTGGGATTCCACGAAGCTGTCAACCATTTTCCAGATACAAACCGGTAGTCAGGATCTTGTGCCTCACTGTGAGTGCTTTTCTAATGTGAAAAGATCAGACCGTCTTTAAAAAAATGAGACGGCATGAACGGTGTTAACACTGTGTCAAAATGCCGCTTTTTCCAGGAATGGCATTGTTATGGAAATCTCTGTCTTTATCTGAAAGGTTTCTTTTCTGCATGTGAGCATTGGAGGTAAAACTTACATGGTTAAACAGTTGCATTTACACAACTCAGTGTAGTAGTGATAACACTTTTGGTGAAAGCATTTAGCTCCTTGTAAACATGGATACTTAGTGTGATGATGAATCCAAGTCCATTTCAGACTCTCCTGGTTTCTGCAGTCAAGAAGGAAATTGCAGCGGAGACACAGTTGTTGGCCTTTTGGCAAGTTCCTCTTCTTCTTTCAGTCAAACTAGAAATCCTCTCTCCTTAGTCCCCTCAGCTAAAAAGCATCCAAATAAAATACATACAAGCAACTGTGGAAAGCACCCCATCCCCAGATGCTATTTTTTATAGATTGAATCAAGACTGCTGACACACACTGTATTATTATTGTGATTTTTAACAGCTTTATTGAGGTATAATTTATGTACAAAGAATTGCACATATAAATGCATACAATTTGATGAGCTTGGACGCCTGTGTTGTTATCGCCACAGTCAAGGTCATAGACATGTGACATCGCCCCAAGTTTCCTTGTATCCCTTTTTTTTAAGTCGTCGTTGAAGGGCACTTAACGAGAGGTATTTACCCTCTTAAATTCTGAAGTGCACGATGCCTTATTGTCAGCCAGACACTCTGTGTTGCACAGCAGATCTTTAGATCTAGATTTGAGAGGAGTTTAGAAACAGATAGAAAGATTAATATGTACCATACCATAAAGAGGTCAGCTCTCCCTTAACTAATTGGAGGGATTTAGTGGTGGGAACTTGCCAAGCATGTGACCTCGCCGATTTGTTAAAATACACGTGTGCCAGGGCAGCTCTTCACGCAGGAATTCATGCCCCATCAGGACGTGAAGCACTTCCACACGCTGGTGTGAACAGCAGCCTGGACTCAGGAGGGAGGGTGCCTGGGCCCCGTGTCCTGCCTTCACCCCCTCTTGGCTATGGCATCTTGGGGAAATTATTTAGGATTTCTGGCTTTGTCCTGGTTTTTCATCTAGATATTAAAATAGTGTTTATTTCATAGAATTGATGTGGGGAATTCAGTGACACATGCAACGTGCTTAAAGCAGTGTGAGTTATCATCAGCATCACCTCCTCCACTGGCGCCCCATTAATGGAACAGAAGAGAGAGTCCATAAATAGACACAAATCCATATGGAGATCTAGGGTATAGCAGACGCATATTGAAAATCAATGAGAAAAGCATTATTCGGTAAGTGGCGTCCAGAAAACTGACTAGCTACGTGGAAACGAATGGTAGGAACTCTCTCCTTAAATTAAAAAAATAAAGTCCTGATGGCTCAGTTATTTAAATAATAAAAAAATGAAGATATGTAGCTTCTCACAACGTTAAATGTACACTTACCTATGACTAAGCAGTCCAAATCCTAGGTGTTTGTTGAAGATATAAAAAAGAAACATATGTCCACACGAGGGCTTGCACAGAAAGATTCCTAGAAGCTTTGCTCATGACAGCCCAAACAGGAAGTAACACAAATGCCCCCCAAACAGGCACATGGATGAACTAGTTCTGATATATCCACACAGTGAAAAAGCACGGAAAGAAATGAACTACTGAACACACAGCAGCATGGATGAATCTCAGAAACGCTGTGTTCAGTCAAATAAGCCAGACCCAAAGGACTACACGCTGTAGGATTCCATTTATATGAAAATCTAGAAAAGGCAAAATATAGTGACTGAAAGTAGGTCAGAGGTGGCTTAGAGCTGGTGATGGGAGGAGGAACAATTGAATACGAAAAGGGAACTTTTGGGAGGTAATAGAAGTATTTTATATCTTGGTTGTAGTGGTTATATGACCATGTGCCCTTGCCAAATGTCACCCAAGTGCATACTTAGGCTGGGTGGCGCCCTGCAAATCATACCTCCATTGACGTGATTCTGTTAAAATGAAGCCATGGGAGGAGATGATGGCAGTTTTCAAATACGTCCCAGTATTCTTTGGCGCTTCTCCCATTAAAAGGCGGAGTTGCTGTTCTCTGTGAATCTGGGCTTGGTGATCGCCTGACCCATGGAATATGACCTCGAGAAAGCAGCAGATTGCACTGTGTCTTCCTTCAGGCACTTGCGTTTTTGGAGCTCAGCCTCCCAGCTGAGAGGAGCCCAGCGGGTAGAATCAATCAGCTTCAGACAGGAGTGAAGGAACTTTGGAGATGACTCAGGTTTGAAGCAGGGACTGACTACAGCCATAGGAGAGGTGCTAAGTGAGAACCCTCAGAGGAGGCTGATCCCCAGAGCCACGAGCGACGATACTAAAATGAGGGTTGACCCTTGAAGCCGTTAATTTTGGGGTGATGTATTTTGCAGCATCAGGTGACTGGAACGAAAGATCTGGAAGGAAACATAGACTAGTAAATAATTTATGAAAGGGAGAAGGCTTTCTGTGCATGGCACAAAATGTTTGAGACACGGAAGGTTGATAAATACTGTAATAACAATTATAAATGTTTCTACAGTAAAGAAAGTATCACAATTAAGGACGCACTAGAAACAACGTTTGCCACACATACAATATAGTTTAGTGGTTTGACTGTATCATGGATATTTACAAATCAGTAAGAAAACCTATTGGGTTGTCGGAAAAGCCATGATGCATTTTTGCAATGAAAAACATAGAAAAAAATACGTCATGACTTTCCCGACAACCCAATATAATAGCAACACCATACATATGGGCATAGGATATAAATGAAAGAAAGATAAATCAGTATAGCTTATGAAGAGATGGTCACCCTCACTTAGAATACAAGAAATACAAATCAGTGTTGTAATACAATGCACGTTATCCACAAAATTGGTGAAGATAAAAAGGTTCTCCAAATTATTAGAATTGTTAAATTCTCCAGTATATTCTCAGTGGGTGTGTCAGTCAGATTAACCTCCTTTGGAGGCCTGTTTAATCTTCCCTGTCAGAATTTAAAATACAGGATGTTTTGTGTTGGGTAAATAATAGAGGTTTCACTAAAAAGTTGTTTTTTTACTTAGTGTTTCTGGATTGGGTAGGAGATTCTGTGACATGGAGTCATTCCAGGATCTCTGTGTCCTCTGGGTAGGATCTTTGTGATTCTGCACCTTGTGATTCAAGACCTTCCCTGGATTGTCAGCATCAGGCTGCTGAAGATTGAAATGACATAGTGAGCATGTGAAGGATGCGGGGGGAGCGTTCATGGTTAGGCCTCAAAGTGCCGTGTGTGTGTGTGTGTGTGTGTGTGTGTGTGTGTGTGTGTGTGTAAATATGCATGTGTATGTGTGCTGTATTGGTTCTGTGGTGCTGGTGAACTGCTGGGGGTTAGGTGTGGCGTAGGAGGATTTACTGAAAATGATCAATTAAAGCAAATTTAGGAATTGGATTTATTTCCGAGTTTCAACATTATACAAAACTTTTTATTCATGGCAACCAACCCTGTCAGATCGTCTCTCTGGATTTCTTTTGCATTACAAGGCAACTTTTAAAAGCTGTCCTGAGCCTCAGAAATCTGCTTTAATTATTTTTGCAATTTGGAAGATTTGCATTTTTAAGTAAAAAGGCGCAGTAAGCTATTACTCTCATTTGCGTTAGAAGAAATAAGGAGGAAAGAAGTCACAAATAATTTAAGAATATCTATTAATATTTCAGGCCAACATCTTTCACAGAATAAAAACTACTTGAACGTTTCTTCATGTTTCTCAGTAAATAATATGCATGGAAAATGTACATGGAGATTTCATTTATTTCCGTAATTGATTTTGGGGGATTATTGTTATTAAAACATGCTCTGATACCTGTCTTCTAAGAATCCTTTTAATAAGAGGCACAATAGGCACACATTGACTTTTTGTGTGTATTTAATTTCAATAAAAAACTAGAATTGGCAACAAGACAGGTTTAAAAAATGACACCTTCCCAATTCTATTAAGAAAAGCATTCGGGACGAGTAGATCCGAAGCATCTTTCGTCAAACATAATTAGACGCAGGGTGTAAAATACTTCTTGCTGCTCTCTTTAGTAATACCTGTGTCCCAGGTAGGCAGATTTCTACCCAATTCTACACTGCCATGTGCTCTCTCACCTTTGCGGCTCCGAATGTGAATGTTTTTCTTCACATTTTGCCCCAGAAAATGCAGAATTCCTACTCATTAGCTATGGGCCAGGTCAACTGTTGTTTTTTCGCTGTGAAATCATTGCTGTTTCTTCATACAGATTGTTTTTTTTTTAAATAACAAGTAAATACATGAGGATTTTATTAATCATTGCATCTTTTTAATTTTTTTTATTATGAAATACACATTTTTTAGAATTAGTTTCAGCTGTACAATAATCATTGCATCTTATAATGTTTCTGAATGAACACCATTATTTTTCTCCTGCTCAAATAGAATGTCTTAGATCTCGTGATGCAGACGTTAGGCACCCTCATTGTCCACCCTCACAGCACACTGCGCTGGGTTAGTCACTTTTTCCTCCTGGTCTGCAATTAGCATCCCAGGTTGCCCAATGATCAGATTGCGGGCTCTGGGAAAATTAGGCAACTTGATCAAAAGTTTTCTTTTATCCTTGACATACAAATAAGAAACCACACATTACATAAAACTAGAAAGTGGTGGTTCCCAATTAAGGCAGTTAATTGCACAGCCTGCTCTACAAGGACTGGGGTGTCCCAAGTTCTCAGATGCCAGGGTAAGAACCAGGATGGAGGAAATAGAGAAAGGCAGGTAAGAAGTCATAACCAGAAAAGACTATACCGCTGGGCAGAGAATGGTCTAAGCTCTGATGTATGTCCATAAGGTGGGCAACTGAAATAGAACCATGTTAGGTGACCATATAATGCACTGCCCAAAGCAGGACACTTTTGAGAGTGAAAGGGGGTGCTGTTCATAGATACACTGGGAGCATAGGCACCCATCAGGGCTTTGTGAGGCAAACCTGACCCAGTCGAATGTACGATCACCATAAATCAAGTCAGTCATGAAAAAACGAGGCAACAGGCAGAATCCTTTTGGCTTTAAGCCAAAGTTCGTGGGAAACTGTTCAGAGCAAAGTGAGGAAGTTACACAATGAACTGGGGAAGTGACACAAGGAAGTTACAAGGCTGCCGGTTATAAGCCGAGGGCGTTACTGAGCCAGCGCAGCGTGTCACTGAAGCTCAGCGCCCTGAGGAGACTGTAACATGGAGCATAGCATGTGCGTTAGAATTACCCTTCCTATAGGGGCGGGCTGGGGAGTTGGGGCATTTCCACACCAATTTTGAGAGTCGCTGAGGACTGCTCCTGGAGGCGAATTCTTCTCTCTTGCCAGCTTTTGGAGCAAAAAAAGTGCAGACACCAGCAGGTGAAAGTCTGTGGGAGGGGTATGGGTGAGACCCCCTCCCTGCTCCCGCTGCATCAATCAGCTACCTGTTCCTATAGCCATGGTCTAAAATTAAGTTGACGTGGAGGCTAGATTGAGTTTGGGAAAGATGAAATATTCTAAGTAAATTGATATCTTCTGATCATGTTTGATCTGTTGATATCTTCGCGAGGAGGCTGTGTGTGCTGGAATGGTTCTTGTTATGTAGTCATATCCCATAAATTGGTCCCAGTTTGAGGAGAGTTTACAATAGGCTGGTAAACCTTTACAGATATTTCAAAGAAGTTTTAAATTCATATCTCCTCATTTTATAACTGAATGTGAGGCTATTTTCTCAGGTGGTTCTTCACAGTTTTAAAAAGTATTTTCTTTATGTACTAATAGTATCACTTAATATTACATTTTATTTTCAATGACTAGGGATTGTATTGGAAGAAAATGTGGCAACTGTCTCAAAATTCTCACACTTTGAGGGGAATATGTGAGAGGTTGTTTGGGAAGCTATTCTATTTTATTTTCAAACTGAAAATTTAGTTCTGAGACTGCCATTGTGATAGTATGTGTGTGCATATGTCCAAACTCAGAAAATCGTGTATGTTAAATATATGCAGGGTTTTGTATTTCAATTATAGCTCAGTAAAGCTGTGTGAAAAAGAAAAGAATTTGGATATGTCTTTACTCTAGAAAAAGATTTTGAGCAAAATTCTTTAGATGGCCATCTCCACTATAGTGATACTTAATATTATAATTTCTGACATGAGTGTTTTCCAGTATAAATTTTATTTTTGAAAAACAGAAAAACAGTTTGAGCCCCCGTTTTCCCCATATACTCATTTGTTTTTAAACAAGTGAGATATAATTGATGCAGATTGATATTAGTTTCAGGTGTACAGCATGATGAGTCCACGTTTCTCCATTGCGCTGTGAAATGATCCCCACAATCAGTTTAGGTACCACCTGTCACATACCAAGTTAGCACAGTACCATTGACCGTATTCCCCAGGCCGTACATCACATCCTCATGGCTTACTTGCTTTTTGTCTGGGGGTTTGTGCCTCTTGATTCTCTTCACCGATTTCACCCTCGCCAACCCTCCACCCCTTTGACAAATGCCACTTTGTTCTCTGTTATCTATGAGTCTGGTTTTGTTTCTGTTTTTTTTTTAATATTCTATATATAAGTGAAATTATGCCATATTTGTCTTTTTCTGTCTGACTTGACTTAGCATCGTACCCTCCAGGTCCATCCATGTGGTCACAAATGGCAAGACCTTTTATTTATGGCTGAGTAGTAGTCCGTTGTGTATATTACCACATCTTCACCCATTCAGCCATTGATGGACACTGAGGTTGCTTCTGTATCTTAGCTATTGTAATTAATGTTGCAATGAATAAAGGGATGCATATATTTTTTCACATTAATGTTTTTATTTACTTCATATAGATACCCAGACATACAATTGCTGGATCAGAAAGTAGCTCTATTTTTAATTTTTTGAGGCAACTCCATACTGATTTCCATAATGCACGAGGGTTCCCTTTCTCCACATCCTCACCAACACTTGTTATGTCTTTTCTTTTTGATAACAGCCATTCTGATTTGTAGGACTCAGAGCTAGGATTCAGAGTTTGCCTCTTGGCCATGGTATAGAGTTGGGAAGAAAGGGTTTCTAATTCTGTAGAAAGCTATTTTTTAGAGCTAGCTACAAGACAGCATGATGGAAAACCATTCCCAAAACTGGGTTTGGGCTCAGTAGTTTGGCAGAGGCCCGAGGCCCAGGACCGGAGCTCTGAGCATGTCAGGAGAAGCAGCAGCAGGACGAGTCAGTCAGTGTTGAGCCATCTAGACCTCTCCGTGTCTAGAGCTAAGTGTAGAGTTAAGTCCGCCGTTGTGATTAAATGTTCTGGCTGAGTGTGAAAGGAAAATATAACAGCAGGGAGGCAGACGCTTCAGTATATTTGGTTTTAGAATAATTGCTTAAAACAGTGTTTCCCAAGGATGTGTCACGGATCACCATTCTTATGACATTCTCTCAGAAATGAGAGTGTCATTCTTAGGGTCAGACTGGGAAATGCTATTTATATGCCTCCTTATGAAGAGCCACACTGCACGTTAACATGTGAAAAACTCTGCAAATCCCTGTAGGAAAGAAAGATTTTTCCATTTGGCACCTGGTACCGTGCCACCGTCCCCACGGAACCAAAACTTCTGTGTCACACACATTGATAAGGTCTGCATTCGAGGACCCTCTCTGCAGCCTCGGTCACTGATGTCTGCAAGTAGCTTTGCAAGGCTCTGTGAAGACTTAAATGGTTGTAAAAGCTAGAAACACTGTATCAATTGCATCTTGAAGAGATTTGGTAAGAGCCTGTTGAGAGAGGAGAACAGAATTTGGTTCAAAATAGCTTTAGAGTTTGTCATTAAGATAAAGGCTGTCAGGGAAAAGGGCTAAGGCATGCGTGCTTTACTCTTGTTTTTTTTTTTTTTCTTTCCTAACAGAAATCAGGAAACAGTCAGATACGAGTTGATTGTATTGCTGTGGCTCTAACTAGGAGGTGGACAGGAGTGGAGGAAGGCAGAGGCTTCGGGTGCTTTTATTTCAGCATTTCCTGTCTGTCACTAGTAAGAATCAGTCTTAAGAGGGACTGGGCTGTGTGCCTGAAAGACACCATAACCAAAATGGGTCCTGTGTGGGGGGCGGGAACTGGGGCATGCAGATCAGAGGGCATTCTCTGTCAGGGGCATTTATAGGACAAAAGTAAGCCTTTCAGTTGTCACATATTTAACCAGTATGTCTTTAGCAGTAACCTAATATAAATTTGTAGGCTGTTCCTATTAAGATATCTTTAAAAATCAATGTCTCCTGGACACATACAGCTAAAAAAAATTGTTTCTGACTCATGAGATTGTTTTTATAAGACATAAATGTTTTTTGTGTCACTGAATGTTATTTTTCCCTCTTACATAAGTGTATTATTTTAAAGATTGATTCCACTTCAATTTGTCTGACTTTCGTTAAAAAATATGAAAATACGCATCTCTAAAATTTTAAATTTGATCAAGAAGCCACCATGGACCTAGATATCATGAGTTTGTGTGTATATCTATATATTGACTAGAGGTTTATATTTGTAATATCTCTGTTGCTCTAAATTTATTAACAAAATGAGAGGTTATGCTGAAATTTATTTTGACTACGGGAAAACTCTCTTTATTTTCCATAAAAATGATTGTGCTCTATATTTATATAAGTATCTCTGTCAGTGCTCTATTACAGTATTTATATCTTGGCCCAATTCTAATAAAGGAATTTGTAAGTATACCAGGTGTAGCTTGAGATACGTGCACATGTACTTAAACTCTACCAAGTAATTTATAGATTCTATAGTGCTAAGCTAGAGGTGAAGCACCTGATTCGCCTAGTTGGAGGAGGTTGTTATTATTTCGATACACAGCCATAAATTGATGTGCATATTTTAAATTAAATCAACCATTAGATGAACCCAGTGAGAAGCTGCTCCTTTATTCAATATGGTTTAAAAAAATCTTCCTGAGAGGAAACAGTTGACTTTTGGGCTCGCATCTGAGCTATAATTCAAGGAAATTGTTTCATAACTCAGAAGGCATTCCTGCTTTAAACACACTTGCAAAATATGTATTAAAATGAATATCTGTCTCCAAAATCTGAAGACTAAATGCTTCCAAGGTTTGCATCATTCATGATGTCTTTTATGCGCTTCCGTTCTTTATGTTCTTTCATTTTTCAGTGCAAACAGACAAACTAGACCACTCTACGATTATAGAATAAAATAAAGGGATTTTGGAACCATGAAATATCTTTAGCTAAGAATTTTAAAGCTTTCAGCAAATGTTAATTAACTGTACCTCCTACCAGTCTTGTGAGTAGTCACAGTGAATATATCATAATACTCATTTTATGGGAGAATATAACTAAATAAACAATTGAAATACATCCGGTACATAGAGTCTGTGGCTGTAAATATCATCACAGATACACAGAATGTGACTGTACTTAATATACTCAAGTCCAAAGTCTGTGCTACTTTTTGCATAAAGTGCTTTTATGTTTGAAGAAATGCCAGAAATTTAATGAGTGTCTCCAGGGTTTATCAGTAGGAATTTTGTGACCTGAAAGATACAGAGAAGCTTTCATGTGTGCCAGAATGCCTGATGGTCCGATGAATCGGATAGGACAATGCAGAGAATTATTGAGATATCGGTGGGGGAATAAGGTGGAATCAAGAACGCAAGAGAGATAGCAGTGTGACAGGCACATTAATTGTGTGTGGGGGACAGGCGTGTTTCTCCTCCTCTCAATCAGGACCCCAGTATCCCCTTTGGGTTTGCATTCTGCCAATGGCTATCGATATTGATTGGATATAGGAAATGAGAAAGGATGGGTGGGGGGCAGAGAGAGGGAGGGACAGCGGGCCCGAAGTGGAAAATGGTAAAAATCTTCATGTACTTTACAAAAGAGGGTAATCAAATGACCAGTAAACAAATGACCTGTCACAGGACTCTATTAGTCCTTAGGAAAGTGCACATTAAAACTGCAGTGAGAATACTGTACATTCAACAGAAAGGGAAAAAAGGGCAGAATGGACCAAATGTTAGCAAGGATGTGGATGAATTCTCATACAGGCTTGTAAATCACTGTAGTAACATTGGAGACTGTTAGGCAGCCTCTTCTGGAGGTGAACATATGTGTATCCTATGACCCAGCCGTTTTCCTTGCAAGTAAATACTCAAGAGAGTGAGTATGTGCTCACCAAAAGACGCGTGTTATTATGTTTATAGTAGCACTATTCAAACTGCATGTTATCTACATGCCCATTAACAGGAGCATGGATAATCTTTATAATCTTTGATATCTTCGTACAATGAAATATTTTGCGTCACTGTGATTGAACAATTATTGCAACACACAACGACATTAGCGTATGTCAGAAGTGTAAATATTAAGAGAAAGAAGCCAGGTACAGAGAAGTAAAGGTTATAAATTCTTTTTAATGAAATACAAAATTAGACAAAATTAATTAGTGGCGTTGGATTTGGGGATGGTAGTTACTCTGGAGAGGAAGCGTGGCTGAGAAAGAATGTGGTGGACCTGGAGTGGAGGGGGTGGGGTGGTTCTGTCACACCGCCGTTTTATCGTGTTGACCTGTGTTCTGGCTACTGAGGTGGGTTTGGGTTTGTGAAGATCCATTCATTTCTATGCTTTAAAATGAGTGTAATTTTCTCTGTATATGTTTTACTTCAACGAAAAGCTGTTGTGTGATTCCCAGCAAGATAAATGCAGCAGAAGCAGGAAACAACACATAGGAAAAAAAAAAAATTCTGGTCACCATTTTTTTTTTTAATTGGGGAATTGGGGAGGGGGACCAGCGAAGCTGTTGTTCTTCAATCTTAGTTGTGGAGGGCGCCAGTCACCATCTGACTGCCCCTTGGCAGCTCGTGGCCTCTAAGCTCAAGGTGCTGTGTTCAATGTTAGTTGCTGGTGGGCATAGCCACCATTCCATGTGGGAGTCGAATCAGCAGCCTTGTTGTTAAGAGCACACGCTCTATCCACTGAGCCATCTGGGCGGCCACTCAGCTCAAGGTGCCGAGTTCAGTCTTAGTTGCGGGCAGGCGTAGCCCACCATTGAACAGGCAACCTTGTTGTTACACCAGCTGAGCCATCCTGCCACCTGTTGGCAGCTCAGCGGCAGCTCAACTCAGGCACAGCATCACTGGCCCATGTGGGAATCGAACCGGCGGCTTTGTTGCTCAGAGCTCGTACTCTTAAGCTAACTCTTAACCAACTGAGCCACTTGGCCAGCCCGATGTTTTTAAACTAGTAGTAGGAAACATGAGTTCATATCCATGCATTCATTGCATGATAAAAACAAACAAATGAAATCAATATGATTTGATTTTTTTTTCCCCTTCCAGACTCTGGGAGTGTTTAGTAACATTAATATGCAAATATCTGAACACAAAAGCAGGGATGTGGGCAGTCAGTTGTGTGACTCAAATCTCCCTTTTATATTCTTTAGACTCCTGTTGACATATCCATTTGTTATGGACTGAATCCGCCCACATTCATATGCTGCAGCCCTAACCCCAAATGTGATGATAGTTAGAGATGGGAACTTTGGGAGATAACTAGGGTTAGATTGGGTCAGGAGGGTGGGGCCCTCATGGGGGGAATTAGTAGTCTTAGAAGCAGAGGGAGAGAGCAGTTCTTCTCTCTGCCATGTGTAGGCAGCCATCCACAAGCCAGGAAGGGAGCCCTCCCCAGGACCCCACCAGGCTGGCTCCCTGATCTCACACTTCCAGCCTCCACAACTGTGGGAAATTCATTCCTGTTGTATAAGCCACTCAGTCCAAGGGGTTTTGTTATGGTGGCCTGAGCTGACAGAGACACATTTTACTAAAGGATTTCATGGAAACACTAATTAATGATCTGGTTAGAAACAGGAGAGTAAACGTAAGTGAACATTTTCTGTGGGCAGCAAATGGAGTTAATTGAAAAATTTGCTTCAGATTTAAAAACTCTATGTGGCAGCACTGATTGGGTTCAGTAGCTCTGTGTAGACACAGCCATGTCACTAGATGCTGCCAACTTTCCATAAGCCCGTAATTACTAATATTATTTGGAGTAATCCTGGGATGCTATTGGTGTGCAATTTGCATATTCATCTTCAGGACCTGTGGGATCCCCAGGTTTCTGCCCAGACGCTCAGTCTGCATGGGTCCTGGGCTGGCCCCACTTAGTGGGGTGTCACTTAGTGCCCTCGGTGCCTGAAGTCAGATCATGTCAGGAAGGGGTGCCATGTCCCATCCACACTATGTCGTCTCCTTGAGACCATCTGTGTGTTCCACTGGACACTCAGCACCCTGGGGTGCTTCCTCCGACCAGAGATGGCTTGGCAGGTAACGAAAGGTATCAGCCCACTTCTGTAACGAAATTCCAGAATTGGGGAACACGTCCTTGACGAGAGCTGTTCCTCAGCACATGGGTTACGTGTTGTCGCTGTCTTAGAAGGGTTCAGCAGACACGGAATCGTACATTGTCTCTGGAGATACACGCAGTCTGGGGGCTGGAGCTGTCTGCAGGTACAGGTGGGAGTGAAGACCCCAGCTAAACCTGGTCATCTGCTCCCACAGGCACTGTCCAGGACACTGGGGCCCCCACAGGTATCCTGGGGAGCAGGTGATGCAGTGTTCCTCTAATGCCCTATTTTTGTCTGCTGACCTCCTGCTCTCTAGCTGTCTTGCCATTTTGTTGGAAGGGTTGGGAATTAGCCATCATGACCCACTTCACACCCAGGGGTCCGCTGAAGTTTATTAGTCTTTCATTCTACCTCTCACCGAACAGAGGAGGCAATACATCCTGAGAAGAAAGCCTTTTTGTGTTGGAAGCTCATGACTGATTTGTAATTAGCCATGTAATAGTAATCTAACATTGATTAGATACTATTTTCATCAGGCACTAAGTGTTTTAAATCTTATGTAATTCTCCCCTAAATCCGAAGGGTTTGTTGGCATTATTATCATCCCAATTTCACAGTGCAGTGCAGCTAACAAGTGGCAGAGCTGAGATGCCTAGCCAGGAGATGTCTTCCCTATAACATGTGTCATATGTGATGCCTTTGGATGGTACCATGTGGTCCTCAGGTTCCCAGGTCCCCACGTTTGCCCCAAAGCACAGACATTAACCTCTGAGACACAGTTCAACTTTTATGATGTAAGTCAAGGTTATACATGTTTGAATAATCCAGAATAATATTTAGAAAAAGGAAGGCCCAGTTCCATATGTGGGGGTGGGGGGAGTCTCCTATGGAAAAGACCCGGATTTATATGACCCTTGAATCACAGACCCACACAAATCTGTAAACTCTTAATTTTTTAAATTGTTTGTATTCAGCAAGAGAGATTTTTTTTTTGATCATTGCAGATCCTCATGCAGTTGTAAGAAATAATACTGAGAGATACTGGGTACACTTTACCCAGTTGCGAAAAATTGGGTAAAGTGTACCCAGTATTTCTCACGATGATAAATATCGTGCATAATTATAGCACAATATCAAAACCAGGAAATTTTTTTTAATTAGTTCAGCTGTACAACACAGTGCAATAGTTATGCTTTTTACCCCTCAAAGTGACAACCCTCTCCCCCAATCTGCTGCCCCCCTCCCCACTGATATCATACATAACTATTACAATTCCCTTGACTCCACTCCCACACTATACTCCACGTCCTGTGACTATATATATATATATATATATATAAATATATAAATATATATATATATATATTCAATTGTAGTTGACATACAATATTATACAACATCAGTTTCAGGTGTACAGTGCAGTGATCAAGCCTCTACCCCATCCATGAGTGACTGTTTAAATTAACCCTATCACTTGGAGTTCCGGCACACTGCAAAAAAATGAAATACGTTCATTAAATGCATTGAAGGAATGCTCACGCCGGCTTTGCCCTCCTCCTCCAAGGAAATCATCTCTCTCCCCAGTTGCAGAAAATAACTTCGCCTTTGTCTTTTAAGAAAGAAATTAGTTGCCTTCCCTCCCCTTGTGTCGTGTTGCAGCGGGAAACCGTGGCTGCGTTAGTTATGCCTCCTGATGTGTGCGCCTCGGCTAGCTCACGGGCCTGACAGCCTCATTAGCTCCTGTTGGTCTGCCCTCTTGAACGTGGTTCCCGTCAGCTCCCTGTTGGGATTTAAATCGCTTTTATCCCTGAAAGCCTGTCTAGTACACACAGCGCTCGAGGATTTTCAGAACCTCGGTGGGAGCCTGTGGGGGAGGCACGACTCAGATGGACCGTCAGTCGGGCTTTCTCCTCCTCGTCTCTCTCTCCTTGCTTCCTCTCTCTCTGCAGTAACCACAGTTATTTAAACGTTCAGTTAACATTAGCTTAACATCTGCTACTTGGAGACAACATAGGGACAGCAAGCCCTGCTGAGTTTCTCCCCAATATCCATTCACGCACCCCCTCCACCTCCGTCCTGCGGGAACCCTGATTTTGCTCGTGCGTTTCCCCTTCTGCACACACCCCAGAGGCTGTTTGCTTTATCCCCGCCCTGAGAGTGGTGGGCACTGTGGGGCTCAAGCCACCCACTGCTGGCCCCGTTTTCCTCACCAGCAGCCAGTGAGAGAGCAGGGGGCCCACTGCAGAGTTTCTGGGTGAGGCCTTTTCACGGCCGAGAAGGGCCCGTTCCTCTTTGGAATGTCACATGTCCCGATGTTTGGGCTGGGATTGCTGTGGACGTCTTTGGTTTTCCAGGAGGTCGGAGCCTGCGGATCGAGTTAACCCACCGAGGAAGACACAGTGGGGAGATGACGAGAGCCTGGTCCCCAATGGCATTATTGAGCCTCTGGGGTCACCAGTCCCAGAGTCACATCACTTCCGGACTCTGTCATTGGAAGTGATGGAATCCCCTTTTATTTCAGCCAGTTTGAGTTGCGTCCCTGTCACTTGCGAGGGAGGCCTTCTGGTTCAGTCAGCCGGCTCCATTGCAGTGGGTCAGCTTGGACGGTCATCTACTCCTTCAGAGTCCCCCTCCCTTTGTCTGTACTCCATACAGGTTCACCGGGAGGATTAAATAACACAGTGATAATAATAAACATTTACTGGCCCCCTGTTATATGCTGGACTGGGTTATACATGTGGCGAGTGTCAATAACTTCATGGGCCTGCAAAGGCCTCGATGATGAAGGAAAAGTCGTTTTGTCTCCTTTCTGCCCCATTCACTGATGCATTTGGAGCCATAGAGAGCAAAAGCGTGTGATGTGTCCTTGTTTTTTTTTTTTTTTTTTCTTTCCTAACAGAAATCAGGAAACAGTCAGATACGAGTTGATTGTATTGCTGTGGCTCTAACTAGGAGGTGGACAGGAGTGGAGGAAGGCAGAGGCTTCGGGTGCTTTTATTTCAGCATTTCCTGTCTGTCACTAGTAAGAATCAGTCTTAAGAGGGACTGGGCTGTGTGCCTGAAAGACACCATAACCAAAATGGGTCCTGTGTGGGGGGCGGGAACTGGGGCATGCAGATCAGAGGGCATTCTCTGTCAGGGGCATTTATAGGACAAAAGTAAGCCTTTCAGTTGTCACATATTTAACCAGTATGTCTTTAGCAGTAACCTAATATAAATTTGTAGGCTGTTCCTATTAAGATATCTTTAAAAATCAATGTCTCCTGGACACATACAGCTAAAAAAAATTGTTTCTGACTCATGAGATTGTTTTTATAAGACATAAATGTTTTTTGTGTCACTGAATGTTATTTTTCCCTCTTACATAAGTGTATTATTTTAAAGATTGATTCCACTTCAATTTGTCTGACTTTCGTTAAAAAATATGAAAATACGCATCTCTAAAATTTTAAATTTGATCAAGAAGCCACCATGGACCTAGATATCATGAGTTTGTGTGTATATCTATATATTGACTAGAGGTTTATATTTGTAATATCTCTGTTGCTCTAAATTTATTAACAAAATGAGAGGTTATGCTGAAATTTATTTTGACTACGGGAAAACTCTCTTTATTTTCCATAAAAATGATTGTGCTCTATATTTATATAAGTATCTCTGTCAGTGCTCTATTACAGTATTTATATCTTGGCCCAATTCTAATAAAGGAATTTGTAAGTATACCAGGTGTAGCTTGAGATACGTGCACATGTACTTAAACTCTACCAAGTAATTTATAGATTCTATAGTGCTAAGCTAGAGGTGAAGCACCTGATTCGCCTAGTTGGAGGAGGTTGTTATTATTTCGATACACAGCCATAAATTGATGTGCATATTTTAAATTAAATCAACCATTAGATGAACCCAGTGAGAAGCTGCTCCTTTATTCAATATGGTTTAAAAAAATCTTCCTGAGAGGAAACAGTTGACTTTTGGGCTCGCATCTGAGCTATAATTCAAGGAAATTGTTTCATAACTCAGAAGGCATTCCTGCTTTAAACACACTTGCAAAATATGTATTAAAATGAATATCTGTCTCCAAAATCTGAAGACTAAATGCTTCCAAGGTTTGCATCATTCATGATGTCTTTTATGCGCTTCCGTTCTTTATGTTCTTTCATTTTTCAGTGCAAACAGACAAACTAGACCACTCTACGATTATAGAATAAAATAAAGGGATTTTGGAACCATNCATCCTGCTACCTGTTGGCAGCTCAGCGGCTGCTCAGCTCGGGCTGGACTCGAACTGCTGTTGCTCAGAGCTCAAACTCTTGAGCGAGCTCTTAACCAAATGTGTCCTTGTTTTTAAGACTTAATAACGAGTTTGGAGGGAGCTGGTTTGAAATCATAGTGAGTAATATTGGAAAAGATGTAACTAAGATATGATAAACTAAACTATCGCTTGAGGAGGAATGGACGGTAAGGTTGGGGAATAGGGCCCCGTCTTGGAAGGTCTTGAAAACGAGGCAAAGTGGATGGGACCTGATACGACATAAAGTAGGAGCCACTGGAAGTTACTGACTCAGGAGAAAGCATTTCAAGAAGACAAGTCGGAGTGACGTGAGCGACTGAAGTCACTTAAATTATTTAGGAAGCTATTGCAATATAATCTAGGTGGAAGGGGGAAAGGCCTAGATTCAATTTTCAATCAACTCCTATTTCTTCAGGGCTCAGAAAGCAGGAAGCCTCAATGAAAAAAGTACATTTTATATTTTCGTGTCAGGACTGGTGATGATCACAGTAATAGCCTGAGAGAATTCAGGATACTTGAGTGGCTCCTAGATCACAAAGACAGATTGACCCATGTTCAGGCCTGGTTGGAAATTAGTTATATTTTTTAAAGCGGTCCTATTATGTAAAGATTTAAAAACTATTTAGCATTTATAACAACTATCAGTTATAGTAGATGATTCAAATGGGAGTGTGTCCCATTTCTTGTCACTGGTGACAAACGGGGAGTAATTTCATTGTATTTAGAAATTAAATGGTGTCTGTATTTACTAATTTAGAAAACCTACTGATCACTTAGAGAACATTTTCATACTTTTCTTTTTTACGTGAAGATTTTTGTTACCCCCCTGCATTTATTAATCTGACTGTAAATGCTCTTCTTTTTCATATCAGAGGGAAAAACAGACCCAAATATTTCAGGTGACATTTTCTCTGGCTAATGGCAAGGAGAATCGTGGAGAGAAAATACCTAGAAAAAAACTATCTGTATCAGATAACTACGGAGTGGTTTAAGAGAACAAACCCTAGCAAATGATAGACTGAAACCACAGAAAAGAAACAAGAAAGAGATAATGACATGCCAGAGAACAGAATTTACCAAGACCAAAGCTGGGCAGCTCATTACGAGGACGGACCTAAAACCTCGAAGGAATACAAGGTCAAAACCAGAATTGTCCCTTAGGACCTCAATTACAGGAAACAAATCATATGAGGCCCAGATGTTGTCGTGAAAGGTTATTGCTTGTCCTCTTATCAGATATTTTTTTATTGTGTTTTTTGATTGATTGTCTTGGATGTACAAAACAACAGAAGGAAACCAAGCAAAATTACTGGCCACATATTTAAATATAATATGAGTCTGAGGTTAGCATTTTGAACACTCTGAATCAGAAGGTAAAGTTTTATAGAAACATCAGAGTACCCGCCCCCCCACCTGTCCTTCAAGCCATTATAGCCAGAATTTTAAGCATTATGCAGAATTCAAAAAAAACCAAAAAACGGCTGTTGTGTTGGAGCTCTTTTTTGGAACTCATCAGCCCTAAGATTTAAATGCATGGCATGACATGCACATTTGAAGCATTTTTTGGAAGATAATATCCCACTGACCAACTGAATTTTAATCCATTTTGTAAATATTTATTAAGAGCCTTTTGGGTGTGACATGTAGTATAGATATTTCTCTTGGAGTTTCCAGGAGCGGAGATTGTTGACAAAGCTACCACGACATCGGCTGGCTGTGGGGTCGTGGGTGGTGAGGGACGTGAGGTGTCAGCCCTGAGTGGGAATGGTCAGCTGACAAGGCTGAGAGTCCCTGGGCAGATACAGCTGTATGTGTGAGAGACACGGGGAAGCACAGACTTCCACCAAACCGCAAGCCAAATTTGGGAGGAAGTTCGCAGGTGAAGAGGTACATTGGCCGAGATGGGGCTGTGTAAGTAAGACCACTCTTCCTTCCTAGTAAAAAGGGGCGAGCACACCCCCCAGCAGCGCAGACCCCCCAGCAGCACCGACCCATAAGGATGTTCGCACGCGGGCCAGAAGAAACCAGTGAACTTCTTTATGTTTTCCGTCAGACTCATTGCCTGTTTCCTCCAGGCAAGTCTTGATTTTGGTTAATCCCTGGCCTCCCGAGAGGCAGCGTTCGCTCCGTTCGAGTACCTATGTCCGCAGAGTATTTCTCTCCCTGGCAAACCGAGAGGCATCACGCCAAGCCTCGGTTTCCAAGAGGGAGTTTATTGTTCTCCGAGGAGAACACTTGGGGAAGAGAAGCCTTATAGTGGAAAGAATGGATGCACTGGCTCATTTTGAGACATACTTAGGAGCCCCGAGAGGCAACACAGAAATCCCCCAGAAAGAGGTACAGAGGCGAGGAGGGCCGGGGCGGGCCTCTTTCTCGGGGAGCACCTCCTCTGTGTGCCATCGGCGGAGCGGAATCAAGGCAGCCACGGTGTTTCGCAGGCTCTCCTTCCAGTGGCTTTCATGTCGTTACATGGTTCATTTAGGGCTTTCTAGCCTCACCCAGGGTGGCCCTGGAGGCCAGTCCTCATCTCTATGTATAAACAGCGAAATCTGAAGACGGGCTGTGGACTGAAAATGTCGCAGTCCTCTGATAGTGGCTCTGGTGCTGGGCCTACCTCATGCCAGATGGACTTTGGTACCTGGGAAAATAGTAGTACTGTTCCTGCGTCAGTAGCGCCTTGCTTTGTAATTCTGGTTTCAGGCGCTTAAAGGTACTTCTGTGCTTATAAGTACTGTAGGTCCTTATATGTTTGAAAAGGGAAGATACCGAATATGGAGGGGACAGCGTTAGAAGACCCGTTTGAGTTCTGGTGTGTCACTCAGTAGCCATATGATCTTGAAAAAAACAGTGTATCTCAGCTTCGGATTCCTTACTTCTAAAAGGGGGCGTAGTTCTAAAAATTATTACCGCTTATTATAGTACTTTCTATGTGCTTGCTTCTGTTCTCAGTGCTTCCCAGACATCAGCTCATTTAATTGTGATGACAGAGCTGAGAGATAGACAACATTTTAACCGCTGTGATGTGAATCCTACCACCCCAGCGGGTCTTCGGAGGATGGAGTAAGACTCCTCGGTGTACTTCTCACCTTTCACTTACTGCGTAACCCACGGTGTGCAGGCGGCTGGTGTGAGAGGGCTCCCCAGGGCTGTGGCGTTGCTTCCTGGGGAGCAGTGGCCTGGCCTCCTCACATGAGAAATGAATTGTGGACATAGACCCTGGCCTGGGCATCCAGCTTTGTTCTTCAATGAACAAGATTTTGAGGCACGTGGGAGACGGGTTCCCTTCTACACAGGGTCCTGGAGAAAGGGATGAGAAGCGTCCCTCCCAATGGTGTCATGGCAGCACATGAATGGCTTAGATCTTAGGAGTTGCCTGGATGGGTGGCCAACATTCTCCCTTGATCTAGCGATCCTTCGTGGGTGGCCTAGTAACTTCAGTAGAGTGGATACAGGAAAAAAAGCACGTAACGTAGGACAGTTCACATACAGATAAAATGTCAACTTGTGAAAACATGTGAAGATGGAACAGAACAGAGCTCTTCAGATGTATGCCCTGGATGAGCCAGGGTAGGCTGAGCCCTGAGAGAAACACGAGGAGTATCTCAGGGACTGAACGCAGGCAAAGCTTAATTCTCCCCCACCCCATGGTCTGGCATGGGCTCTCGTGGGCAGCTCTTCTCCAAGCAGTGCCTCAGAGTCTTCTGCTTCCTTGGACGGTTGTACGTGGGAGCTTTTTATAGGACAAACCGACCAGAATGGTCACATGGCTCCTGTCACTCGAAGGGAGGCTGGGACGTGGACGCGAGCTGCTCAAGGAGGACAGGAGGAATGGCCTGGGGCAGTCGTGCGGCTGCTCCCGGGAGCTAAGGAAAATGACCAGGAGCAGAGGCTTGCTGATCTTCTCTGTACAGCATTCATTTTTTTGCAAATTAAAATTGTTTTATTTATTATACTGACAGCCATTTCTTTTTTCTTTTTTTTTCTTAATTTTAAATTTATTGGTTGGTAAAATTACATTGTTCCAATACAATAATACATCCTCTGATTATTGCACTCTGTGCTCACCCCCCAGAGTCAGCTCTCCTTCCGTCACGGTATATTTGACCCCTTTTACCCATTTCTTCCTCTCCCTGACCCACTACCCCACTGGTAACCATCACACTGTTATTTGTGTCTATGAGTTTTTTGTTTGTCTTGTTTGTGGCGTAGAGCATATTTTTGTCCCTGATGATTTATTCCATGCTTCCCTCTGAGAGAGTAGATATTATCCCCAATTCCATATAGCTTGGCAGTGCCCCCCACTGTTGGAGGAATGCACTTCCTCTCCCCCTTGAAATTGAGCTTGGCTCTGCTATCTGCTTTGGCCAGCGAGATGCAAATGTTACCACCTCCTGGCAGAAGTTTAAAGAGCCCCCATGTGTCTGGCTCGTGCTCCTTTCTTGGTGCCACAAGCCCAGCGTGTCTAAAACATAGCCAGTCCTTCAACCTGTTTTCTGGAACGTGAAGACGTGTAGAGCTGAATGGAGGCGATAGTTGCCGCAGCTCTGGCCAGCCCACAGCCTCCATCACCAGACAGGAGCAAGAAACTGATGTTTGTTACAAAAGACACAGAGATTTTGGAGTTGTTACATCAGCAAAGCTGATGAAAAAAAGTCTTCATTAGGCACATGTGTAATCCCATTATAGGAGAGATGGGTCCTGGACAAGCAACAGATCAGTGTCCTGTATGGTGACACGGGCTCTGTACCTGACTCAGATGTCCAGGCTGGTTCAGGGAAGTGGAGCCACTCAGGGCTTCAGTGTCAAATGGATGAGCTTTCTGGCATCATTCATGTCCCATGCTAGTGTGTGAGCTTGGATGAGTTTTATAACTCCCGTGAACCTCAGTTTTCCCATCTGTGAAAAAGAAATCATCTGTATTTCCTTGACTCGTGGATATTAGTGCTTTCTAGATGCACCACTGACTAATGAACAGCACAGAAAAACAGACCCAGCATTAAATGCACTTCACAATGGTAAGGCACGTCCCAATTTCAGAAGATGCAAAATATTTTTTAACGAAGCTGCAACTCAGACCTGAGGCTATAGTCACGGTAATGGTTGACGTTGGAGTTTGTTCTAAAGATCAGAGAATGTGGTATGTGGCAGGCAAGGAAAAATGCCGTCGTTAGCTATCTTATTTGACCTCTTGTTTTGGTGGAGGGCAATCCTCTTGATTTTCGTGTTATTTATTTATTTCTTTTCTCAAATTAAGCCCAAGTCTTTGGGCAATTACTTCTGTGTTTTCACTTATAAAATGTATGTCTGGATTAGATGATCTCTGAGGTGTCTGGCCCATTTTCTAGCTGTGAAGGCTGGTGCCGGCCCACACTCCTAGAGCTAATATGAAATGCCAGCAGCCTCTGAGACTCAGGGGCAAGTGTCTGTGTGACTGGGTGAGTGGCCTTTTCCCGCTGAATCATGCTCAGTGTTGGCCCTCAGACCTGTGCAAGCCCCCTCACCTCTGGCTGGTTGGCAGGCTCGCTGGCGTGCGTGGAGCAGCCCACCTTTTAACAAACCCACGTGGAAAAGTTCCCGTGCATCTGCCACTCTAATTGATACATTAGAGGATATGGCTGACCGGAAAGGCCATGGAAATGACTGCTGTTTGCTCAATTACAGTGTCTCTTTCAGAAAAGTGTATTTGTCGTTCAGGGTTTTGAGCGTTCATCCTGTTTCTTGGAAAAGACACGTGTTGGCCACCAAACTAGCAAAATGAAAGTCGGTCACGGTTGGAAAACATTAGCACCTTATCCTCTAAACCATTTTTGTTTCTAGAGACATATAAGTTTAAAAAGCTGAGTGTCAGAATTTGCTGTAAGGAGCCTGCCTTGGTATTCATCGCCAGGAGTTACATAATCAGAGGGGAGACCCGTGCCCTTTCTCTGATCCTTTCTTTGTCCCATTCGGCTTCACACCATTGCCTGTCTATCGGCTGCAAGTGAGATAACTCGCTTTATCTCTCCATTTTTTAAAACCTTTTTATCAATGAGCTCCGTTTTCTAACCATGTAAACTTATAGTAAGTTAGGTACTTTGGGACATGGAATTAATGGTTTCAGGCCGGTAATCTCTCAGGAAGCGTCACCAAGTAGCGATAACCAAGGATGGTACGTGACCCAGCATCATAAATGCATCAAACAGACCCCAAAGAGTGAATCCTTCTGGAAAGGGAGAGGGGAAGAAACCGTCTTTTCAAAATGACTATCTCAGGCCCCGTGCGAAGCATTTTCACGTACGTTAATGTGCTTCACAGCAATACTGTAAGATGTGTAATTAGCCCTGTTTCTGTCTGAGAAAATGAAGTTTCAGATGGAGCCTGAAACTCATGGCCAATAAATCAAAAACCATAATTATAAATATACCTATTTGGCTACACAGCTGATTGTCTTCTTAATGCACTGTGCTTGTGTAGAGTTTCATCTTATAAAAGTCTGTGTCGATCATTATAACAACGACATTAATTGAATATTTACTCTGTGTCAGACTTTATGCCAAGCAGTTTACACGCGTTATTTTATTTTGTTCTCATAACAAACACTTCATATCACTGTCTTCATTTTGGAGATGAGGAAGCAGAGCTGGCGAGGGGCGCGTTCTCCACTCAGTCTTTCCACGCTGTTGGCAGAAGTTTGTTAAAAACCAAGATGGAAATCCGATCACGCCAGCCTCCTTGGTAACAGGTTTGAGTGGCTTCCTGTCCTCAGTCCCATCTCACCCCTGTTCCCCTCAGCTCTCAGTACTGGAGCCGCCTTTGTCTCCCAATGCCCGCCCCCCCTCCGCCACCGGGATGTTGTGCCCACAAGGTCGCTCACCCTCATCACCAGCTGCACTCATGTTCCTTCTTCAGGTCTCACAGCATTGTGATGGAGAGCTTCTAGGTCCCACATAGGACTGGGGTCATCTGCTTTTCTTTCGCAGCATAACAGCGTAATTGCATCATTTTTATGATTGATTATTTGATTACTGTAAAATTCACAAAGACCAGGTACTGTACTGGTTTCTATCATCATCCCTAGTGCCAAGCACGTGTTCTGGCACTTAGTGGGTTATTTAATATATTTGTTGAATGAATGAAAGAAAGAAAGAAAGAATGAATGAATGCGTGACTGACTAGGACTAAAAATAAATAATTTTTTTGTCTGACTCAGAGCTCTCATTAATGAGATATATTGACACAGAAATCAGCTCTGCAACAGGATGATATGTAAAGTATTAAATATTTTCTTTTTCCTAAATTTGTTGAAACGACTCCATTTGGGCGACAAGGGTTAAAGCCATCCATGTGTCCTAGTCAAGGGGTAGGGGTGGGGGAAGTTCTTTGGAGAAACTACAGAACTTGATGTTTCATTCGCCCCTTCCTTCTAAAGCCTACAACCAAGCGTCAGAAAGGAGACCTATGGGAGGAAGGATCTATTGGCTCAGTGAGATGCGACAAGATAGCCTGAATTAACAGTAAAGTGAAAAAAGCTCAGCCACTGATTGGAGACGGAGCTGCTGGTCTGACTTGTTCCACATTCACCCCCAAACCTCTGGGAGAGGACGACTGGCCTCTTCAGGTCATGGGCACTGAGCAAAGAGAAGAGTGTTCGCTTTCACTGTGCCATGGTTGCCTAGGAAACTGTCAGGCTGGCAGAAAAAGACTTGTGCCACTCCGGAGGGAAGGGCAGAGCGGAGACGACTGCGTGGGGTGGCTAGGCAGAGGAGCCGGGTACTGCCTTAGAGAGAGTGACCCAGTGGGGTCAGAGAGTCTTGCATGGCTCTCCGGGTGGGCCCCGGAGGCACAGATGTGACACCGAGAGCTGGTGTTCTGAGGAGGCCGCACAGGCTGGTTACTGGGATGCAGGCCCAGGTGGAAGCATGGGTGCTGTGAGCTGCACCCACATGGTGGACTGGCCTCTGCCTGGGAGAGTGCACACAGCTCGGCGACCATTGTGGAGATGGGCACAGGTGTGATGGTTAGGATGGATGGATCGGATGGGTCATCATAGTGACGAAAGGCCAGGACAGATCAGGACAAGGCAGTGGATGTCCTCCACTGATCCTCCACCAACCCAGGAAGGGCAGGAAAAGGCAGATCTCAAGGTTCGGTCATAAAATGGCCAGGTTTATCTGGAAACAACTAGAGAAAGTTTTCTTAGGGGAAGTGAAGGCTGAGGTAGAAATTAAATTCAATTATTGGAAAAAAAAATATGTTTATATAATTTTGCACACTGAGTTTGTGAGAAACTGTCCCTCCTGAAACTCTATTGTATTTTTCCTTCTCAAACATATTTTACCATAATTAAATGGCTGTGCTTTTAGGTTGTGTGACGTCTCTGTGCCTAAATCATCCTGTGCCCTTCCCCATATCCCGAAGGAGAGGCCATTGCCTGTGGTTCCCAGAATCACTGAGTCCTGTGGTGGTGATGACCCATCAGCCCAGTCAGACAACGCGAACTTTGTAATTCATGGGGAGCGGGTTAGTCGGCCCCTCAAAGTCAATTACCCACAGAAAACGAGAAACAGAGCTTTGTATTATTTTCCCGTATAACTCGGTATTATTGCACCGAAGATAACTGCCTCCAATCCCAATTTACCAAAGCAGAATCCTCTAATAAAGCAAGATCTGTCCGGTGGCCAGGTTTAGCCTTTTCATTACTTTGAGTCGCTGGCAAATACAAACATTTTCTAAAGTAGTAATATTTTCATTTCACATTCTGTTCTGAACTGGAACTGGGGAAAAGTACAAGACCTTTAGCCCACTTTCGCCATTTGGAGTGTTGTTCGTTTTGTTGTTTATCAGTGTTTTTTTTTCTTTTTAAATGTTTCCTCAAAACATAAATGACCTTTGAAGAGCAGAGTCTGGATTTTTGATATTTTGTTGAATGTTCTTTGACCATATCTCTACTTCTTCAAGGAACGAGATAAGTTTTCTGAGGCTGTTTGGCAAAATAGGCACGTTATTTTTCATGTCAGATAACAATTGCTTGGTTTTGTTTCATTTAATTACTTACCTACTTTGTATAATAAGCGTGTACTATTAAAAGGAAATAACTGTCCTTTTTCCCCTCTTTCCCCATCAAGAGTGAATCTCATTTTGCATTGAAGTGTGATTTGGGATTTTTGCTCCTTCCAAGGGGTGAAGAGGCATCATGTGAAGGAGTTTTAATCCACACTAAACTGAAGCATTGTTCTTTTTTTTTTTTTAGCTGAGCCATCCTGCCACCTGTTGGCAGCTCAGCTCGGGCTGGGAATCAAACCGGCAACCCTGTTGCTCAGAGCTCGCACTCTTGAGCGAGCTCTTAACCAACTGAGTCACTCGGCTGGCCCCAGAAGCATTTGTTCTTTATCTGATTTTAGGACAGGTAGGGTAGCTTTTCCCCTCCAACCAGCAATGAGGAAACATTGCAATACTCTACTAACAAATAATAAAGGAACTTTACGTTCAAAATTGAATCAATATTCTGTAAATAATGCTACCTTTGAGCCACATGTATTTGCCTCCAGAGTCTGTATTGGTCAAGTTTAGAGGGTAATCCCCCAACCGTTTCTGTGGAGATGCACGGATAGGTGGGGCGTGATGGCTCCTAGAGATTGATCCAGATCTATAGTTCATGTAAATGACTGAGGGGACCTAATGCAGTGAAATCAAAATTACATGCACTGTTAAGTTTTACCTGGTTTTGGCCCCCGATGAGAGAGATGATCCATAGCCAAGCTCAACTGAGATGGTTTAAATTTTTTTTTTCATTATAGTTGGTAGAAAAAAAATTTTTTTTCTATTTAAAAATGCTCCATTGAAGCAATTAAATAGACTAAGTACTAATTTTTACATTTCTCTAATTGAATTTAATGATCACTACATTGGTCAACATATATTTTATGAGTAATACAAGGTGTAAGGGCATCTTATGCAGGATTAAATATTAATGTCAGCTAAAACTGGAAGTTAGATAGAACCGAAATGGCCCTTGAAACTCCTTTGTATCTCAGATTTGTATCAGTCCAGTCCTTTTTCTTGTTGGCCATTTCCTGTTACCACTCTGGTGGCATCACCGTCACCTCTCATTGGAGTTACTGCAATTATCTCATTGTTTTCCTATTCCTGCTCTTTCATGCTGTCAGTCCATTCTCAGCACTGTCATTGGAGTGACCCTTTTCTTTTCTTTTTTTATTAAAGCATAGTTGACATTCAATATTATATTTCAGGTGTACAACATAGTGATTCAACATACATATACCTTATAAGTGAGCTCTACAGTAAGCCTAGTATCCATCTGTCACTGAACAGTTATTATGACAGAGAGAGAGAGAGAGAGAGAGAGAGAGAGAGAGAGAGAGAAGAGCCCAGGTTTCAGCTAGGACAAGAAATGGAAAGAAACTGAATACGTATCCAGCTGGGGAAGAGCATCTAATGTCAGTGTGAGGAAGTATGCAGAACAACTGTTACCTCTGCAAGAAGGGGCTTTCTTCTCTTCACATGGAAAGGTTACATTGGGTTTGAATTTAATCATGGAGGAATTCATGGTTTATGCTTGTATGTTGAGTGCAGACCACGTAGTAAGCCAGAGGATTAAAATTCTTTAGAGGTGATAATTCATTCTTTTTGGAGTCCAACCAGAACATGACATTTCATCGAATAACAGCCTTTTTATTCAGGTCCCAGAAGTTCTCTTTCGGGGCTTTCTGAAGCCTATTTAAATTCTGCCCCCTTTATCATCCACAAGTTCAGCTGGATCACCATACAAGACACACACGTGCATGATACAGCATCGCTCGACACCCTCACACCCTCAGTGCTCTGGAAAATGCTGCCTTCCTGGTCGATGTGATTAAGTCCAAAGGGACATTTTTGTATTAAGACTCTTGAAGGAAAACACATATTCAAGAAATACTTAAAAACAAAATCATAGTCTAGCTATAATATAAGTAGGCCGAATAGGCTACATTGGACATTTCCATTCCTGTTCATTGGTACTTTGGAAAAATAGTCTTTTTCTTTCCATGTCCTAATGCTTTTGTGCATTAACCAAAAATATCTTCCGTTTCCTCAATACAAAACTGTTTTGTGTGGAAGCTAATCAACCCGTGAATTTTTCATAAAGCATGGCACCCAGTGATTTAAAATTTATTCAGTCCATAATGTCCACTAGCCATAGGTAATTTTACATTAACGTTAGTTAAATGTTACAATTAATAATGATCTAATCTACTTTAAGAATTACACATTGGCATTTCATGTAAATCGAAGAATCATTAGATACCTGCAGTCCCAACAGCTAATCTAAATAACTGTAGGAAAAGTTGAGGATATGTTGTTTCATATAACTGCTTAGTTCTGTTTGAGGTGGCTTTAAAATACTGAAATATATTAGTCTCAAGACCCTTTACTTTAGAATGTTTTCATTGGTCTTACCTCTTAAGAACCAAGTTCTATATGGTAAGAATTCATTAAACGTAGATTTCCATTTTTATAGACAGATTTCAGGAAGAGAAATTAAAGTATTTTTCCTACCATGAAAGTAGCCCAAGTAGGTAAGCAAAGTAATGAATGCATAATGAAAAGCTCTGGAATGATTTTTGGGGGGGTCCTCAAAGCAGAGATTGACAACACACTAATTATCAGTGAGTTTAAGTGTTCTGGTAAACAAAAATTAATTACAGTAAAGCATATACTTTAAGTTGCTGGGAATTGATGCTGAGAGATTTATAGTTGTGAGCTGGGGTAGCTGGGATTTGAACTGCAGCATAGAGACTCCTGGCTCAGAGTGACTTGGCCTTCAGAACTTAATATTCTAATCATAGATTATTTGATTACCAACCAAATGTATATTATAATTTTTTCCCCCTCAAATAATACGTCTATTTCTGTGTTTGGAATCACGGCACACAGAGAGCTAGAGATGACGTGCAGCACTGCCTGACCTAAGTAGAGTCAGCTCACCTCTGCCTTTCTAATTATGGGCCATGACGCACATGCGGAGCCCGTCCTCTGGTCTTGCATGGCCCCACTAACTCGCCCGCCTGGTTATGCTCCACTGTGGAACGTGCCGCGTCTCTCCCACCTGCACTGGGTGGGGACTGTGGGTGGCAGTGACGTCTAGCAGAGGAGACTAGGACCCAAACTAGCCTTCCTCACTGTGGGCCAAGTCAGAGGAGGCTGTGTGGTCCATGTCGCACACTTAGGCTTCACTGGAAGCTCTTATCAGCCCGGGTCCCATCCCCTACAACCCCGCCCACCCTGCACTTGGCTATAGGGTCTATCCTGATGCACATGCAACTTACCATAATCACAGAAATAAATGCTGGTCCACGTTAAACTAGCAAAAACACATATATTCAAAAATTACGTGGAGCACTCAGCTCGCCATTCCATCGGGAGCTGTGATGCTAAGTAAGGCATGGCGACATGCAGTAGCCTGAGTGTCAGGGGACGTGGCACTCCACTTGACATACACACCGTGAGGCAGGGAGAGGCAGTAGGTGAGACCACGGGGTAACCCCAGATCCTGCCGCACTTAGGGCTGTAGCTTCTATCATGTAATGTCTGGGGCGTCACTCGGAGGTATCAGCACCAGTTAATGGTGACCTGGCTGGACTGTAGACGCTTATATTTCTAATGAAGTGGCGGGAATTGATATCATCCAAACTCCTACTTAAAGGGAACCATGGGAGTAAGGGCCTCGGAATATTCATCTCCCGTCAGTCATGGTCATGATCCATAAGTCCTGTTCAGCCATCTGTCTGCATTACCCTCGATTCCCAAGTACAAGAGATAATGACCCCACGGGTCATAAGGTCAAATGTCACACAGCTATTCCTTTACAAGCAGTAATTCTCACGCTGGACTAGACACGAGAAATGCCTAGAGGGCGTCCAGGAGGCCCAGGCCACACACCCACTGCTAATTAAATCAGAATCTAGGAGACGGCCCAGACATCTGTATTTTATAAAGATATTGATACCAAAATCTGTGTCTTTGGTCTACCTAAAAATTATTCTCTTTCTGCCTCGGTAATAACTTCCTCCTGGTTTATGGGAAATATAGCACGTTGTCATTTTGAATGGCCATTTCCTTGTATGATTTAACTGCCTTTTTTATTATGAGTGTTATTTGAAAAGAAGAATGTGATAACCTCTGGGGAAATCTTCGAAATTCTAGATGTCCTTATTGTTTGAAGGGCTGGATGAGAGTTTTCCCAGGTTTAGATCCATTAATTTATTTCTCCGAGGCCTTAGCTAGACCAGGAAAGGGCCACGTGGGAGCTGACATTCAGATAAAATCACTACATGTGTTTGTTTGAGGGTAATCATTGAAATAAACACAGCTGACATTATTCCAATGCGCCTGGTGTAGGATGTATGTATGTACAAATGTGTGTGTCTCAGGAACGGGAAGATGTCCTCGGTGTATTAAAAAGTTTATAAAGAAAAATACTTGATATTTACATACTGGAAGAAGAATTTTTTTTTTAAAGCCTTGCATCTTTATGGAGTTCTTGGAAAGCCTGCGTTTGTGGGCACACATGAACTGTGTGTGTTGCTCTTAAAGAAAACCTGATTTTGTCTTTATATTTGGAAAGATAGGATATGGGTGAAATAAATTCACATACAGGTTACACATACGAATATGTGCTTTCATATCTCTATATGGAGCAAGTCAGGCTGTGCACACGCTAGTACGTTCCCCGCAGTCATCAGCTTCATGAACGACTGACTTGTGATAGGTTCTTCTTTCTGAGCATTCCATGATCAGGGGGCATTTCAGGGATTAAACATGGACTTTGCAGCCACACTGGTTGGGTGTGAATTCCACGCACACGAGTTGTGTGATTTGGGGAAATATATTAAATATTATGTGTCTGTATTCATCCATAAGCCGGGGATGATTTCATGGTATTTGCTTCATAGGATTGCTGAGTGGCACACTTGAGGTCATGTATTTAAAGTGCTTAGACGAGGGCCTAGCACGTAGATGGATAATACTGAACAAGAGTTGCTATCATTCTGAAACAATTTACAGTATAGGATAAGACATCATGTACGATAGTCCCTTCAGGTAAAAACCATGAAGGATGACTCCACATGGTGACAAAGAGAACGTGTAGGTTACTCTGCCCTCAGAATGCATCTGCTTTACATACACTTTGGTCCTATTGTTCTGTACGGTTTTATGATTTTTGCCTCATGGTTTTCACATGATGGGAAATCCCACCTAATATTCTCTTGTCCATGACACTCAGTGGTGCAGCTGTGGCTGTTTTCCATGGAGGATTCATAGCATAGCGAGTTGGCGTGGTTGTGCTCTCTGCTTTTCCCTGACTGTGGTTACGTCCGTCCAGCCCTCCTGACATGATGGGCAGCATAGTGGGCATGTTTCTTCATTTCGCTAGAGGAACCTGTTCTTTACCTTCTGCACAGTCTCCAAGCACTGAGGTCTTGATTGCATATTTCTGCCAGTCTATCTACATAGATAATTGATGGAGAGAAAAAAGGCATCTGCCATATATCTGCTTTCTCTTGCCTTATACTCAGAATTGACTGCTTTTCAATATATACATACCTCGTTGTTTTACGGACCATCTGGTGACTAAGTATCTGTAGAGAAGGTGCTTGTCAACGAGACCTTTAGCTACCACATGGCATCATTCAATGAAGTGAATCTTTAGTGAAACTCTGGGCACCATGAAGATGGATGGATGAAGGAATCTGAGGCTAGGAAATGTAAGACCCCATCGACGAGCTCCCCGGGTCACCTCGACTGAAACTCTGCCCCCTGAGGTAAAAAGATTATGTGACTCTAAGGTTTTGTTCACATTTTAGAACATCTAAGGTAATGCACAGAATTCTAAAATTATGTCTTCTCTGGAGTTCTTTCAAAAACATATTTATAAGGATTTAAACTAAAAGAAGAACCACAATGTGCCAGTGGGGGCAGTTTTTGTAAAACAGTTCAGCTAGACCCTTTTTCTTTTTCTTTTTTTCTTCTTCTTTTAATCATAGCCATTTAATGTGCCATCAGCTGTAAAGAGTCATCCACTAATCTTGTCATTTGACACTAATATTTAGGGTAATGCTGGCAGCTTTTACAGAGTTATAAATAGGCTACCAGTCTGCTAATGGATATTTTATATCAGCATTGCATTTAGAATTTTGGTCAATTAGAGCTTCTTTTGTTACTTGCTCATAGAAAGTAAAAGGAACATATCATCTATGGAGATTAATTATAGGAACCCAAGGTTGTCTCATTCAAACACAATGAGAATTTCTTCTGATACAGAAGTAATACTGCCAGGCAGGGCAGTGTTTCAAGGTGATGCTTTAGAGACAGTCAAGCTAGTACAGAGAAATCAAAGGTGCTTTTAGCTGGAAAATTCTGTCATTAAAAATTTTTTTGTTGTTGTTGTTTGTTTTTTAAAAGCATCAAGTGGGGGCATGGATAACATGCTAATATCATGGCATCCAAGAGCTGATATTTTAATTTAGTTTGTATTGTCTGTATCTTATAATCAATTTCCATGTTCATTATTACAAGAACAGAGTCCTCAGATTACCCTTGAGTTTATCATCAAATTATTAATCACATTTTAAACACTTCATAAATTGCAGCAGAGCAGAGTTGCCTGTTTATCAGTTGCATGTGGAGGCCTGAAGGGCTGCAGAATGGTTCCAGATCTGAGTCATTTTTTTTTTTTGCCACCACCTGTGTTTGCTTATCATTACATTTAATTACTGTAGCAAATAAAGGGGGACTGTGAAACAGGTAATAAATCATTGGAAACAGCTCTCCTTGGGTCTCTCCTGTTTCTTTATGCCCGGAGAGGCACTGACTGCCTTTGTTGTGCATTATCTTTTCAATATTTGTACAGTCAACGGCCTTGGAGGTGGAGATCGTGTCTCCGTCTGGAGCACAAGTAGAATAAAGATAATGGCTGCAGTTGGAGGAGAGCTAGGCTTTCTTATTGCCCATTAAAGATGCTGCACTAAACGCAGTGTTCTGAATACAGCCTGCCACATGTGCAGATGTCGCTTGAGCCCCTTTGTATTCCTCTGTGGGAATGGGAAGTTGGGGAAACCAGGGCACATGCTGACATTCTGGCTTTTGCTATCCCAGTGATAAGTGGTCCTTTGTCTCTGATCCAGGGGTCTCAGATCCAACCAGCAGCCATGGAACCATGTATGGCAGCCTACCTCGTTAGCTTATAAGTAGAATTAAAGAAATCTCAGACCCTTCACAGTTCCTGATCACCAAAAACCCTCTGCTTGGGTCAGTTATTCAGTTAATATTGGTATTTTAAATTTCTTCTTATTCCTTAGTTTTAAATTATGGGGTTAGCCAGTTTATCCCCACTGAGTCCCATTTACTCATCTCCAAACTGTAGATGATTACACCTATCTTATGGCCTCTTTGGAGACTTAGATAAAATAATATATGTAAGAAAACTTTTTATAAAGCAATATACTTGTGATAGGAATCTCAATTATGCATTCTCATGTTTCGTTTTCTGCTGTAAAGTACTAGAGCTCATTGACATGGTAAGAATAATTATAATCTGTCATGAGGAGACTCTAAAGCATCCTTGTGAACTTGGAAAGTAGGGGTAGAATTTTTTATCTTTTTGTTTCAGTTGGAAAATGAAGACAGAATTGTTAAAATAAGATTACTGTAGTTTCACAGGCTTTGGGACTCAGGTATCTTAGGAAACAGTCACCATTCATGCATAGAAATCCATGGGTGTTTCTCTCCCTGAAACATTATTTCCAAAATCTCCTTTTCATAAATTAGATCATCGAGTTATAGCTGTTGAAAATTTTCTAAAAAGGAAAATAATAGTTGGAGATTTTTATATAGGAATATCTCCTTTTTGACATCTTCACAAAGTCCTAACTTTAAAATATCTGTAAATATTGAAAATAGCAAACTATACTGGATGAATATGCTTTATAGTCCATAATTTAGTGTCAAAAGTAGACTGATGCCCAGTTAATGCCCTTGTGGAGTTCTGTCTTACCTAACCTTAGATCTGCCATGGCTTCGAATATTGTTGCATATATTCGAAGGTTAAGGGATGAGTGGTGGAGGATAGAACAGTGTGTTCTGACAGACAGCAAAGATCTAGGACCCAAGCTCATGTGACTTACTCCGGGGAAAGTGGGGGGTCATTTCTCATGAATCCATTGATGCTGGGTTTATTTCTGTAAGTAATTCCTAACCATGGACATCCTGTTAATAGATAAGTTTCTTCCTCTTACAAATATCATTCCTGTGTTTGCTCCAAGGACCCCTTGTCCTCTTGACAGAGCAATTAGATAAGATCATCTGCTGCCCCCCCACCCCCACCCCCAGGACTTCTGATGATAAACATAGTGAATCATCTCAAACCAGGTATATTAACTCTTTTCTCTCCAAAGAGAAAGATGAGGAAGTCACTTTTGACAACTTGAACATTCTATTTAGACTAATCCTGATTTCGTTAAGACTTTGCTGAACATTTTATATGTGTTAATCTGTTTTCATCATTGAAATAACCCAGCATTATTAGGGGTACTCTTCAACCTTTATAAGTGAGGAAATTGAACTTCAAAGGAAGTAAATATTTCCCCCCAAGTTTGCATAGATCTAATTGTCACAATCAAGATTTGAACCCAGACCTCTCTTAACACATAATCCCAGCACTTCCCTTGGGTGCTTCTTCTCAAACTTCAGTTTCTTTGACCCACTATGCATCGCTCATGTAGCGGAAAGATGATCTATAGCCCGTGTCTCTGGGGGTGGTTTGGTTTCCAGTGACTGCCCTGCAGAAGCCTTCAACTAGTTTTGGGGAGTGGGTGCTGAACCTCTGAAATTCACCATGGAGACCCTTCTTTAATTGACACTGGATTGTACTGAGTGTGAACCCACTTTTAAAGAAATACTTTAAATTCCATTCACACACCTCAGTTCTTGTATATGTTTACCCACTTGAATGAAATTGGCAGTTATCAAAATGTGGAGCTTTGAAATCCTTGTGATGGAGGATGGAGAAGAGAATGGGTGGGGAGAACTTAGAGAATAATAGAGCTCCACTAGTATATTCTGACCAAAATATCGATGCAGATAGCAGACAGAGGTTGAATGAGATTTCTATTAGGGCCCAAGTACCTGCCTCAGGTGGATGGTAAGGGCCTCTTTGTCCTTGAGAATGAGTCTGTGCTTATATTTTCCTGGGCTCTTGTCCAAACACACACACACACACACACACACACACACACACACACAACTTTTATTGGTTTTGTGTTATGTGTTGAATACTTCAGCTGTTACATTTTCTACAGCTCTTATCTTTTCAACAACACAAATGTCATGGGCCATCCTATCCTCTTTTCTTCACCTTGTATTGAAGGTGGCAAACTAGTTGAGATTGTAAGAGGAAAGGAGCAGGTATGTGTGTCTTTTTGGATATGTGTGTAGGGGTGTGGCTGGTGGAGGATAAATAGTAGTTTCTAAATTTTGAAAATCTGTGTTCTGGTTGTTCAAGTATTTGGAGAGTTCTGAGGGTTCTCGAAAAGCAGCACTTGTTTTACCAGTGAGTTGGAAGTGGCCCTACCCCTAGCATTACTACTTGGGTTTTCTTTTTGTAAATCACATGAACTGAGCCATTTGTGAAAGATCCAGAATATGTTTATAAACACAATGTTTATACATGTAAGTAGTTACTTTATAGTGTATTTTCCACACATTATCCATCATTGATAAGTACAATTGCATTTATTAAATTTGTAAAGTTCATGTTATTACCAGAGCCTATTTAACAGTAATTAATACAAAGCAAATAGAGTTAATAAGGTTGTAGAAATATGGCATCCTAAAACCAAGAATTATAGTTTTATCCAAGTACTTGCTTATATATTGTTGGTTGTTCAAAGTACCCAAATTCTTTTTGAAGATTAGTCAACCTTTGAATGTAGTTACCCAAGGGGTAAGATAAGCTTTTGAGTCATTCACCTTCTTTTCTTAGTTTTCTGGAAAACCACACAAGGGTCAGTGACCATGAATTGTACGGTAGGTAGTAGGTGTTGTATTATTGAGACTTGATCAGAGAAAGAATGCTGGCTGGTTGCCCATCTTTGATAGGCACAGTGGTGGATGCCTTTGGGTAAATCACTTAACGTCTTGAAGGCTTAGTGTTCTTAACTGGGAAATGTGTCCCTTTATTGAATGCTTATTTCGTTGGGTCACATGGAGGAGTAAGTGAGGCAATGCTGGGAATACTGTTCCTCTGTCCTCCCCACGGCTGGCTCCTTTCCTCCTTCAGATCTCCGCTGAAGGGCCGTTCTCAGTGAGGCTTGCCCTTTCTGTTCTCACTGCCCCATATCCCGCCTCACCTCTCAGTCCCTGGCTCTGATTCTTTATCTCTTTACACCTACTTCACACCTACTGCCGTCTGAAATGAGCTTGCTTACTTGTTTGTCCCCATGCTTATATTCCATGGGAGCAGAGAGAAAATAAGTTTCCTGCGGATAAGGAACTTCATTTCCTCCTATATCCCCTAGGAGAGTACCTCAAACAATGTCTGGCACATAGTAGGCATTCAACAAATGCATAGAGACAGAGAACGGGCTTGAGCAAGGTATAAAGTGTAACGCACATGCAAGGCGGCAGCTCTGATTTCCTATGAAAAGGCACTTCTGTTTTATCTAGGTGTGTGCCTTCATTTTCCTGGTGAGAACAATTTCCCGCCCCCCCCCCATAGGCTGTGCAGTGTCAGAGTTTTTTTAAAGATCCGTAGCAAGTATTGGCTGTGTACAATATGGTGAAGACACAGCAAGCTCAGCTGTTAAAGCTGGAGCTCAGTGTGCCTTTTGTGAGAGGAAGTAATAGAGGAGTGGCCCTGTTTGGACCAGGACCTGAGCTCAGAGGGAAATCATCTAATTACTAATGGGATTGAACAAGAGCAGATGATGAGATAAAGGTCTGGCCAAACACAAGACGTCATCTGTTGGGTTGTCATGAGACATCTTGAAAGTCCGGATGTACCTGCTGTGACTTAAACCAATTAGAGGTGGTCTTTCATGGAGACCAGCTATTTTCGTGAAAGCTCACGTTTGCCTGAGGAAAATTTACTGCTAATAAGCTCATTCAGTACAACCACATGGGGAATATCATTTTGACAGGAGAGATAGCCCTCTACCGCTTAACCAGCTAAAAATAGAAGTGCCTCTGTTCGGGGATCAGGATGTGTTCGCATGAAAGAAAGACAAAGGAAAATCTTTGTGCTTCACTGTGAAAGGCTGGTTGGTTGACCATCTGCCCTGGGAGGCAGTAGAGCCTCCTGCGCATAACGTCAGCCCTGGAATCACAGAAACCAGGCCCCAGTCATGGCCAGTCATTAACTCTATGATCTTAATCCTATACTCCCTGTTTCTTCATCCATAAAATGAAGACAATGATGACTTCTGTGTTGTAGTGTTGTTTGGAGAATTAAGTGGGCAAAACATACCAGGGGTGCCAAAAAATTGTACACATTTTAAGAGATGTTATCTATGTATTACTGTTTGAAGTTGAATTGAATTACATAGCAATGTATAGTATGACACTGGCTCAAATGAATGCTAACGCCATTCATTGTATTGCAATTTTAATAGTTTTTTCCTTTCTCAAAATGTGTCTACATTTTTTTGGCACCCTCTGTATATTGATTATTTATACACAGATACTCCTTGACCTACGATGGACCACCAAACCCATCACAAGTTGAAAACATTGTGAATTGAAAATATCATAAGTTGAACATGCATTTAACACACCTACCCTACTGAGCATCAGAGCTGAGCCGAGCCCGCCTTAAACATGCTCAGAACATTGCATTTGTCTACACAAAGACCGTTTTATCATAAAGTGCTGACTATCTCATGTACATTGTTGAATAATGTACTGAAACTGAAAAACAGACAAGTTATATGGGTATCGCTTTCACACCATCATAAAGTAAAAATAAAGCTAGTGCAACCATTGTACGTTGGAGGCTGTCTGTACATATTTACACACACACTGCCAGCAGTGTTTGACACGTGGCAAGCACTTGAGCACAGTTGGCTATTATTGTAATTCTGCGCTTATCATTCACCCAGAAAAGGAAGTGATGGCCTGACTGCCTCTGTGGTGGTTCTCACAGCTACCACAGCGGCTCTTTGAAGTGAGACATTCCTACTGTTCCCTCCCAAGTTCCAGAGCAGGAAGGATGACCACAGGCCTTTGATATGGTGAAGAATGAATCAAATGACGGGAGAGACAGTTCTGGAAGAATCACAGCAGAAGGGAACAGGGGTGCTGGAGTTGCGAGCGTTCCATGGCAGTTACTAAATATGACGTTTTTGGTGCGGCTTCCTCCTTCAGAGGAAAACTAGTGTTTTTAAATGGATTCTTTTCACTAAAGACTCACCTTCAAAAAAACCTTATCTGTTGGTTACGCTAATGTGAACAGACTGTGAGAAAATGCATTCACGTCTCTTGGTTCTTGGGGACTTCTGTTTTCAGTGGAGATAGAGCTTGTCACTTATACTTCAAAATATTGGTATAATTTTTATGTAAGTAATTTGAAATGGCTCAAGTTTGTTAACCAGTGTAAAACCCAGGGGAGGAAGTGTGTGTGCACGTGCATATGTAATCTTGTTCTTTTTAAGTAGTTGTTAAAATAGGACAGAACGGCTTGATGTAGTTTTTGTCCTGATTGACACAGCTCTGTGATATTGCCTATAAAACTCTTTTGCAAGAAGATCTAGACTTTCTTTCACAATATTGCTTAGTTATTGGCTTGATGACCAAACATGGTGATCTCTCTGTACCTGCCAATTCTTTAGGCTATCATCTGTACACTCCCTGGGAAGTGTGAAGCTGTAAAACTGAAAAACATTTCGTGTTTAAAAAATAAGTCAAATGATTAAGGTTTGGGGTGGGGGGTGGGGGTGGGGGAATATAGAAAACCATAGTGTGGCATCTCTGTAGCTTCAAGTTGAATTCAAATGTGCTTTAAGTATTTATCCATGTCCCACCATGGGTCAGGTTTTCTCCTGGTGTGGAGATCCAAGGATAACTAACTAAGGAAGCTACCTGCCCAGAGGGCGCTGACAGTTTGGGGATGGAGGCGAGAGGAAAAAACTGGGAACATAAAAGGACCATCAAGTATTCCTGAGTAATTTTCATTACCATAGTCTGTGTGGGTACCAGGTTCATCCAGGAGCTGGCCACATGATCAGATAAATCCTGCTGGGATCTTGTCTGCCAGCACTCTTTTCAGCAATGTCTACAGCTCTGAATTTTGCTATAAAGGTACCGTATTTTGCTGTGTATAATGCATACTTTTTCGCCCAAATTTGTGAGGGAAAAATAACGATGTGCATTATACATGGGTAGTACTAATTCCGTATCTACATAAATGTTTTTAATTCTTTTATTTATGCTTATGGGTTAAAAGTGTAATTCCAGAAATCAGTAACTATTATCCATATGCAGAATAATACCCTGGAACACGATCATTGGTTTTGCTGAACGTAAGGTGACATTTTTATCACCTTAAGAGGTTTAAAAGAGTTGTGGGAACGCCAATGTGTTTCATTAAAGAAGCCGTAGTACAATGGTTTGTATTAAGTCCGTGCAATGTCTTAAACTCACAACAGGGGAGGCACATACGTCTGCTAGTGGACATGGATACAAACTTAGAAGGTATGTTTCGTCCAGTAACATAACCTTCCAAATGAACACTCAGAGACTGGGATGGAGTGAAGATAGCTGTGATAGAAACCTGGGTGTATTTACAATAAACAGGATGCACCCACTTCTTAAGGCGTGTATTGGTCAGAATAAATCATTTTGCATGTTGAAGATGGGAAGAAGAACCATAATCAAGCACTGAAATGTTTATGGCATCAGTGTTCCCAGCTGTCATGAAAGCTTATTCTTATTCTTAAGAAAATAGGGAAATCCACAGCAGTTTGCTTTTGTAAGCATAATGATATACAAATACTCAGCCATGGAGCCCTGACTGGTGAGGGAAAGCCACTTCACTCTTTTGTGTCTCATTTTATTTGTTATTTATTCCGCTATAGCCTTTGATAAACACCAGTTTCTTTCCCCTCTGTCCAATCAGAAAGAGGTCAAAGACCTGACAGGATAGATTTATTGCAAGTTAGGTTTTGTTGGAGTGTGTTCCCCTACATCCTGCCTTAGGTGCTGGATATTTTTTCTTTCTTTCTTGAAATATATATATTTTCGTTTCCTGAAAGAATGCCCACATAAAACATATAGGTTATTCCAAAAACTGAGATACAGTATGCTAGCTAAAAATAATTATAATAATATTCTCACTGTTAGGAGTTCTATAGTGATAATGAAAAAATATGTGAAAACTGAGACATCTGAGAGCTTCGTAGGTTTTTTTTTTAAATAAGGCTTTTGCATATTCCTTATATGAAAGCTTTTATTTTTATGTTTCAAATGGAGATGTGTCTATGCATCAAAAGTCACATGAAAATCGCAGCGCTTTTATATACAGGTCAAGAAAAAGTACCTCTGTCCCTCTATTTTTTATCTTTTTAAAATTCATCACTGAGATAATTCAGGTTAATTATTTTTTTGACCTATCTCTTCTGGGAAATGACTTTAATTATCCAGTTAACCTTGCATGTGTGACAAAATTTAAGGCACAGGACTGGAAGAATATGTTTTTTTAAAGTATAAATGCAGTTAGCTTGTTTATTGACATCATGTTATTTGAAATACAGACACAAATGGTTTCTCAATGTAACTTGAATTAACTTGGGTCCTTTGCTCAAATGAAACCACAGGCATGCAGTGAGCAGGGGACCATGGGAAAGGGGATCAAGTGTACCCTTGTTCATCACATACCAGGGTGTAGTGGCTACATTGCTGAGCTTTGAGCCCACCTAAATGCCCCCTTAGTTTCCTAGGGCTGCTGGAGCGATGGGCCACACACTAGGTGGCATAAACGATGACAGAAATGGGTTCTCGCACAGTTCTGGAGGCTGGACGTCTGAAGCTGAGGTGTCCGCAGGGCCATGCTGCCTTTGTCACTCTGGGTGGAATCCTTCCTGGTTCTTTCCAGCTTCCGCTGCTAGCCGTCCATCTTTGGTGTCCCTTGGCTTGCAGCTGTGTCCCTCTTTCTCATGGTGTTCTCCTTCTGTGTGCCTTCACATAGCTGTCTTCTTAGCAGGACAATAGCCATAGTGGAATAAGGACCCTTCCGAATCTAGTATGACCTCATCTTAGCTAAGTACATCTAACAGCCCTTGTTCTAAATAAGATGGCATTCTGAGGCACTGGACGTTAGGGCTTCAGTACATCTTTTTTTTGGGGGGGGGCACAGCTGAATCCATAAAAAGTACCCATTTTGTATTATCAGGATGTTGGCCAGCTGCTGCCCCTTCCCCACCCCCCCACAGCCCCGTGCTGAATTTAACAAAGGCCTTCACGCCCACGTGCCTGATGGACATCGTCACGTCTCAGCAATACTCAACCCCGATGGCGTCGCCTCGCTGATCCCCCTGCCACCCTGAAATGCGCTCTCCCCTTGGCTGCCCGGCAGCGTCCCTGCTGTGTGGAGCTGGCGATTTTCTAAACCATCAGAAATTTGGGGCTGTCAAAGTAACTACCTCCTACCTCTCTCGGTAGTCAGGGCTTATCTGCTGAAACTAACCGTCTCTCATTTCACTTCCCCATTTGGGTATCCTGCGGGCTTATCTGTGTTCTCCAGGGGCCAGCGTGTTGTTTATCTTTTCGAGTAGGCTTTCCTGAGGTGACAGTGTCCGTCCTATCCCTTCTACTACCACTCGGATGTTAATAAGCGCCCCATTCATATGTCTGTCCAGGGTCTTACAGCTCCACTGCCTACTGGAAACCTCTGCCTCTGAGGGAAACACAAGCTTGGTTTGAGATAGGAGAACTTGAGGTGCCTGGGGTCCTCCCACGTGGAAGCCCTCGCATCCCTCTCTGGCCAAGTCGCCCACATGGCTCCCTCCAAGCTGAGTTCCGTGTTTCCCTGGATGCAGTCTGCTGTTGCATGTTCTTATACCCACGCTTCCGAAATGTGCTCTGCAAGGAATAAACTCCCACTGGATTTCTTCCTGCTAACACGAGTCCCTTAAAAGTCTTTTTAAGCCTTAAATGGCAGCCTCTTCAGGAAATGTTCCCAGCTGAAAGAGACCCCCTACCCTGCATTATAACTGAACAGTTTTTTTTTGAAGGTCTGGATTATTTGAATTCAACTTAATTTTGATTTTTATCCATCCATATAAAGATGGGGATTCCCTCTCCATCGCACAATTAATTGGAAAAATGACTCGAGCCAACAGAATGGTTCTGTCTCACTATTACTGCTTAATTATTGTGAAACCGAAGCACCCATGGAGGTGGATTAAAACTGCCTGAGGATTAAGCTGGATTGATGACTCTTCAGCCAGCGTTTCCACTGAGTGGCTATTAAAGCTATTTGGCCTCGAAAATTATGACTGACTCTGAGACAGTTTCATTTCCAATGGCAAAGTAATGCACTGAACGGTAAACAGTAGGGTGGATGCAGGCTGTGGCGGAACTGAACTGAAAACCACCCAATCAATCACGAATTTGGGGCTGTCATAACGACTGAATTACCCGGGTGAACTATGGCGTGATGACAAGGAACCTCGTTCTGTGGACTGTCTGACCTCTGTGTCATCGGTTGTGCGACAGCCTGACTGATGACTCTCTGACTGGCCTGAACTATCTGGAGAGTGGTCCATCTCCTGTCGTGTCTCATCCTGTGCAGATTCTAACGCGGGCGATTGCTAAGACGGCGTTCTGTTCAATTCCCCGTCGCTCGTGCGCAAGGTCATCGCAATTGGTGATACACGGAGCCTTTTCTCCTTACGTGAATAGGGGGATGCAGATTTAGACAGCGCCTTAGAAAATGAATCATTTAATCAGTTACGGGGAAACACTTCTCCCCAGTAGTACTCGAAAAACCTGGTCTTACCATTTCAGCATCTCTGTTGCTAAATTTGATAATTTGGAAAATAGCAGATGTTTGGCCACCTGCTTCAGTTGGGTTTTTTCTTCTTGTGTCCCATTCTAGGGAATGTGTTAACTTTAAAAAAATAAATAAATACAGTTGCTACAACTGGAGGGCGAGGGATACAATAAAGCATCACAGAGTACCGGGTTTGCAAGCAACAGAATTCTAAACATATGAGCAGTCATCGATCTACTGATAATGAGTAGAATGACTGTAAATGCTTGCAATAAAGAAAGCCCCGCCTTTTAATTTCCCAACGTACACACGTGCATATTTGTTTTAACAGTGGGACCAGTTCCTGGACACAGGCAGAAAAAAAGGCCAATAATATTTAGGTGCTTTAGCTGCCGGGTTACTAAAACCAAGGTATCTCTCATGGATTGGGAGCAAAATGCTGGAAGCCGCCGAGATTTAGTTTGTATAAGCCTGACGTAAGGATTTTTGCAGAATATGTTAATATGGTAACAACTCCTTTTAGAATACTTGACTTTATTTATATTTATTTATTTTTAAAATTAGGTTCAGGTGTACAAAACAACGTAATAGACATTTTCACCCCTCACAAAGTGATAACCCCCCTCCCCCAATCTACTACCCCTCTGACATTGTCTATAGCTGTTACAGTCCCACCGACACTATTCCCTATGCTGTACCCCACATCCTGTGACTATAAATATATAAAATTATAGTTGACAGTCAGTATTGATCAGCTTTAGCTTCAGGGGTACAGTGCAGTGGTCAGGCATCTACGCTGTCCATGAAGTGGCCTCCCTAATAAGACAAGTGCCTATCTGACAGCCTACAAAATATTTATAAAAGAGATCTTACAGAGGTAGATTTAAAAATTATGCTGATTACTCTTAGCAATAAAGAAAAAAAGCCACAGAGTAAAATATACTTTTTCTTTAAAACTCAGCATATATGGAAACCAAAAGTTCAAGAAGTTTATAGCAAGCGGTGGATATGGTCAAAATAAAATTCATGCGAATTATAAGAATTTTAAGAGGGAGTTCTGAAAAATAATGTGATAATTTGAAATCATTTAAATTTTAGGATTTAAGAAACTTATAGATTTGTGTTTAATTTTTGGCCCTCGATGACTATATTTTGAGGTAATGCCAGTAACACCTTGAAGCCTGATTCAAATTCATGTTTTTCCTTCTTTACATCAGTTACTGCTTAAGGACTTTTCTGATTGCTTGGGTTAACTGTCATGTTTTTAAATTATTATTGAATTTTTTAGGTTTTACTTTTTTGTTCATCTATTAGAAGCACATGAATTCATTCAGGAACCTATTTAGGGTATAAATTAACAAAAGGAACAAAAGCTCTCACATATAGTCAACTTTCTTGCTTTAAATTACTTTAATGATCCAGCTATGCTTAGACTTCAATGTCTCTCCAAGAAAAATTTATGCACATGTACATCGAAAAGATTTGTGTGTGAATGGACGTAACTTCATTTTTCTTGTTCAGCCTAAATTGAACATGACCTGGACGTTCTAGAAAATGAAATGGATCAATAAACTGTGATGTGTTCCTACAATGGAATACCCTGGAAAGTGAAAAAGAGCAAGTTAAAGCTACGAGCAACCACATGAATGTCACACGTATACTTTTGAGCAAAAGATGCCTGAAATTTGTTTATATAAAGCTCCAAACATACAAATGTTATTTAGATGTCACCATAGGTCCCTTCAGGGAGGAGCAGAGGGGTGATGACAGGGCAGGGACACTGAGAAGACCCCTGGAGGACCTCCTTTCTTGACCTGGGTGATGGGTACAGAGATTTGTTCACCTTGGGAGAATTCCTGGGTGATTTGTGAACTTCTCTGTATCCATATTACCCTTTGATAAAATGTTTCTTAAAATTAGATGTTTTAAAAGAGAGACCCATAAAAACCATCACTCACTCTAATCTGGAGAGAGAACAACAACAAAAGCAATATTTTCAACAAGCCAGGCAGTGTATCCATTTTAAGTATGTTCCTATTTTTAAAATTGTTATCATTATTAACTATAGTCACCATGCTATACATTGCACCCCATAACTTATTTTACAACTGAAAGTTTGTACCTTTTGACCGCCTTTATCCATTTCCTATTATTTATTATAATAGAGATATTGAAGGAAGAACTATAAAGGAAGTGAAATACATAATGCAGAATGGTGTGGTAGAAGCAACTAGTATTTTTAGTCAAATGATTTAAGTTCTATCACGTAGTTGCTGTGATTGTCATGTTTAATTTTTATGTCTATCAGCTGGTATATAAGTAATTTTTTATACATAAAATATGATGTATGTAAAAGCACTTTGAAATACCCCAAAACATCACTTTTTATCAATAATATGAATATTTATTTGACATAGAAATTTCAATTTGTGTCTCCACAAAGACTAGACAATTGATTGGAAAGGGTAATTTAGCCATATCCGGAAAGAGACCTTATCAAATGATATATGAAAATCCAGATAATCCAGGCATCACCTGTTTAATGTGTCAGTCATATAATTTGTGAAAGAAGGCGTGAGTTCCTCTGATATGATTTGTTTCTAGTTCCTAGTCCATAATATTCTGGAAATGGAAGCAATCTTAGATATTATCTCAGACTCCTTGTTTTACACATGAAGAATTGAAGGTATGGCTTTGTGAAGGAAATTGTCCCAGTCTCGTTCACGGCTGTGACTTTGGTACCTACGAGTAGCATGGTGTCAACCACAAACTTGATTGTCACTGAATATTTACTAGATGAATTACTGTAAGTTAACGTTTTATTGGCAAAGGTACAGCAGTGAAAGATAGGATTGTACTTCTCAAGTTTCTCATACCCAAGCTGTACTTTGCTTGGTTTGATTATAAGCCTCAAAAGTTTTTTTTAAACAGCTTGTGAATAGAGTAATAACATATTCCACTGTATCGTAGAAAGGTAATAAAGAACCCTAAATAACTATACCCAAATATTACTGATTAATAGACTCCACATTTATGGAAGCATATTTTTATTTTAGAGTCATCTGAATATGATAAACTTCACTTTCAGGCAATCTTATTGGAAGAAGATTGTGACATGCCTCAACAGGCATAGATTTTGGTTGTAAAAGACTTTATTTCAATCTGAATTGCAGCTGTTTTGAAAACAGATGGTCCTTCTCTTTGAATGTTGGACTGCTTTCCCATTCTAACAGTTTAATTAATTTTAATGGTGTCTTTAAGGGCTTATGGTACTGTACCCTGCACTACAGTTCTGTAGAATTGTAAATAACTCAGACACCCTTCCCTTGAGTGCTTACAACTTGAAGCAATCCACCTCCTGAGAACCTACTTGGGGAACAGGACTGGGACTGGGGCTGTGGCAGGTCAGAGAGAGAGCTGGATGCTGGTGAAGAAAACAACTCTTAGCTTCTGGTATTGTGTGTGGACGAAATTGGGAGCAAAGCTGAAAGCAAGAAGAGAGGAAGAAACCGGAGAGAGCAGCTGGGTTTCTGAAAGGTTTCCTGGAAGACGAAGTTGCAGAAATCAAAACTCGACGCACGAACAAAAACCCAAATCCACGGCTGTGCTATTTGGAAGGTCTACTGTGGGTTTCACCCAGGAGTCCAGTGGGGCGAGGTCTTCAGGGAGCATCACCACCTGCTTAAGGAAGGCCGATGACACTGCTCTTTCTTTTCTTTTGAGGAACCCTGGGTGACAAGACCTCATGTTCAGTATTTACTGAATAACAAGAATATTTTTCTGATTTTGTACTCCTACCTTGCATCTAAGGACTAATTGTGTTTCATAAAAATTCCAAAATGTTTTGAAAGCCACCCTTCTTCAGCAAGGAGAATAATATGATTTAAGATTCTAAAACTTTTAATGATAGCCGGATCAAGTCCATTGAGCATTATCTTAAGACAAAAGAACTTGGCCAGGTTACATCTTTATTTTTCTATGCTTTGGTAAAAATCTGTAACATTTTAGAGCTCTTATTTTGTAATGTGATGATGTGATAATAGTGCTTTGTTAGCCAAATTTAGGGTGTTTCTTTAAAGGGTAAAATTTTCAGTATTAAGCAATAGTAAGCTTTGTTGATTTGCCTAGGAAATTCAATCTGAAATGGAACATGTCAAGTATATAGAATCCTTATAAATCCTTAAAAACTCATTTGTGTCTGTAATTGTTTGAAATCTGTACTGGGGCAGGAGGAATTGTTTCCATTGGAAATTTCTGAAAGAACTAGCTACACCGTTATTGAATATTGTGTTTGTGAGAATTTGGGTGGGAACAAGGTGGGAGGGACCCTTTTCAGAGTAATATTAATTAATTAATTTAGTGTTTCATTGGACAAGTATTTATTGAGTGCTGGTGATGTGTGGTGCATTATGTTATGCACTAAGTATGTGAAGGTGATGAAGTCATTCTTATCTTGACTCATAGGAAGTTCACACATCAGTTTGCAGCTTCATATCTAAGACTCCTCAACCAAAACTAGAAAGCAACGATTACTTGCTTTCAGCCCATAGAAACATTGAAAAATTGCCAATTGATTGTCACTCCCATAGTGACAATGGTTTGGGTTATAGTCCTTGTTCCAAAGACATGAAATTCACTGAGACTGTGTATATACACACGTGTGTCTTGTGTGAGTGACAGGAAGTAGGTGAGAGGTGAGGGAGAGAAGTTTTAAACTTTATTGATGAAAAAGCTTCCCTTTCATAAAAAATAAAAGCGGGGCAGTTATATTTTATGCAACATGTAGACTCATAGCGGTGCTGTGCTAGGACTGGCTTGTACTGGCTGGTAGAAGAGGAATGCTACATTTTCAGGAATTGTGTGAACTGCTTGTTAAGCATAGCCATTGTTCAAGAGTAATAATTTAGTGGGCCGGCCGAGTGGCGCATTGGTTAAGAGCTGGCTTGGGACACCAGAGAGCCCCGGTTTGGATCCCACATATGAGTGCCAGTGACACTGCCCTCTACAGCTAAGATGCTGAACAACAGCTCAACCTGGAGCTGGGCTGCCATGAGTTGCCAGCTACGGCAGGTGGGTTGCCATGGGCTACCGTGTGTAGCCAGCAGCCAGCGTGAGCGGCCAGCAGCCACAGTGAGCAGCTGTCTAGAAGCCAGTGACTGATCTGCCTCGCCCGGGAAGAGCAGAATGATGGTGCCAACTTGGGCCAGTGAAGTAACGTCCTCCACAGCTAGACTGAAGAACAAAAAGACAGCAACTTGTCTGTTCCCCTTCCCCCAATTCCCCAATAAAAAAATGTTAAAAAAAGAGTAATAATTTAGTGATAATTACATCAATTATATAAAAATGGAAGTAATACTAAAAATCCCTCAGCTGTTTTTTTTTAACTGCGTTTTATTACTGCCCATGCTCTTGAGTTTAGTCACATGATTATGCCTGTATGAAGGAGAAACTCTAAAATGTCCTCTACCCTGCACCTCTCCCCAGCTCTGCCTTCAGCGTCATCAGGTCAGAGCATGAAGCGCTTCCGGAGTATTTACACTTCAAAAATAGGCAAACTACGCACCAGGCATAGCGTTTTGAAGGCAGCAGCTGCACATGTGCCAGCACAGCAGGGACCCACGTGCCAGAGTCACCACGCACGCTTCTTTGTGTTTCATAGGGTGGAACCCTAACCTCATTAACATTCATTTTCTCTTAGTCCAAACTTGTCATTTCTCACCTTGTAGGACCTGAATGAAGCAGATGGCGAATCTGCGAACTAATTAATCACTGCTCTCGGAGTTGTATTTTGTGCGTAAGGGAGTGGATGTAGGACAAAGACGAAACAAACGCTTCGCCAGTCAGGCCACAAACATGCTGAATTTACCTCGTCTAAGGGAATGGCAGCGGGGAAAACAGAGGAACCCAGAATGAAAACGGGCATGAAAAAGCTTATTTATTGACCTGTACATGGTGCGGTTCCTTGTAAAGACACGCATTTAATGAATATTCATCACAGATAAATATTCATTCCATTGTTGTCCCTGGTGCTTTGTTACTATGAGAACAAGTTGGGAGTACTCCATTGATATTTGGGTATTTGGACAAACATAACAATTCATTGACTATGCAGTGGAATGGGTCCGAAGTTAAGTATATGAAGGCAGAGCTCCAGGTAGATCATCTGTATCTATCTTTTTTTGGATATATTGCAACTAAGCATCATATGTTATTATTTATTTTATTTAGCTAAGCTCTGTGATTATTACTTCACACTTAAAGGGTCCTGATGGTTTTCTTACAGAGGAGCCAAGAAGAGAAAGCTCAGTAAGCTTAGCATCTTGACAGCAAACCACATGTAAATTAAATATGCAAAGGGAATACAATGATATTTAAGAAGAAAAAGCCGCTTTGTGACATTATAATCAGCTGAGAAATTTTTTTTTTTTTTTTTACAAAATTAACATTTAGCTTTGTTCTGCATGGAAAGTGAGTTGATAAGATGCCTGTGTCTGTCTGTCTGTCTGTCTATCTATCTATCTAGATCAGAGGTCAACCAAGTTTTTCCTGTAAAGGGCCAGAGAGTTTGCAGGCTGATGGGTCTCTGTCACCGTGATCCATCCTTGGTGCTATGTGGTGCTGGGGTTGCAGGGACAGTATGTGAGTGAGTGGGGCACTGTGTTCCCCACAATGGTTAAGGGCCAAGATTTGGCTTATGGGCTGTGCTTTTCTAGGCCTGGATCTGTAAAAATAGAGATTTGGTAATCACCCCAGCTTGTTTTTTCATGACAGAAGTTTTTCTTTAGGACCTGAACCACTTGATTTAGGAGTTCTCAGCACGCTAATTGGGAATTCCCAAATTTCACCATATTTGCATTATGAAGACTAATTGTGGCAGGGGAATACGAGTGTGCGCGTTCACTGTTGGGCGTGGGCTGAGACCGTTATCCAGATGGGTTCCACTCTACAATACTTCCTCAGTTATCTGCAGGCGCTATGTGCGAATGTGGTCGGCTATCTGGTAATCTCGACCTTTTATGTAGTTTTCACACTTAGAGGCACAAGGTCAAATCCATAGCTAGTCATAAGGTCACCGTGAAATCTCCTGGATAGGAACTACACTGGCTTTAGGACCTCTCTTTTTGAACATGGGATTCTAAGAGTAAGAAAGATGAAAGTTTGGGAACTGAAGCCCACATGACAAATGACACTGGGAACGGACATATGCTGCATTGCATCCCCATGTGACACTGCACTGAGAACAATCAACATAACTTAGCTTCTGGCTCCTGGAAGATAACAGTGTCAACCAACTAAAACAGCTCACTTTTTGAGTGTGATGGTTCATGGTATATGTCAACTTGACTGGGCCACGGGATGCCCTGACATTTGGTCAGATGTCATCATGGGTGTTTCTGTGAGGGTGTTTTTGGATGAGATTAACATTGAAACTGGCCAACTGAGTAAGGCAGATTGCCCTCCGTAATGTGGGTGGGCCTTATCCAATCAGGTGAAGGCACCCATAGCACAAAAACGCTGTTCTGTCTCTGGAGAACCCTGACCAATACATTACGATGAACAGTTTGCTCATCAAGACCTGTTTCAAGGCGGTTGCCACACTGCACCCACCAATCTAAAACGATTATGTCATAAACTCTGCCCAGTTCTTGCCAGCTCCCGGCTTTGCACAATTCACCTTAAAAATCACGCAGCCAGATGGTAACACTCTGTAAATGTGGTCCTCTGACTTTCCCGTCCTGGACGCTACTACCCATTGATGACGGTGGTACCCGCCCTCCCTTAACACAGCAGGTCTAATGATCACAGCTTCGCTCAAAGCTGGTGTTTTTGATGGTCTTGAAGAGTTGACAGTTGCCATTTACTGGGCATTGATTTACATTATTTACACATTCATCATTCAGCAGATACTGACTGTGGACGGGGCCTTGTGCTCGGCGGCTGGGAGTGCGCTGACTGCAGGAGAAACCTGTTAGGCAGGCCTCACAGAACTTACATTCTGGGAATTCTCTCCACTGCAGAGACTTGGATGGCTTAAAACCAGGCTTGTTTCTCACCCAGTCTTGACGTTCTTTGCACTGGTAGTTGACAGTTTCTCTTGAACGTTTTTCTGTAGGAACTTGTAAGTAAACAGTGATGTGCTCACATATAATAGCAGCTGCTTGTCATATGTCAAGAATGTCCTAAAACCACTTCTGAGTGCAGCCCTGTTCGGTCATTGAGCTTTCTGTTCCCCACCTCCCCCATACACATATGAAAAGGCAACGGGTTTGCTTCCCTCATATACAGTAAGACACAAACCACAGACCTCAGATTTAGCCAGATGTTGAAGGAAGCCCATTTTGGCGCTAATACAGCATGGTTCATTGGTGCTTAATTTCTGGGAGTGTAATCAAGATAATAAAAACCCTGTATTAAGTCAGTGGCATGCTTTTGTGGCTCTTAGGGTTGAGCAAAACAGAAACAAAAACGAAGAAACCTCCACTTTATTAAAAATAGGAACCCAATTTCGTGGAGTTATAGCCTATGGAAAAGAAAGCTGATGGTTATAATAATCCGTTTTCATTGTCTCTATGCAAATACCTTCCCCACAGCTTGTTCACACAAAGGTCCCCAGCAGGAGGAGGGCTCAGCACTCGTTTACAGAGAACGCTGAAGGGGACGAAAAGGAGCAGGTGTTGGGGAGGAGAAGGCAGCTGGCTGACACACCCCCTGTATTCACTAAAGGCAGACACTTATTAAAACTTACGTAGCGGCGTCTGAAGTGAGAGACAAATTGCTGAGAGCGGGGTTTTCAAAGCACCTCCTGTTTGTACACACGTGAATGCAAACCCACAGGTATGCAGCCGCTGGAGTGTGACTAATTGTACCTGCGTCCCCGCTTCATTACGCAAGGGAGCAATTAGCTGAATGCACAGTGTTGGCTGGGAGGCTCATTTTTTGCACACAGTTGTGGGGAAGCCTCCTGAGGCGTGAGCTGCTCTTTTCCACGAACGGCTGGCCCTGCCTTGGGAACACTCATGCACAGCCGCGTCGCACATCTGGGCTCAAAACCTGGGGACGGCCTTCCTTTTTACTGACAGTGCAGCTCAAAGATAACCAACCGTATCTGGCTTCGTTCTCTCGTAAAATGAGTGTAACTAATTAGAATAGCAGAGACGTTAGTGTTTATTACAAGACTGCGTCAAGGCACTTGCTTTAGTTTGCCATTATTCCTTAATAAGATACAATAAAATCACCATAATACATGTAAACAGCTATCCTCTGTGGGCTAAAACTGGATTAATGACATATTTTGTGTTTCTGAAAACAAACACCATTTAACAGCCATTCCTCTCAGGAGATTTTTCTTAACCAGCAACCAGGTACTTCCTTCTGGACCTAAAAGAAAAACATAGTTAATAATAGCAAAAGGTTCTTAGTGCAGCACGATTCCCATCATCCTCACCCAGTAGAACAGGCAGGTACATTTAGAAGCGTTATAAAGAAAATGGGCTTATTTATATGAGACATGGGACTGTTAGCTTTCTGTGTCTCAAGGTTCCGAGTTATTTTTAATTATGAAATCTCATGCTGATTAGGATCTGACAAAGAAGAAAGGAAAGCAGTGATTTCTGAATTGAAAATCTGAAGTTGACTTGGTTAACCACATTTTGCACAGCAAGACCGGAAACTTTCGGATGGCGAGATGGCATTTCCACGTAATTATCTTGGACTTAAAAGTCAGGGAAGAAGGGGTCCTGCCTCACATCAGCCACACCTTCAACACGCACAACCAAGCTGCATTTATATCGGATCGGATTAAGTGTACCCTTTAAAATGGACAGACTAGAAAATTCCACATATTGCTTTGTGTTCTTTTGCTCACACGTTTCTTATTTTTGAATGAAAATGACTCCTTATAATTTGAAAGCATATTTAGAAATAAAGGAGTAATATTGAGCTCAGTATAATAGTTGCCTATTGCTGCTGTAATGAACAGACCACAAATTGAGTAGCTCAGCACAACACAAATGTAGCTTAGTTCTGGAAGTCCGGAGTCAGAAGTGGAATTTATGGTGCTGAAATCAAGGTGTCGGCAGGATCATGTGCCTTTGGGGCGCTAGGGGTTTCTTTACCTTTCCCAGGGTCTCAGCCTGCCACCATTCATCGGCTGCTGGTCCCCGTCCTCCGTCTTCAGTGCCAGCAAGCACATCACTCAGACCTCTGCTTTCATCGTCACATGTCCCCTGATTGTGACACTCTTGCCTGGCTCTCACAGGGATCCTAGTGAATACATAGCATCCACCCAGATAATTCATGATAATCCTCCCATCTCAAGATCCTTAATTTAGAAAATACCCTGAATACATCTTTTTTTTTTTTGCCACATAAGGTAACATATGCATAGATTTTGGGAATTAGGATGTAGATATCATTGGGAAGCTATTATTCCAATGGCCACACCTAGACTTGCTTTCCTCTTGTAGTTCCTAAGTGCTCATTTTATTCACTTATACTATATTTTTTCTTCAATTTCTTAGTGTTTTTGTCAGAATGTGACATTTACTTTACGTGGGTTCTTAGTGGGCTTCTGGTGAACACATCTATTTTAATGATGAGTAGAATCATGATTGAGTCACTTCCCTCTTCATTTTTATTATTCATTCATTAAACTGATATTCACTGCTTTTTTTTTTTGCATACAAGACACTGGGTAAAAAGCAATAAATTAGTGAGGACTCACAGCAGAGTCTTTAGATGCAGGCTGGTTCTGTTTCCTTCCTTTTAAATGGTTGAAAATGATTTGTAAGATACAGAATGTAGGTTGACCAACCATCTCTCCCTCATTACTTTGATTTGTGAAGTCACCTGGTTAAAGTGACAAAGGGGAGACAACCTTAATAGATGTTAAAACTTTATTAAAAAAAAAAAAAGAGTCTACCACAAACCTAAAAAACCCCACCTCATTTAAGCCTTCAGTTTGCTCCCTTTTCAGCACCATCATTAATTTATAATTCGGTTTTTAAAAAGTGGGGTTTTCATGGTCAAATTAAATAAGACGATCCAATGAGGGGTAACCCAAAACTTTGTAACACGAGAAACTTCCAATGAAATGACAAAAGCAAACAAACAAACAAACAACCGCAATGCTGCGTGGAAAGAGGAAGGGGATGTATTTTGTGTACAGCTTAGCACAAGACACAGTTATTGAAACACCTCACAAGCTCTGACTTTCTGTTTTCCCTTACAGATAATTTTTGACACACTTGAATACGCTGTACAGTGCTATAATGTTTTCTGAACTTAATGCATTTTTTTTCAGTGTCTGTGTGCATTGAATTTAATAGAGACCTTTATGAGACATTTGGAATCTTGCTGGGGACTCTTCAGTTGTTCCTAAGGAATCCTTTGAGTTTCAATCAAATGTAAACTGATTGAAGCACCTTCCCTGATAAAACTGTGAAGCTCGGCAATTTCTGTTCCTTTCAAGCATGGGGCTTTGTCTTCCAGTAAAGCCACTAAAAGCTTCCAGTTCAATGGATGAACTCCTTTGACTTCACGAAGAAAAGGTCAAGTTCCATCCCCCCTCCAATCACCCATAACCACTTACAAGTGCTGTGATGCAGAGGGAGTTATTGAAAATCCTATTTTACCTTGAGATGCAGCAGTGAGGGCTTTGAAGTGCTTCTAATCAGAGTCGGCACTTCCTGATCCTCCTGATTCTTTTACTGGGGAAAATCATTTCCCCTTTTAGTCCAGGTTTAAAGCAGCCTCAGGCAGACCTCGCCTCTGACTCCTCATGTATATTCACGGGTTTCTACCTGAGCATATATTACAGTGGACTGATTGGAGGCTTGCTATTTGGCAAAATGGTAAAAACGTGAAATAACTTACCAGAAAATAGTGTAAAAGGATGTAGTCAAAGACACCATGTGCCTAGTGGGCTTGGAGCAAAATAATTTGGATGATGTTTTTGATGTCTGCATGAGAACTTGCTTTCAAACTTATAAAGTGCTGCGTGTATTAGAAGTGTTATTTTAATAGATGGTATATATCTGGGGGTACCAAAAAAATGTATACACATAATTTTATACATTTTGTTATCAGTATGTGTTGAGTATTACAATTTTAATATTTTTTTCCTCTGTAAAAATGTGTATACATTTTTGGCACCCTCTATACTGGGTACTTGGGTCACCGTTGCTCAAGCAGTAGTTCACTGTCATCAGAAGTGTCTGGACGCTGATGGGAACGACTTTGAGCACCTCCTGTCATTGTGGAAGTCAAACATGACTTGTATTCATCTTTTGTTATCAGTATATGTTAATATAGTTTTTTCCTTTCCTTAAAATGTGTATACATTTTTTTTGCCCCCCTCTCTCTCTCTCTCTCTCCCCCTCTCACTCTCTCTCTCTCTCTCTCTCTCTCTCTCTCCCTCTCCACACACACACACACACACACACACATGTTTATATGTATATATATGTGTGATATATATGACATAATATATTTATGTGTGTGTGTTTGTAAATAAATGAAATAGGTTACAGATTGTTTACCTTTCAAAATAGCTTCATTTGGGAGATAGACCAGGAGGAATGTGAAATGGTGTTTATATCTCCACTATTTGAAAATTTTGATGAAAAGATTATTTATTTTGGTAATGTAGGCAGTTGTGACATTGATGTTAATTTAGGTGTTTTCTCAGTTTAGCTTAAGATACGTATTCCCAAGAAGTCCTTACTCTTCGTAACAATTGGTTTACAGTTAGGTGTATTTCAGCCTCGTGTTTGCTGTACGGAGAGAATTTATTTTTCAGCAAAAAACCCTCCTCAGGATTCTTTATAAGTTGGCTAAACGCTAGCATTAATGATTTAACCGAGGGCATGTACAGAGCGAGATGTAAAGCAATACCGTTTAGCTACATTCAACCCTGAAAGTGTGAAATCATTCTTAGCCTAAACCCATTCCTTTTCCCCGATTTTATCAGAAAGCTCTTTCTGTAATACAGTCCAAATGCTTTTCATGGAATCATGGCTTTTTGAGGACGTGGGGATAACTTCATGGCTTTGCGGTATTAACTGGGATGAAGCTTCTGGTTTCAGTCACAATACAGGCTAAACCTCGGTTTCTGTTGTCCTAGTGTCACTTTTTCTAATCTTCTAAGTACATTGTAGAAACAAAGCAGAAATAAGTATGTGACAGTAACTAAGACATGTAAGAAAAATCTTGATGCATGACCTTGTGTAGACACTGGTTGTCTGCCTCAAATCTGCTCTTCGCTGTCAAGAATGGTGGGGTAAACTTACCCACTACCTCAATACAGAATTTATTGTGGCACAAGCGTCCGGTCGTGATTGACATAAATGTCACTGTGGGGAGGTTCATCTCAATGTATGACTGTTATTCCAATGGCATCTCATGGCTCTGACGTTACTGAACAAACATTCTGGAACACGAGGGTTCAAATGAGACACAGTTATTCAGATGGAAACCAGGGTTGGGTAATCAAGTGCCAGGATATATATTGGATTAACGCTGTAGAGTATCAAAGAAGGGGTGCAATTAAGCGGTAAGGATTTGGTTTCTAGTCTAGCTCTGCCCACCCCCTACCCCCACCATTAGACAATGGAGTCATGGGTTTGTCTGAAGCGTCATCATTTCTTTTTTTTTTCCTAAAGATTTTTATTGGGGAATTGGGGGAAGGGGAATAGACAAGTTGCTGTCTTTTTGTTCTTCAGTCTAGTTGTGGAGGACGTTGCTTCACTGGCCCAAGTTGGCACCATCATTGCGCTCTTCCCGGGCGAGGCAGATCAGTCGCCGGCTTCTGGACAGCCGCTCACGCTGGCTGCTGGCCACTCACACTGGCTGCTGGCCACACACGGTAGCCCATGGCAACCCACTGCCACAGGGGCTGCAGCCTACACCATTGCCAGCTACTCACGGCAGCCCAGCTCCAGGTTGAGCTGTTGTTCAGCATCTTAGCTGTGGAGGGCAGTGTCACTGGCCCTCATATGTGGGATCCAAACCGGGGCCCTCTGGCGTCCCAAGCCAGCTCTTAACCATCGTGCCACTCGGCGGGCCCTGAAGCGTCATCATTTCTAAACGATGTCAGAACTGTCTCCCAGTCTTGAGTGTGTCTGTGATGTTATCGTTATTGGATGATTCAGGTCTTTGGTAGTAACTAATAACTAATAACCACTTCCATTTTTTTCTCCATCCCGTCCTTCACACTGCCTTCAGGGTACGCATTGCGAAAGATTTTATCTTGCTCTTTTCCACAGAAGTCCTGAGTAATTTCTGGATGACGATAGGAAAAAACTCACCATAGACGGATTCTTAGCTGCCTTTTTCTTTTTCCCTGAGTTCTCTTTTACATGTATTTTCTGCTTCAGCCAGTTTCCTAAAAGGAAACCAAAGCAAAGCAAGCTGACTGAACCAGCCAACCAATTGACCAAGCAACTCGCTAAGCAAACAACACAAAAAAATAGCTTTTTAGCTTTGCGGTCTGGATCAGAATTCATGTTTTCCTTCTTTCTGCGTACCCAATCTTATTTCTCCTTCAAGGCCTGATTTAGCACTTTGACCTACAGGAAGAGTTTCCAGATCTTTCTAAAATGTAGCCAGCTCTCCTTTGAGTGCGTGACAGTTTTGATCTGTATCCCTCTCTTGAAATCTTTTACCAAGAGTCTTTTATTCTTGGCTTACATTGTAATTTGGCCCTTATATATTTATTGTTTACTTGTTCATAGGTTTACTCCTTTTATTCCCAACAAGAATATAGGCTTTTTGAAGAAAGAATCAATTTGTACACTTCTTCGTAGTATTCTTGGTACATGCACCCAGCAAATATTTGTCAACATTTTCTGTATTTTAGAAATATTTTATTTTCATAGAATTAAAACAACCCATTTTTTTTTCTGGTGCAAAAAATAATGTTGAATGCAAGTTAAATGATTTTTTTTCTAGAAAGGCACTATGCAGTAAAATTATGTGAATAAAAACTGATACAGATTTATATGTCAGACCCTAGGATTAATAAGTAAGTACTATTCTCTCATTGGGTTCCTATTATGGGGTGCTACCCATCAGATTCTTACTATGTAACAAGCACTGTGTTTAGCTTGGTGAAACTCAAGAGACACTGGGTCTTCTGGCTCTTGCTAAGGCCATTCAGCTCACTGTCACATGCAATATAAACACATAGCAATGAAACGTGATTTCTGCATCTCCCAGCGCTGTTTTGAAGATCCTGAAAAGTATATTCAAGGGACTTGGCAATAGGATACAGAGGAAAATGTCCTAGAATTCTAACCTAAAATACCTTTCTTAGCAAAACTTCCCCAAATTTCTCTTTATATATCTGGATATTTTTATTCTTCAGAAGCCTTTTGGTGCCATTTATTCTTTCTCCTTCTCTCATCTTTTTTAATACTCCGTTTTCTGCATTATTGTAACGTGTACCCTGAAACCCTCGGAGCCAGACAACGCAAAGCCTGAGCAAGAGAGAGGCAGAAGGCTGTGGATATTTTCACCTCCGTCACATACGCACGTCTGCCCCGGGTCAAAGGTGCTGTTTCCACAATGTAGGGAGGAAAGTGAAGGTTAGGGGGACTACATAACGTGCCCAAGGTGACTGTCCCAGTTAATATTACTGCATAAGAAGTCACTCCAGAGCTTAGCAGGGTTCAGATACCATTTTATTAGTGTCACAGCTTTTGTGGGTTAGGAAGTTGGATGGGCACAGTGGGAACGTGAGCTGGCACTTCAGCTGGGGGCGATGGACGTCTGGGCTGAAATCTTTGGGGACGGCTTCCTTTTCTCCGTGCGGTTGCTGACATGGCCGTGGCCTGGGCTTTCCGCTGTCCTTTGCTTTTCCAGGTGCGCTCTGTGCGTGCGCCAGTTTGGGCTTCCTCAAGGTGTGCGGTCTGGGTTCTAAGAGCAAGCGCTCCAAGAAAGGAAAGCAGACAGTGGGCTGTTTTTATGACCAAGTCACATCCTCTGGGCCCTGTTGGTCTGGGCAGCTGTAAAGGTCGGCCCAGGTTCAAGGCAAAGGGATATATACCTTATCACTTAATGGGTGAGTGTCAAGGCGCATTGTAGGAAGGGCATGGAGGTTGGGAGACAGTGGTGCAGCCATCTTTGGAAAAATACACTTTTCCAGAACCACAGAGGTAGTCAGTAACCGAGCAGGGATTTGAACCAAGTTTTCTTCTAACTCCGGTTCCCAGCATGTTTAATCACTATTCTAAAAATCCGTTTTCCAGTGTTAGTAAAAATCCTGTCACCATGTAAAATTGTACTTATGACATTTTAGATATCAGTATGTTATCCAAAATGATACGCATTTGCAAAAATGTTAGAGTGTACAAGAAAAGTTTGCCAAAAACTATTTTAAATTTACATTCTCCAGATAATAATGGGGAAGTCTCTTTATTTCCTTCCAAAACCACATCTTCCTAATGCGAGTGTGGGGGTTCGGCTTACATTTAGTGGCTCTGATATTTTTAAATGAAATGTGAAATATAATTTAGTGCTTGAAACATGAAGCAAGTCTGACAGCTGTGCTCTGTTTCCATGAAGCTGTCTATTCATAGGGATCATTCTGTTTAGCAGGGAAGGCTGTTAGGAGATAGCTGCAGATGCAAGTACACATGGATTACTGGCTAGTAACTGGTGTTTACTGAGCACTTACTATGTGCTATGTTATTTCTATAGTTTACCATTGGGAATGCTCTCAGTGATGACATGGGAAAGGAGCTCTCATTATTTCATTTTGACAGATTGGAGAAGCTTAGACATGTTTTGCTAATTTGTCCAGGATCACACAGCTGGTAGAGCCGCATACTTAAACACGATGTTCTCCTGCTTCTGTAATGTCTGAACCATGAAGCAGCCTCATTCACCTTTTGGGTACCCAAACTCCAAACATTCCCCAGATGGGACTTTGACATGATACACCCTCACCTGTCCAGACCTTGGTGATATTCACGACTTCTCTATGAGGTCACTATGGTTTAGGAAATGCTTGGCATATATAACTTTTGCTACTCATAAAGATCTGTGAGGCCTGTCTCACTTCCCACATTTTATAAATGACGGGTGGCTTCGGAGGTTAATGACTTTGGTGTCACTATAGGGATTGTGCCTTCAAGTATTCCACTACTTCTTGCCCCTTAGTGCCTCTCCCTCTCCCTCCTCCACCCCCGCCCCTCACTTAGTGAGGTGAGAATTAGCTGGAAGAAATGATAGGACTAATCATTTTCTGTAACTGTGCCTTTCAGACTTATGAAATCTGTGTTCATGGAAGATTTGAAATCCAGTAGCTTATGCTCTATTCTAGCTTAATCGGACAGCTTATCTCTTACATGTTATCGCAGCCTCTGGTGAATGATGAGAATTAACATAGGGATGAGCTGAAAACCATTCGTGCCTTAATTTAAAATTTCTGAGAATAAATATAGACTCGATTATGTAAGCAGTGTTCAGTGCCAGGGTGAGGATATGGCCTGAGCAGCCCTGCTCCTGAAACGACAGAAAGGAGCTGGATGTCCTCTTCTCCTGCACAGTCCAATCGAATGCCCCCTCCCCCATATATACATTGAATTTACAAGAGCCCTTCCTGTTGTTTATTGATTTTAAAACTCTTTTCCCAACGGTCTCGCCATGGACATCTCTGCTTGGACCATCAGTGATGTAGTTGATGTTAGGGAATTGTTTTCTGAACGTTTTGACTAACTGTAAACACCCAGGCCGTCTTCATGGTTTGGGCTGACCGCTCACCAGGTACATGTTACTCGCACGTGGAACCCTCTCTGTTTTTACAGTTCTGAGCTTTTGACTCGACACACCATGTGATGGTGCCTGGAATGCGCTGCCCCCCCATCCCCCCGCCCCAAGAAAGATGTAATAGCACTGAAGAAAGTCTAGGAAAAGCAAAGTGGAGATTCTCTAACTAAGGACGTACTAAGAGGGCCACGATTAAGTTTGGAAATAAAAGAGTTTAAAAGCTGTGATGAACAGGGAGTCTTACAAAATGGTAGAAGTTTGAGATTTGAGGTTTGCATATCAGGTGCATGCAGATACAGGCTGGTCATATAAAATGGTTAAAACTTTTACAGCAAAATCAAGAGTGTTCTATTCATAAGCTGTTGATAAAAGGAAGCTGGTGGCATTCAGGGCATATTTGTAACTTTCGGAGGTTGACGTCATGGTGGATTACCGTTGCGTTCCATCACACACCATCTGTTGGTGATACTGTCTGTGATGGAAGTCTGGGCATGTTGCCACAGCATGACATGACTTTGGTACCTACCTGTCTTGTCTTTCCCTTTGTTCTTCTCTGTGTGGACATGTATATAGATTATAAATTGTCTTGTCTATTATCTTTGATTCTTTTCTCTTAGTAGTTCTGATCAAGGAGTATATGAGAATTTTTTTTAATTGATGCAACGGCAGGTGTTATTAAGAAAAAGCTTGTGCAGATGATTTATAGGTAAGCTCTATTGCCAAATTTCGTTCCGTCTAGCACATTTAATCGATATCTACATCTGTATCTGTATCCTAAATAGGTACAGAAATAGGTCCCATATTGTAATGAGACCTATTTCTTTGGCTGATAAATCAGTCCTGTTACTTTATACTGAGGCCTTATGTTCTGATTGCACTTTATTTTTTTGCGTGCCTCCTATTGGATCCCCAATGCCTACGTTGTATCTGTGTGTCCCGAGGCTGCGGTTTGGGGAGATTTCACATAAGGCGCTGAACGTGCCAGCAAGGAGCTGAGGACTCGGCAGATGAGCCGTGAATGGTGAAGCCAGCCCTGCCAGGTGCTGTTCTCGGCGTCTTCTGTTGACCTTGGGCACGTTGGGAGTCCTGAGCCTGCTGTGTAGCTATTACCTGCTGAGTTCCGAGTGTGTGCCTTTTTACGACCTCATGTGATAACGGTAAATGTGGCACTCTGCAGTGGCTTGGCACTTAAGAAAAATCATGCTGTAATCTTGAGGAATAGCGAAGATATTAGAACTGTGGGGGTGTCAGGCTGTAATAGATACAAACAGTGCTGACCTCACGGGAAGACCAGTTTTATAGACGAGACAAATAATATGGGAGAAAACAACCACTGAATAAAAATAAGTACCAGCGGTGTAGCCAAAGCATCCCTGGTGTGTGTCAGGGATGACAGTCACATGTTGACAGTTGAGGATGAGAGCTGGGACACAGCAGAAAATTATGCTTGGATCTTACAACAGGATATTACATTTGCTTCACTCGCTTCTTATGTCTGAGACATAATTGAGTGTTCTTCAATATGTTTTCCTTCCCCCAAGCAAGTGTGCCCTGACCCACTTACAGAACTTTTGTGGCAATTTTAGATGAAGGGTTAAGGGAGAGGGTCATGAGTCTGAGATAGTAACAGAAAATTTAATTTACTTGGTGGATCTCCTTGGCCGTTTGAAGTCTCCTGGCAAAGGATTGATACGGTTTTGCTTAGCCTGGGTCTTTTCTTTTAGCTTGAAAAATAACATTTGTTAACAAGTTCTTAGAGCTGGTCTTGGGTGAAGGGTTTTATTTGAAAATAAGGGTAAATTCAGTTTTATCTAATTTGTAGAGTGCTCAAAAATGAACTACCGTTGTGTGCTGTATCTGTTCAATTTAATACACGTAAACAATATTATGGGTTGCAACTTTAGGTGAGACCCCACGGGAGATGTTTTGGAGGAAAAAAATACCTCCAATAGAAAAGCAAAATGCAAAATCATTTAACTTTCCTTTAAAACCATCACCTTTGTCTCTCATCTCGTTTTGCAACTAGGATCATCTGAAGAGACCCACATCCATCTCTAATCTCCAAATAGCTACATGTGCATAAAATCTTAATGTAACAGTAGACTAGAGCCTGCACGGGGTTTTGGCTTGGAAGAAATTTAACTACACACATAAGCTTACGAAAATTCACAGCCCAGCCTGAAAAAGCTTCAGAACTGCCCAGAATGGGGAAGGTAGCCCTCAGATTTCTGAGGGGAAGAAGTAATTGGTTTTAGGGAGGTAGGACAGGCAGTGTGGGACTGTGTTCTCTAAGTGTATTACGCTTTGCGGGGTCCTGGCGACTCCTTGGGGAGTTTTGTTAAAACACAGAGTGCCGATCATTCGGTCCGAGGTGGCAGCCACGTTTCTGTTTGTAACAGGCTCCCAGGTGAGGCCAGTGCTGCTGGTGTGAGGCATGTATTCTGAGTAGGAGGGGACCAGAGGGGACATGTCCTGCCCCACTCCTGAGGTTTAATCCTGGTTCCGCCGACTAGCTGGTTTGTCCTGACAGCTCTCTCGACCTTCCCGACTGCTTACCTGTAAATTGAACCCATTTGATAGGAAAATTATAAACATAAGGGGTAATGCGCCAAAGCACACTTTCCCTGCATCACCTCTGAGGACCGTGGCAATACATAAAAAGGCTATTGAAATTAGATGAACTCTCATTGACCATCATTATCATTAGTTACTATTTTTTTTGGTGGGATGTGACCACTTTTTGACTAATATTTGTTGAATTGTTCCAGATATAGGGAAAAGAAGAGATAAGTACTAAGTAAGTAGGATGGCAGCAACAGAAAGGCAGGATTGTCATGGAGATCCATCCAGAGCAGTTAGTTATCCAGGTGTGGTCCCACCTGGCAGCACACGCCTCATCTGGGAGCTTGTCAGAAATGCAAGGCTTCGGAGCCCGTCCAGACTTACTGAGTCTGCGTGGCCCACCTGTGACCTAACAGGCTCTCTGAGTCACGCTAGGAGACTCTGAAGCCACTAGTATGTGAGAGACACTGATGAATGGGTACAAACTGCAGCCCTGGGAGGAGACGGGTCTGTGATGTGGTCTGGAAAACCATTCCTGGCTGTGAGCTCTGAACGGACCCAATTCCATGCTCTGTGTCCAGCTCTTCACATCAGTAAAGGGTTCTTCTCAGAAAGTATTAAATATGAATTCTGATGAAACAGCAAGATGGTAAATTACCAGGAGCCCAGGAGCGGGGTACTCGTGGGGATGGATTCAGGGCAGAGGTTACTAAGAACAAAGAAATATAGGGACATTTGGTAGACTCTAGGGGTCAAGGAAAGCCGATTTGAACAGAATCAGATCAGTGACAAGCATCCGAAGTATTTAAAATCAAAATTAACAGGCACAGTAACTTACTCCTTTGTACTTCTCTGTCCTGTGTGCATTAATGAAATAGAAACTGTTACTCTGCTGCAGGAAGTGCTCAAGAAACCATCAGGATTTTAAAGTATATGAGAATGTAGAGGATGATACAGACTAACGTCCCCATAAATCCAGGAGCCTCAGTGCACCAGGAGATAATAAATAACGCTTCAGAGATTGTAGATGAGAACAGCTATGAGAAGATTCAGTGGTCACTCGAAGATGCAGCTGTAAATTCGAGCCTGTGACCTCTGCAATCGAGGGCGTCTCTCAAGTTCTTGAAATCTGTTTGTCACACACTGCTTTCAGTCAGGCTTCCACTTAAGTCTGTCTGTCTCCACCCACGAGCCACCACGTTGTAAAGAAGGGGTTCTTAAAATAGAAAAAGAACACCAGCTTTATGAAGATGATGTAACGTCTCTTGATGTCCTACCGGAATGTTTTGCATTTCAATAAGGTCTAAGAGATCAGGGACTATCACTGGGTTACAGGCAGCCATGTGAGTGAGCCACGTAACCAAACATTTTTAAAGTTCGCGTGTCAGATGTGTCTCAGTTCAGGGTAGGACGAGGGAGGGAGAGAAGGCGAAAGGGAGTGCAGCGTGTAGCGTGTCATATCTACAGGCACCGACGCTTGGAAGGCATCCCTGTGCATATCTTAGTTACATGGGCATCATAAAAACCAGAGCCGTGTTTGCTTGTGGCCCTGTGTCAACAAGCTGAGCGAGCGTTGGTGCAGTTCACGGAGGGCAGCTCAGGTCTGACCGGTGCAGGCTGGCCCGGCCCTAGTCACCGAGGAGGAGTGTTTAATGAGCTGATGGCGCTGGTGGTGCCCGAGCAGCACCCAGCAGGACTGAACTGCGCCCTCAGTGTCTCCTGCATCCTGTGTGCTGCTATTTTCCTTGTCTATGTGTGGTGTGAGGATGAGGGGTGTTTGTCAGGCTTCATGAAAAAGAGTCCTTTCTTCCTTGGCCAACGTGAACGCGAGGCGTGCTTTTTTGGTGGAGAAAGGATACTTAACCATCGATGAGGCTTTTGGGGGTGAGGGTGTCTCAAATGTTTTTGTTTTTATACCGTAGACAAACAAGTCCAGTTGAACTCACATACTTCCTTAGTCTGGGAGTTAGTTTCTCCTCACTGCGTCCATTATGTTAATTTTATACACTATTAGACAATAAGGTATGAATTCAGTGCCTTTATTTTCAAGTTTGCATCTTTATTTCCGGCATATCGACTGGCGCTCAGTATTGGTTAAATGTATTAACAAATCAGTGAGTAATGATTCAGTGTTTCTTAAAGGGACATTGTAGAGTTAGCGGAAGACGGGTCTGTTCTTTAAAAGCAATTGTGATGAGCTTTGAGATGCTGAAGGTCACATTACTTGGAATCGGAATTAATATTATGAGATTTTATTGAATGAATGTGAATTTAACTGTATCCCATCTATTGTTTTATCAATGCGGAAACAAAAGGGGTTAACTGATTTTCTCATAGTTTCATGTGTAGTTTGCCAGAGAGCTGTTACTGGAATATATTTTTGAAACGTTTTTATTATAGGGCATTTCAAACATTTACACAAGTGGAGGAGATAGTATAATAAATCCCCTATTTCCATCAGCAGCTACAAGCATTTTCGATTCATAACCAATAATGTGTTATCATTACCCCACCCATATCCCCCCATTCCTAGATTACTTTCATGCAAATCCCAAAAATCATATTCTATATTTAGCTCTAAATGATGAGACAAAATATTCACAGTACCATTATCACACCTTAATATCATATCTTAATAACTTCTTCATACCATTTTATGTCCAGTTAATGTTCACAATTCCTTGTTTGTCTTATACATTTTTTTACATTTCTTTTGTTTGGACCGATATTCTAATAATGTCCACACATTAGTTATCTCTTAAGTATCTTTTAATCTATAGGTTCTCCCTCCCCCGTCTCCCTCTTTCTTTCCCTTGCTCTCCATTTTTTTTTAGTTGTTGTCCATGAAACCGGACCATTTGTCCTGTTTTACCAAGTCTGGATTTTGCTTGTTGCCTAGAATATAATTTTCTAACATAAAAATTGTCATTTAGACCTATTAAAACAAAACAAAACAAAACTTAGGAGCAAAAGATGAGACTATATTAGAAAATGTTTCCATAATGTAGGCTTTTTTTTTAAAGTTTGAAACGGTGTACCATCATATTTATTTCCATTTGAAAAAATGGGGAACAGCTTCAAAGGTAACATCTCAAGAAGGTTTTACCACAGGGTTCCTGAGAATGACCTTATTAATTTTCTGAAGTGTTTGTTTCTCTTCTTTCTCTTTGATACTTGGATGAAAATCAACTTTTAATTAATGCAGGAAAAATACAAATCAGAGCTGTGACAGGAACTTTCTGAATGCTTAAGTGTTTCTGTACTGATTAGACCAAATCCAAAGCCGTTATATTAATTCTTGCAATTATTCCGTTTTTTTATTAACCATTCAGAAGGCGAAGCACATGGATGTGAAAACCCCCAGTTTTCTAAGATGTGATGTCATGAGATGCTCAGGAATAGCTGGTGACATGCCTGGGGGGAGGAGCCTCATTATTTGACCTCTCCGGGTTATGTGACCCACAGAGCTCCAGCTCTTCTCTCTGTAGGCTTCTGAGTGATTCTCGCAGAGATTTATAATGATATGTTACACTCAACTCCTGTATTCTCACTTTATTACATAAAAACAATGATACTAAAATATGTAGTAAAGGGGTATGGAATGTTAACTACGGATCACACATACGTGGAATTAGTGGATCCATCTAAATTGTGATAATATCTGAACAATGGATGCTACACGTAAAATTTCTTGAAGAACAAAGCGGTGTCCCTCGTTAGAGATTTCTCTTCTCCTTTTGCTCCTTTGCTGACCTGAGTTTCTTTTGGGCATTAGTTTCTGCAGCTGTGAAAACACTATCATCTTATGCAGAAAGCTGTGCAGAAAGTTCACATTGGATTTCTTTTCATTACAAAACACCAAGAGGGAAGGCGGGACAGAGGATATCAGGACTCTGAACTTGGGCTTCAGTTTTGACTTGCCATCTAAAACACTCCACAGTAAAAAAATATTTTAAAAGCTCGAGTTTTATTAATTTCACCCTGTGGTCACTGAAATCTCATTAAAATAGGAACTACATATTCACCCATGTTTCCTTCAGGCTGCGCTCAATGAAACACCTTAAAAATAAAATCAGAAAGGGTGCATAATTGAAAGGCTTATATTTGGTGTTTTCATGGAACAGAAGTGGTTATTTTGTTTATTTCAAGGGTAAAAACCATTTACTGCATAACTTTGTTCTCAAAAAGAATGTTTAATGGCCTCCAGATGTTGTTTTTTTTTTCAAAAATAAAATTATCATAGAATGCAAAAATTTCAGTTATAATAAGTTATTTTATTTATAAAAAGGGTGAAAAATTAATAACCCAATTCTATGATTCCAACAATTATTATATCATGCCATCAGAACTAACTAGAACACTTGGAGATAAACCCCTCGTAAGTCCCAGAGGGCTCCAGGTAGCTGAAGGTTGATACTTTAAACATCGAAGGTTTAAACATTACAACAATTTTGAATTTGTTATATTCCTCTGTGAAACTATGATTTAATCCTTTCCTGATGGTGCTGGATCCTGAGCGTTATCTTATCTTCAGCCTTAAATTTCTCAATTCCATTTCCCATAAGACTTCCAGAGGCATCTGACTAAGGATAAAACTTTTGGAACCTCTCTTCAGTGGTCTTCTGCAGCTTTCAGGATACAGTCCCATCTCCAGCATGCGAGAGATGACACTATTTTATGCCTGATCCTCGCAGGCCCCTCCATCTGTACCTTTCACCACACCGCCCTCCGCCTTAGGTTCTTGTCCCCCAGACCCAGCTCTCGCGTACATGTCTCTGTTACACACAGTGTGCAGGCTGCCTGGCGTCCCTCCCCTACTCTTGGTTTGGTTAAATCTTAAATAGGCAGATTTATCTTCCTTCTTCCCGCTCACCTCCTTTCTGCCTCCCCCACACACCGACGACCCCTAACCCATTGCCTATGATGCCATGTTGTAATTGACTACTTGTTTGTCATACTTATAAAATGGTAAATATTATATAGAGAGGGACCATTTGTCGTTGTTTTTCCAGCATCTAGCATGGTCTCTTACACCTAAGGACCAATCAGTAAATGGTGGTGGTTGTTGAATGAATACCTGACATCATAATTACTGGAGTTTAATGAAGAATATAGGTATTTCATCACATGCTGTGCTTTTTTAACTACCGTATTTGCCGGCGTATAAGACGACTCGGCGTATAAGACGACCCCCTAACATTTCCACTCAAAATACAGAGTTTGTTATATGGTTGGCTGTGTGCAATTTTGTGAGTGTGGTAAAATCGCATAACAGCAAAATCGCATAACAGCCGAGCATACACCCAGCAGCGCTGCTGATGCCTGAACGGTATGTGGAATGAAGTGGGCGGGCATCGGGAGGCCACTATGGCATGGGGCAAGCACTATGGGCAGTCTATCTGAAGTGTACCTGGCGTATAAGATGACCCCCCACTTAGAGGCATATTTTTCAGCGCCAAAAAATTGTCTTATACGCCGGCAAATACGGTATTGAGTTTTCATATTATAGCTCTGTACATTCTTTCTCTATTTGATTGTCATTGGTCACTTGATCCTACAGTGTATCTGACTGTGGTAGCTATATCTTTTTCTGATTTGATGATTTTCATATACTTTTCTTCCTATGGAGAATTCTGTTTGTGGCTAGAACTATTTGTTTCTAAGTGCATTAACTAATCCTGTTGGGGAGCTGATTAATTAAAGGCTGTGATTGTTTGATTTTATAATACTCTTGGTTTGCTATGTCTTCCTTGAATTCTTGATGATCTCAGTCAATCATGGTTTTATTCAAAAACAGCTTCCACTACTTCTCTAGAACGAGCAAACTGCCATCATGTGCTATTAGCACAAGCTTACTAAAATAAGTTTAACCAGGACTATTTAAATGTTAAAAGCAAAACAAAGACAACAAAAGCTCTAAATTAAAATTGACAAGGATAAGTAAAAAAAATCCCAACACCCATCCTCTGTTTATAGAAAGATATGTTGCATCGTATTGTTACCTCGCATGATTAGTTTTTACAATAAGAATTAGGATGGTATTTATTTTTAGAGTTCATAAGGACCCGTTTTCTAAGTGAAGCCATGTGAGTGTTTCATATTGATCTTGTAGCTTATAGATGAGAAAGCTGGTACACGGGAAACTAAATCTTTGTTTGGAACCTCCAATTGGGACCATTTTTAGTGGTCATTCTACATACCACTTTTCATTAACTCTGTTTCTAAGTTAGTTATCATTTAACCCCCCTCTTCCCCATAGCCTATTAAAAAAAAAAGTATCATGTTGATATGCTGTGTCTTTTTTCTTGGGTTGTCTTCTGCCATTGCTGGGACTATGGGACTTAAGTTCATCTTCCCAAGCAGTTTGCTTATTCAGTTCTCAGCAGAGGGCCCAGGACTGACAAGTGACATGCATTTTAGGCAGCAGCAGGGGCAGGAGGTTGTGGGGAGAGTGCTGTACAAATGTCCTCAACCTTGAAGAAACGTCAGGCGTTTCTTCGCTGCTTGAAATTAGGTCCCACGAGTGGATGCGGAGCTTGCTGGGAGATCCCCTGTGTGCTCAGCAACCAACAGTTTGCGGGAGAAGAAAAGTATTTCATCAACCCCCTGAGCGGCCGTGATTGGCCTCCACTCATCTTACACACTTGTTTCTGCACAAAACAAGGCAAATGAACTATTTTAACCTTTTTTGATAAAGAAATCACATTTGTCTTTAACAGGGTTTGAAATCCCACACAGTATGGATCGTAGATGTTAACGGTAACATGTCGGCAGACAAGGTACACGAGACAGTTAAGCCGAGGGATGTATTTTAGTGGTAGGCCGAGAATGAATTGTTCTTAAATGACCCAGATGACCAAGGTGACAGGATTTGATGGGACGTGCCTCGCTAAAGAGGCTTTCAAAACTTGGAATTCAACTCCTCTTCAAATCTCTTCACTCCTTTCCAACGATCCTTGTAGTTGGGCTTAATGATCGTTGGTGGCTGGTGTTTTAAAGAAAGAAGAAACGACTCGTATGTTGTGGAGGAAAAACCAAGGTTTCTAGATTAAGATCCTTGTGCTACAGAAAACAGACGAAGGGCAGCAAGGCAGCACCGGGGGACAGTTCCCAGGCCCCTAGGCATTGCTGTTCGCGCCGGGGGCCTAAGTCAGGAGGGTCAGCGCCAGGCTTGCGTCTAAACCGCAGGGGCCTGTCAACCAGCCACCTGCCCAGCCAGTGAAGTCAGCTGGCCTCTCCTGGGAACTGCGACTCTTTGGAGACATGACCTATATAGTTTTGACTGAAACCCTACTCTGCCTGCCTAAAAATAAATGGAGATGGTTTATGGTTCGTACAATGCTGTATATTTTATAGAGCGAGTTCAACATAGAATTTTATGTAACATTCACAGGGACATTGAGGGGTGTGATCATCTCGAATTCATTGATGAGGTTCACAGAGATTAGGCTACTTGCTGAATAACTGGGATGCGATTCGGATTTTCTGATTGCAAATTCAGAGCTCTCTGCCATTTTCCGTCTGTATTTTTACCTGATTGTCACAGTGGCCATCATCTTGGAGAGAGCATCCTTGTAGTGATCAGGAAATCCTATCTTTTTCTAAATCTCTTACTGTTTTTTCAGCTTTTTACAGACTGTGGCTTTTTCTCTTTATGCCAATACATTGACCCACCCTGTATTTTAAAATTCGCAGATTGGATGTGATGCAAAGATACACTATGACTCTTTTGTTTTACCTTACATATTTTAATATGAGGTACTGGGGCTTTTTATGATGCCAGTCTCTGATTTCATGCTCAGATTGTGTGTGACATCAAGTGATTCATTGCCCTTTGGGATATTCTGGTTAGGAAAATGTTGGTTTCTGGTTATAGAATTTTGGAATGTCTAGGACCCTGTGAATGAAAGTCTCCTCATGGTCATATATTTTTATCTGAAGAAGCCAAATTATTTTCTCAGTGGAATGTTTTTATTATAGTAAATGTTTATGGACCGTTTTAAGAAGTGACCCTCCCCCCTGCCACACACACACACACACACACACACACACACACACAGCCTCTTTCCCACCCCGACAGGTTTATTAATTTACGTAGACTGTATATCTTTATAGTATAAAATGGTCCACCTTAAAAGTGAGGGTTTTTAAAAAAAATTTTGATTGAATGTATTGGGGTGACATCGGTTAGTGAAATTGCATAGGCTTCCAGAGTACATTTCTATAATACATCATCTGTGTATCACATTGTGCGCTCATCACCTTGAAAACACTGTCTTCATCAAGTAATGATTTGAAATGAACTTGCACAACTGAGATTTTTGTATGATTTAAGAACACAGGAATCCAAAATGGAGGGTGATATTTTCTAGAAATGAAATATCACGTGCCTGTCTTTTCTGGTGACACACTTAACAGGGTGTGCTTTATAACACCCCTAATTTAACCAATAGATAAACATAGTGTTCTGTGGGGCATGTGTGTGTGTATCATCTATAATAGTGCTTTACATTATAAAGATGCTTCATATTCATTATAAGAATACTTGGAATACGAAGTGGACTAGTAGCATTTTGACAACCTCCCAATTTTCATTAAGCTGGGAATTTACAGTATTTTATTCAGCTACTTCTCTCATATTTACTTTACTGTTTGTTTTTTTTTAAAGATTTTTATTGGGGAATTGGGGGATGGGAACAGACAAGTTGCTGTCGTTTGTTCTTCAGTCTAGTTGTGGAGGACGTTGCTTCCCTGGCCCAAGCTGGCACCATCATCGTGCTCTTCCCAGGTGAGGCAGATCAGTCGCCGGCTTCTGGACGGCCGCTCACTGCGGTTGCTGGCCGCTCACGCTGGCTGCTGGCTACACATGGTAGCCCATGGCAACCCACTGCTCAGTGGCTACAGCCTACACTGTCGCAGGCAACCCCCGGCAGCCCAGCTCCAGGTTGAGCTGTTGTTCAGCATCTTAGCTGTAGAGGGCAGTGTCACTGGCCCTCATATGTGGGATCCAAAACAGCGCCCTCTGGTGTCCCAAGCCAGCTCTTAACCAACGTGCCACTCGGCCGGCCCTACTGATAGTTCTTTTCAGTTACACAAAAGAGGAGAAGGAAATGAATATGCTGCCATGAAATGTTAACCTGGTTTTGTAAGACCTCTGGATGGTGTGGACTTTTAGTGGAGAATGGTTAACAGAAGGCAAACATTTCAGAGTGGATTGAGGTCAAGGTCAGGTCTACAGCTACAAGCAGATGGCAGCTTCAGAGGGACTCACCTACAAGGGAAAAGCAAATCTACCTCCAAAATCTTTTATACGTATATATTTATTTTAATTAAGCTTTTACTGTTTTTTTTTTAGAGCAGTTTCAGATTCATAGCAAAACTGAAGGAAAGGTACAGAGATTTCCCGTGACCCCACACATCAAAGCCTCCCCCATTATCAACACCTTTCAAAGTGTACGTTTGTTCAGTTGTTGGACCATCATCGACGTGCCACAATCGCCCAAGTTCCATAGCTTACCTTAGGGCTCACTCTTGTTGATGTTCTACATGGTGTGGGTTTTGACAAATGTAGCCACCATTATGGAATCAAACAGTATTTTCACTGCCCTAAAAATCATCGGTGCTCTGTCTATTCATCTCCCCACCCACCCAATGCATACCACCCACTAATATTTTTACTCTCTGGATAGTTTGCCTTTCCCAGAATGCCATAGAGTTGGAGTCATACAGTATATAGCCTTCTCAGATTGGCTTCTTTCACTTAGTAACATGTATGTAAGTTTTCTCTGTGTCTTTTCATGGCTGACAGCTCGTTTTCGTTTCAGTGCTGAGTAATATTTCATTGTCTGGATGGACCATGGTTTGATTTACTCATTCACCTGTGAAGGACATCTTGCGTGCTTCCTAGTTTTGGCAATCAGGAGTAATGCTGCTATAAACATCCATGTACATGTTTTGTGTGGCCATAAGTTTTCAGCTCCTTTGGGTAAAGACCAAGGAGCATGACTGCTGGATTGTGTGGTAAGAGTATGTTTACTTTAGTAAGAAACCACCACACCACCTTCCAGAGTGGCTGCACCATTTTGTAGTCCCACCAGCAATCAATGAGACTCCCTGTTAGTCCACATCCTCGCCTGGAACTCGTCAGGGTTCCAGATTTGGGCCATTTAGTAGGTGTGGACTGGTTTCCCGTTGTTGTTTTAATTTCCATCTCCCCGATGACATACTACTGTGGAGTATCTTTTCATAGCTCATCTGTCACCTGTATATCATATTCTTTGGTGAGGTATCTGTTGAGGTCTTCGGCCAATTTTTAATTGTGCTGTTAGTTTTTTTATTGTTAAATTTTAAGCGTTCTTTGTATATTTTGGGTAACAGCCTTTACCAGATGTGTCTTTTGCAAATATTTTCTTCCAGTCCGTGGCTCATCTTCTCATTCTCTTGACATTGTCTGTCACAGGGCAGAGTTTTTAATATTAATGAAATCCAGCTTATTCAACTTATCAATTATTTCTATCATGGATCACACTCATGGTGTTGTGTTTAAAATGTCATCACCATACCCAGTATCATTTAGGTTTTTTTATACATTATCTTCCAGGAGTTTTACATTTTACATTTAGATCTGTAATCTAGTATGAGTTAATTTTTGTGAAGGGTGTAAGGTCTGTGTTTATATGCATTTTTGTTTTTTTTGTTTTTGGCATATGTATGTTCAGTTGTCCTCTACATGTGTTTTTAAAAGCTAAAAGTTATATGTTCTTTTCTGGATAACAAAAGAGAAAAAGTCTTACGGAAGTCTGAACACATGGCAAAATAATCTCTCTATTTAAACCTACTATATCTAGAATTGCACAGTTATACTCAGCAATGGATATTCTCTTTCTTGTACAGTAACAAGCAGTACCTTTCAGGTAAATTATAAGGCTGAACTTTCTAGCTTAATATTTCTAAATATCAATGAGGCTTGTCAATAATTTTAACTGTATACATTTTATCATTATAAGAATATATTTTATTTTGTCCTTTTCATATTAACCAATATAAACAGATGAACTACACATTTCCTTTTTCTATTTTCTTCACATTCATTATCGAAGTAGGTGTGATTATTATTTATGTTCATGTTAATTAATTTCTTGGTGCATTAGATGTGCTCTTGGATTTTAAATGATTCCATTTGGGCCCTAGTTATAATCCTAAACTGTAAGCACAAATGAAAAGTCTGTACCACTTGCAGACAAGTGAAACACTAATATTTCCCTTGGAAATTCTGAAGTTATTATCAGTGATCACTGAGGACTGGCTTAGACCTGCTAAGTCTCTGACGAAGAATATGCAACTTCTAGGAAGAGGAGAAGGAATTCAAACCTCGATAGCGGTGAAGCAAAGCAGGCGGAAGATTTCATCTTCCCTTCTGTTCCTGGAACCGAAATCTCGAACCCACTTAAGCATGAGGAAAGGGGAATTCATTGTCTGGCAAGCAGGAGGAATCAGGTGACATTTGCCCCTGGGCTGATGTGACATGTGTTTCTTGGATTAGTTCTGTTATTAGGCTGCTTTAATGAAGTACCATAGACTGAGTGGCTTATAAACAACCAAAGCACACTTCTCACAGCTCTGGAGGCTGGAAGTCTGAGATTCAGGCCCAGCACGGTGGATTCTGGGAAGAGCTCTCTTCCCGGTTGCAGGATGCTGACTTGTCCTCGTATCCTCACATGGTGGAAAGAAAGGGAGCTTGCTACCCTCTTACAAGGGCGCTAATTTCATTCTCAGGGGCTCCACCCTCATGGGCCAATGTTGGCATTTGTCATTCAGCAGTGTATATAGATCACTGAACACGTCAGCAATTTCCGTCATGTGACGGATCCGTCAAGAAGACTACAGGAAATTTGACGATTCTGTGAAGTTTGCATATTTTTAGAGGTATTCTGTGGCACCATTCAGTTCTTTAAAATATCCCCAAAATATTTTATTTAAATTATATTTGCCTATTTTGATCGTTACATTGTTTTTATAAGGAAATATCCTCCTTTTAGAATTAGGAAAGTGCCAGTAGAAATCACATAAGTATATTTTACTGCAATTCCAGCGTTTTCACCAGTTCTCATTCTGCAATCAAGTGGTAAAATGCAGATATTGTAGAACTGCCCCAGGGAAAAGTTGGTAATACGAGGAGATTTTCTGTGCTCATTTGGATTTACCCAGTGGTATAACATTGAATCATTGTGAAGGATCAGAAAATTCACCGAATGATTTCATCTTACTGTAAGATTCCTCACCAGGGCATTTCACACAGTTCTTGGCTGATGTTATTATATTTCAGTGACTTTGGAGAAGGGAAAATTTAGCGAATTCCTTTTTGTATATTTATGGACACAGAAGATAGGTCTCTGGGCAAAACAGAATGATGTCAACAACTAGAGCTTTATGTGTAGAAAAGTGCTAATGTTTTGGAAAAACACAGCTTAGCTTGGAGACTGTTTATAAAGTAAACTGTTCATGTAAACCTCTAATATTCGTGGGAACTGATTAGCGATCACAATATAGAGAACTTTCGTGTAGGTAGTTTATTTTGCTTTTTAATCAGCTCAGAGCACACTCTGCTAACTGGCACTTCTGTATCCTTACAGTACAATGATGAATGATGTTTACAAAATATCTCGAAGGAACTGTAAAAATCATTCAGTTTTTCTGTGTCATGAAAGTGGCATAAAACTGTATGCAAAATAACTGTGAAAAATGTGCTTTATTGTGTTAATATTTTATTTCAAAAATTACAATTATTATGAGATACTTCACTGGAATTTTCCACTTGTCAACCATATCATATAATACAGTTTACTGTGCTGACTTGATTTCCTATGTTTATGGATTATTGTGAGTTATTTTTTAGCCCAAGTTATTTTATTCTTGCATATTGCTAACAAAACATATGCCAGGCTTTTCACTTGAAAGCATGAGAATAGAGGTTAGTAAGACCATCACAGATCTTACAATGAAATGAAAAAATATTTATAAAACAGTCTTAATTTTTAAAAAAATTTATTAGATGATAGCTGCCATTCTCTAAGGTAACCCCGCTGCATTTTCCAAAAGTATATATTTCTTGTCACCTTTTGAAATCTTCTATCGGTGACCCACAAGACAATCCTCTGAACCTCTTCCCCTCTTGGAGTCTGTCCAGCCTGAGATGTGTTAGGCTGCTCCTTCCTAGATTTTGAAGTCAGAAGTTTATATCTATCTGAAATGGGTGTTTGTGGACTTTAAAATTCTCCTTGTAAGTCTGTAGAATTTCCAGAAGAAGGAAAGCTTTTGAATTATGATGGTATCGTGTTGAGGTCAGAAATCTGAATGACCTTTACTAATTCTAGGAGAGAAAGAGCTGGAGAAGTGGGTAAAAGAGGTGATCAGTATCGGATGGGGGAGGAGCTATTACCTGTAACTTGGGTTCAAAGTTACTTCTAAAATTTGTCACCTTTTACACCATTAGTATTTGTGTAGACTGCATAAAATGGCCAGGGATTCCTCCCATCTCTCTATACACACCCTTTTGCCAAGTACTTGGACAGTCTTCCCATCAGGAGATGGAGGGTAATTAATGAGACACAACGAAATGGAGTCTATTTCTCCATCCCTATTCATCTGGCTGACGTTGTAACTTGCTTTGGAAACAGATGAGAGCAGGAGATAAGCCCGGTCTCAGAAGACCTTGTGGCTACTGCTGTTGGTCTTGTGGCTCTGTCAGCACCATGTCAGGACACCAGCCCAGCCTCTTTGAAGGACAGCAGTCACGGAGACAGGTCCAACAAACTGGACATCTTGCTTATTGTCAGACAAGTGCTTGAAGCCATTTTAGACCTTCCAGCTGACACTGAGCAACTGGGTGACAGCAGCCATGCAAGGGGCCCCAGCTGAGACCAGCAGGACATCTGCCCAAATAGCTGTCCCCCAGAATTGTGAGCAAATATAATGGTGGTTATTTTCAGCTTATATATTTTAAGGGTTTTGTTATAGAGCAATGGAAAATTGAAGTGATAGTTCAGTATATTAAGTAAATATTTCACTATGCCTACGCTATACATCACCAGACACGACCTGAAAGACCTCATGCATTATTACTATGTTTAAATAATAGAGTCTACTACATTATGGGAAAAGGTTTTAGTGATGTGCTGAAAAGCCCTTTGATGGTACCTGGAATGAGGCTTATTAACGTTTGCTGAATCGCTTGGCCTTATTCTAAATTATTGCCCTCACTCCAGCCACTTGGTCATAGTTTGTGGCAATACTGTCAAAGATTTAATAATTCCCCTAATCAATTTTGTATGTGATGATGAAATTACCCTAAGGTTATGGAATGTATTTTATATTTACCAGTTGGGATACGTGTATCACTTTTTAACTTGTCTCTAGAGTGTTTTCAGTCATTTCAAACAGCAAGGTTCAGTGTCTAGACAGAATTCCTTTATGGGAAGGTGTATAGAATCTCTGGGGAGTAAATAGTCGAAGAAGAGTTTGTGTTCCGGGCAAAGATGAGCAAGTTCTGAAAAGGAAGCCAGCCTCCTTTCTACCGTTTTCTCCTCCTCATGTTAACATTTTTAGGTTCGGTGAAGTTTCTTGCCCGTTCAGATAAATTGGTTGTAAAAATGCCAACTGTTTCATGTGTTGCGTACATAAAATTAACTGAATGGATTCTTCGTGATTTTCGACAAAGGTTTGCACGATGTGATCGTTCGTTCAGTCCAGATCTAGAACATTCCAGGCACCTGACAAGGTGTACTTGTGTCCCTTCCCAGCTAACCTTCACCCCCATGCTTGCCCGCGAGCTACTGCTGATCTGCTCGTGCACAGCACTGTATTGCCTTCCTTAACCTTCCTCCTAACTGGAACCTCACAGTTGGTCTCTGCTCTTTGCGTGTGACTTCTTCCACTTGGCATCCCAGTTTAGAGATTCGTTCATCCTGTGGGTGCCGGTTGTTTGTTTCTTGGTGTTGCGAAGTGATATTCCAGTGTGTGGCCATAACACCGGCTCTTTTTCCAGTCACCTGTGGATGGGTGCCTGAGTTGCTTTCAGTTTTTTGACTGCTGATCAATAAGACTTTAATGAACATTTGCATCCAAGTCTGTATGGAGATAGGTTTTCATTTCTTTAGGGCAAGTATCTAGGAAATGGAATGGCTAGGTCTAAGGTTAACTGCGTGTTTCACTTTAGAAGATGCCACCAGGAAAGCTCTGGTAGTTTTAGATCCTTGCCATCGCTTGATCTTTGTCATTCTTGTAAATTTTAGTCTTTACAGTGAATGGGTAGTGCTATCTCATTATGGTTTAATTTGCAATTCTCTGATGATGAATAGTTTTAAACATCTTTTTATATTCTTTTTTTTTCTTTTTATGTTCTTTTAGTCACTTTATCTTGTTTTGCAAAGTGTCCATTGAAATCTTTTGCTCTTTTTGTTTGTTTGGGTGTTCATCATCTTCTCGATTTGTAAGAATATGTATTTTCTGGATACAAATCTTTTGACTGTTATCTATAGAATAGTTACTCCCTGGCAGTGGCTAACCTTTTATTTTCTTCGCTGTATGTAAGGAAGAGCTGAAGTTTTAAATTTCGATAACATCCAATTTATCAGTGTGTTTCTCTTATGGATTATCTTTTTTGTGTCACATCTGAAATATCCTCCAAGGCTGCAAAATTTTGCTCTTGTTTTCTTCTATATTTTTTATAGTTGTAACTTTTACATTTAGATCTATGGTCCATTTTAAGATGATTTTTGTATGTTATGTGGTAAAGGTCACGATGCATTTGTTTCTTTTCACACGGTTATGCAGTTGCACTGTTCATTTGAAAGCTCTCTTTCTTGCAGTGACTCACCTTGTCCACTTTGTTGCAATTGAATATACACATGTGGATCTGTTTCTGCACTCTCTATTAGCACAGGACATTTAAAAAAGAGTAACTATGATCTTTATTTTACTTTTTTTCTGATTACTTCTTAACACTTAGCTATCATTTAGTCCCACTGAGAAACTGACCCGCTAAGAGAATGAAACGTGGAAAGGAGGCTTGTAAAGGGGTGAAATAATGGCGTTAGGGCCGCCTCAGTAAGGAATGAAGATAGGGAGCTAACTGCGTGCACGAACCACCCGTGGGAGAGGGGTATTTCATAGGAAAGGTCTGTCCCGCTTCAAAGCATTTTTAAGAAATATTTTAATTAAAGAATGAATGAATTGATGTGGGAAGTGGAGTGGTGAATCAATTTTCTCTTATACATGACTACTATTTATTCCTACTTTTTAAAAAGGCTTTCAGCGGGTTTCAATCTAAGGCCCGTTTTGCATCGAGTCAATAACTGGAATACATTTAGATGCCATCTGGTAGGAGTTTCTCATTTTACGCATTAAGAACACATTTCAGCCCCCAGGGAGATAAGTAATGTGCAAGGCATAGAGTGAATGGTCAAAGCAGAGTCTCAATCCAGGTTATTGAACTTTTTGTGCAGGGTTTGGCTCCTTTCCACTGCTCTAAAAGTTTGGTTTCAAGCGCCCAAAATAGTGCTTTTAAATAAATAGTTGAATTGACTTTGGTATGCTAAAAAAAAAAAAAAAAGATTTAGAAATCTCTGAAGAAAGCCTTTTAGAAAGAAAAAAAAAAATCGTCCGGGGAGTGGATGTTTTACTAATTGTTAAATCTAATTCTTTCCTCCCCTCAAGGTCAATTTGGGTCCAAACAATGCTTAAAAACTTTGGAATCGTGTCCCGGATATAAAGCCTGATTGTCTAGTGCCCATTCAGTCAGAGATGCACCCACAATCCCAAGGAATTTGACCCCTTGTGTATTTTTTAACAGGGCTACTCCTGTAGAAATCAAATACCTGTGGTAGCGATAGGAAGCTAAGAAGTTGTGAATCATTTGTGGTTGTTTCTTTCTCTCTTTTGGCTGAACAGAAACTGCAAGCTAATTTACATAATCAGTACATAACAGATCAGAATAAAGATATTCAGCATCAGCTTGAGGAAACAGAATGGCTTTCACAGCCAAAGCTCGATTTGAAACTCAGCTAATTTGAAGGCAATAATGTTTAAAAGAATAAAGGTGTAGTGGAGAGATAGGCAAAGAGAGTTAGGGGTGCAGACGCGTGCGCAGAAGTCCCAATGTTCTGAGACAAGAGAATATTCTTTTTTCACCTTTTAATTATTTTTTTTGGTGAGAACACGTAAGTTCTACTTTCTTAGGAAATTTCAATCATACAGTGCAATGCTATCAAACATGGTCACCACGTTACACATTAGATCCTCAGACCTTTTTCACCTTACAATGGACAGTTTGAACCCTTTTACCAACTCTCCCAATTTCCCCTATCCCCAGCTTAATTCATTTTTCTTTTATGTAAGTGATAACATACAATGTTTGTCTTTCTCTCTCTGGCTTATTTCACTCAGCATAATGCCCTCTGGGTCCATGCATGTTATTGTAAATGAAATGGTTTCCTTCTTTTTTTTTTAGGTTGATTAATATTCCCTTTTCATGTATACCACATTTTCTTTATCCATTCATCTTTTGATAAGCATTTAGGCTATTTCCATAACTTAGCTATTGTGAATAATGCTGCAGTGAACATGGGGGTGCAGATATCTCTTCGAGATAATGATGTTGATCCTTTTGGGTACATACCTAGAGATTAGATTGCAGGATCATATGGTAGTCCTATCTTCAATTTCTGGAGGAACCTCTGTACATCTTTTCACAGTGGCTGCACCAGTTTACATTCCTGCCAACAGTACACAAGGGTCCCCTACTCTCCGCTCTCTTGCCAGCATTTGGTGTGTTTTTGATAATAGACGTCCTAACAGGTGTGTTTGGATTTGCATTTCTCTGATGATTCGTGATGTTCAGTACCTTTCGGCCATTTAGATGTCTTGTTTGGCAAAACGTCTATTTAGGTACTTTGCCCATTTTTAAATTGGGTTATCTGTATTTATTCTATTGAGTTATATGAGCTCCTTGTATATTTTGGTTATTATCTGTATATTTGGATATTTGGATAAGATACCTTAACAGATATCTATTTGCCAACATTTTCTTCCATTCCATAGGCTACCTTTTCATTTTGTTGGTGGATGGTTTCTTCTGCTGTATAGAAGCATTTTAGTTTGACACTATCCCATTTATTAATTTTTGCTTTTATTTCCTTGGTTTTTGGTGTCAAATTCTTGCCAAATGTCAAGAGGTTTATGCTTTGTGTTTTCTTCTAGGATCTTTAGGATTTCAGGTCTTATGTTAGGGTCTCTAATCCATTTTGAATTGATTTTTGTGCATGCTGTGAGATAGAGGTCTAGTTTCACTCTCCTGTATATGGCTGTCCATTTTTTCCCATCACCATTTATTGAAGAGACTGTCCTTTCCCCACTGTATATTGGCTTCTTCGTTGAAAATTAATTCACCATAGATATGCGTTTATTTTGGGACTCTTTTTTGTGTTCCATTGATCTATGTTTTTGTTTTATGCCCAGTACCATACTGTTTTGACTGCAATAGCTTTGTAATATAGTTTGAAATCAGGGATTCTGATACCTCCAACTTTTTTTTTTCTTTCTCAAGATTGCTTTGTCTATTCAGGGTCTTATGTAACTCCATTTCTGTGGGAAAAAATGCCCTTGGGATTTTGATAAGGATTGCATTGAATCTGTAGGTCACTCTGAGTGCCAAGGACATTTTAACAATATTAATTCTTCCTATTAATGACCTTCTGCTTTTCAATATGGAAACTTATGAAGATATGCATTAAAAAGAAGGGAATGTATTTTGTTCCCTTTTATAGCAAACTGGATTAAATTCAGCTACAGAAGAGCAATGAATTGGTTATAAGTACAAGAAGGGGCCAAGAGAGAAGCCTGGGGATGCACTCTGTAATACCCCCCAAAATCATTAGGCATGTATTTGCCAAGTAATAAAACAGAAGGGTCGGTGTCTTTTCATCGTCAATAAGATTGTCCAATAATGTTTTCATTATTTCTATTTGTGCAGCAATTGTCTTTCAGGAACTAATTTAAATAGATAGTGACATAGAATTATTTTTAAAACCTAAGGTGGCATTTATATTTTGCTTTAAAACTGCAGTTGTTCATCAGAAAAATACATGTATATGGTTAAAGTAGAAGCACAGATGACTTTTTTCTCTGGGGTGTCATTTGATGTGTGGAAAAAAAAGATTTGTCAACTGACGTTGGTGATAGTCCTTTGTCATCACCCTGGCTCAAATGGATATGTTTTAAACTTAAATGTTGGAACAGGAAAGACATAGCTATGAAAAATGATATCATCATTTTCAACAGGATAATCTCCAGTGACTTTTGATAATGACAGAGCCTGACAAAGTATTTCCATTGAAATCCACTTTTTGTCAAGTAATATAGTATAGAGATTCACTATCATTCTCCTGTTAAGGAGGATTTAAGCTCCTGCTGAGTGTTTCCCTTGGACTGAGTTAAAAGTTAGATATTTGTAGTCAAATGAGGTACAGTCTTCTTTACTCAGTTAAAAAAATATATATACTTCAGTCTGTTTGCTCACTAAAGATGAAATTGGGCATTCGACTATCCCCTTAATAATGTAGAGACAGTACCACATCATGGATTGTGAGGAAGTGTTGGGTAAATTAATGAAAGCATAAGCTTTAGCACTACTTCTGTGAAAATTAGATGTGAAACGTAATAGAGTGTGTCTAAACTGAACAGAGCATTAAATTAAATTTGTATCCCTTCATTTTTTTTAAGGAAATAAAGGAATTAGTGGTGGAGCATAGAATGTGGATTACTCATAGAACTGGAGCAAATTATTAGTTTTAGATGGAAGACTTATTCATACTTCAAAGAATGCTTAGATATTTAATATAAGCCTTAATTTCTGAGCTTAAACATACAGTAAGAGAAAATATTTATGTTGAGGATGAAAGGCTGGAAATTGTAGTTTGTGTTGATTATTTAGAGGGAGGAAAGTCTACAAAAAATTGAAATTAGAAAACACAGATTCTCTCTGGAAAACATAGATCCAAGATTGGAGAAGAGATTTAAGGGGAAAACTATACCTGACAAAACATCAAGTACTTAAGAGAAAAGGTGCTGCTGTTTCACCATTATGGGACTGGACTTCATGCCACCATCATCTAGAAAACTGAAGAAAACATAGGAAACAGGTTTCAAACGTAGAGCTCCAGACAGTACGTGACTTGGATCCCTGAGAGAAGGGAAACAAACTTGGCGACTCCCACTCACCATGGCTTTCTGACCGAAGGAAATGTCTGGGCTGTGGCGTGGGGAGGAGCTGCCAGGCTGACCCTGTGGTCTTGCTGAGCTGAGGAGGCAGAGAGGAGCTCAGGGAGGCCACAGCTGTGGGGGTGGCGGGACCGAGGGTCAGAGAACTGGGACTCAGAGAGGGAGCGGGAGCGGGAAGGAGAGGGAGAGGGAGAGAGAGAGAGAGGGAGAGAGGGAGAGGGAGAGGGAGAGAGACAGAGAGAGAGAGAGAGA
>NW_017731387.1:776873-812253 GCF_001890085.2 Hipposideros armiger
ATAGAGTAGCAACGAAAATAATTTTATGGTTGGGGGTCACCACAACATGAGGAACTGTATTAAGGGGTCACGGCATTAGGAAGGTTGAGACCCACTGCTCTAGACCCACACTAACAACGTTAAAAACAAGCCTTTAAAAGATAGAGCCGAGTTGCAAGAAACTTAGCATCAAGAACTTGGAAGGATCTGAGTGAAATTTCACCTGACTTGGATGTTAACATGTTAGCCTGCCATAGTTTCACGGAAGCTGGCAGGAGACACAAGATTACTGGATTTGAGACAAAGAACAGTTCATTATTTGTAGCAGTAGTAACCAGAACATAAATATTTTTGTGTTGGTTTCCTGAGTCTCAATTCCTACAGGCAATGCACAGAATTGTGTATAACAGTGCCTCGTGTTACAAGAGAGGAATCCAGACCCTAAGGAAGCTGAATCTTTTATAATATTAAGCATGGCTATCCTTAGCTCCTGAAGGAGACACCCTCTTTATTACAGGGAGCATACCTGCCATTCATTCCAGAGGGAGACACTACCTGTATTTTCCCAGGGTGGTTGCTGCTAAAACAGCCCTGAAAAGATAGCACAGAACAAAGGGTGATCCATGACATGCTCACAAGATTTGCAAAAATGCGAGAGACCCGGGTAGCATTGTGTCCCAACAATATTCATCATCACTTCTGTACCATCTAGTCTCTGGTACATTTTGCCATGAGTAAGCCACTCTGTTGGCCACTCTGATTAATGTAACTGTCAGTGTCTGGGACCAAACCCATCCTCTATCTCATGGAGCATTTAATTAAGTCCAGTATCAATGCGACTTCAACAGCAGGATGAAACCAACCTGCTGTTTCGACCTCACTCATGCCCCCCAGCCAGCTACACAAATCCCCATAAACCATTAGAGTCTATTTTAGAAACTAGCAACTTTGAACAACCTATAGCTCAAAGAAGATACCAAAAGGCACACTAGAAAATATTTGGAATTGAAGGATAATGGAAACACAACAGATGAAAAAGCCATGGAATACAGTTAAAGCAGTGTTTGGGCAGATTTATCGCTTTAAATGCTTATGTTAGAAGATAATTAAGGTCTAAAATCTGTGATTTAACCATCTACCTTAAATAAGTTGGGAAAAGAACAAATTAAACCCAAAATACGTAGAAGAAAGGAAAAAATATAAAGGGAAATCAATGAAATGGAAAACAATAGAGAAAGAGCAACAAAACTAAAAGCTGGTTCTTGAAAAGATAGTTAAAATGAATAAACCTATAGCCAAATGGTAAGGAAAAAAGACAGAGGACACAAATTATAAATATCAGGAATGAAAGAAGGGACATTCCCAAAGATTACAGAGCAGTGGAGTGGAGACGATTATGAGCAACCATATGCCAAGAAAATAGACACGTCAGGTGAACAAACTATTGAAACAGACAAATAATCAAGCTGATGCAGGAAGAAACAAAATCTTAGGAGGCCTCTGTATTAGTTTGTTAGGCCCGCGATAACGAGGTACCATAAGGTTGATTTCTTGTGAAGCTTTTGTTCCTGCCTTACAGATAGCTATCTTCTCTCTCTTTTTCCTCTGTGCGTCTGTCTGTCCTAATCTCCTTTTCATTAAGGACACCAATCATATTAGATGATGTCCAGTGGTCTCATTTTAATTTAATTATCTCTTTAAAGGCCCTATCTCCAAATACCATCACATTCTGAGGTGTACTGGTAGTTAGAGTGTCAACATTTGAATTCTTGGCGATACAGTGCCACTTATAACATCCTATATATTGAAGAAATAAAATTTGTAAACACACTTTCCTGCAAAAATGGCTAGATCCAGATGGTTTCACTCATGAATTTTAATCACATGTTAAGGAAAGATAATACCAACCCTACACAAACATTTGGAGAAAAGAGAGGAAGAGAGACGTACAGCCTATCGTATTTTATGAGGCCACCATAACTCTGAGCCAAAATGCAGAAAAAGACATTACAAGAAAAGAGTAGATACAAATACCCTTGAAAAATGGCAATATAGAAACATAATGCAATAATACATTATGACCAAATGGAGTTTATTCCAGTAATACAAGGTTGATTATACATTTGAAAATCACTGTAATTCAACTTATTAACAGCATATAGAGAAAAAATATATAATCACATCAATCTTTCCAGAAAAAAAAAAAAAGGCTTCGAATTATCACCTAGGAGGCAGGTCCAACATGGCATCAGGGGATGTAGAACAAAATGCAGTCTTTACAGACTTATTCATAGGGACATTAAAAGGACCTTGATGTAGTTGTTAAAATAATTTTGGAAAAGGAAAAGACTGTTGGAGGATTTATGCTACACGATTTTAAGACTTACTGTAAAGCTATAGCAATGTAAATTTTGGCACAGTTGTGTACATAGTTACAAAGGGGCCCTAGGGGAGGTTTTGGGGTGATGGAATTGTTTTGTGATGATAGTTACACATTATATATATTATATATACTTTATATTTATATAAGTATATTATATATACTTTTTTGAAATGTATACTTAAAACAGTTGCATTTTAATTGTACATAAAATATATTCCAGTACAGTCGATTTAAAAAAACTATAAAAAGAGTGAAAGAAGATACTTGGGTTAAGAAAACTATTGGCCTGCTTGAACTTTTCAAACTTTTTGGGTTTTTTTTAGGTGGAGTTGAACTTTTTCACTCTTTTGAATTTAGAGTTGGCCAAGATACATTTTGGTTAAAGAAATGTGAGGCCAATGTGTCACTGCTGGTTGGAAGATTAAATCACCTACTAGGTGCTTCCTCGTGCTCTTTTTTTTCCCTCTGACATCATAGCCAGCGATATTTGGGATGATGTCCATACATTAGTCTAGATTTCTGAGTGACAGGGTGAGCGGAGGCTTCCTGTTGATACAGGATGGATCGAGTAAAGCTGGGCGGTTTTAGCTATTAAGATTTTGTTTCTACTTTTTATTTTTAGTTGGTTTTGTTACTGTAGATGAAAAATCACCTACTTGGACTGACGCAAAAATTCTCCCTTTCTTAAATGTGCCCGGCCTATTAACAGTGTAACTGTGTATATGAGCCCATGACTTCATTTAGGGAGTATGGTGTATTTACACAGCTTTGGCCATGATTTCTATTCTGAGATGTGCCTGTTGGATTCCTTCTGTTCCCTGACTATGTCCTATAATTCTTACATTCATCGTGGTGGACAAGGAGATGTGAGAAAACGGACGAGCCAGCCACATGTATCTTCAGGGCTGCCCTGGCCTTCTGATGGTTGATCCGTTGATGTGAAGACATATTTGTATAAACCAATTAAGCGCTCAGTGTCAAATATATGTAAAATTTTACACTGAAAACTTTTATAATAATTACAGATGGATATATTCAAACAATATTTTGGCTACTTAGAAATTGTTCCGGCGTGTAATTTTTATTGTTTTTGAAAAGTTAGCTTTCTTGAAGGATAATTTATGTACCCTAAAATCCTCTCTTTTTTAGGTTTATAGATTTGACCAAACAATTTAGAGTTTTGACCAAAGACAGTCAAATAGCCACCATCACAATCAAGACACAGATGATTTCTGTCACCCCCAGATTTCCCTTGTGTCCCTCTGTCATCTGTCTTCCCTGTCTGCCTGTATCCCCTGAAAACCTACATTCTGATTTCAGTCCCTATAGCCTTGCCTTTCCAAGGATCATCTAATTAGAATCAAACAGCGTGTAGCCTTGTGTTTAACTTCCTTCGTTGACCGTGATGCTTGTGAGTTGTATGCTGGTACGCATGTCTATTGTTGCTGCCTCCCTTTCCTATTCCAGAGTAGTGTCCTAGTGTGTGGACACACCAGCCTGTCCATTCTGTAGGTGGTGGACCGCATGTTAAAAATCACCCATTTAAGATTTTAAGGAACGTTCAGTTTTTAAATTATTTATTGTTTGGGATAATGTCAGATTGATAATGGGGGAAATACAGGAGATGTAAGATGGATACATTTTTTTCTTGAAGAAGGAAATTTGCAGTGTTTACAACACAATTTGGTAAGTTCTAGGCTTTTTATTTCAGAGGCCAAGAGTTACTGACTTTAATTGTTAGATGGCAGTAAAACAGAGATGGACTTCCAAGTCAGGCTCCTTCAGTTCAAATCCAGTTCTGCTCCTTCCTCATCACTTAAGTTTATATAAGTTGATTATCCTCTCTTTTCCCTCAGTTTCCTCATGCCAAAAATACACTCCATAATGGTCCCTTCATCATAGTGGTGCCATGATGGATTGGACGCATTAACACTTATAAAGAAATGAGAAGAACGCCTACTATCAGCTCTCACCTTCGTTCTCTTACATCCCAGCAAATACACATTTAAAACCAGCACCCCCTCTCTCAAGGCTGCTCCCTCAGCCCTTTGCACAGTTGCTTAGGGGTACCCTTCACCAGCTGGCCAGCCAATCAGCGAAGAGTCGCCTTAGTCATTGCAAATCTGTTTGCCTTTAGAACTCTGCCGATGACATTCCATCGGATGGACGTGGAGTTAGTTCATATCCTTTAAAATACCAATATTTTATATATTCTAAGTTAGAGTCAATTAATTTATTGGATATTCCATACACACAAAAATAGCAGTTTCAAATCTGATGACACGTCAATTTGGTTTTCAGTCTATTTTATAGAAAAAAGAGTCAGCAAGTTTTGGGTAAGGTTGTGCATTGGACAGCCCTGTACTTATTTCTTTTATAATGTACAGGGCAACCTGCCAGGCATAATGGATTTTCACTTTTATTAAGTTTTGCTCAGTGTTTGATTCTGGGGAGAGGAATTGTTAGGGGCTGAGTTTAGTTGGCTGAACATAAACCCTGGACAATCAATGTTCACAGAGGACCTGAATTGTGATAGCTGCCTGAGAGGCTGTGCCTGTGCTCGCTGCCCCTTGCCTACGTCATTGGAAGTCACCTTTTCCCTTAAAAACATTTTTCCTTAGGAAGTCAGCACCATATTTTTAAAATGCATTAGATACTGAACAGAAAGACAGCATTAAGAAACATTTAGAATCAGGGAAAACACATTGATCCAATGCACTAGGCTTCTTCTTGTAGATTAGAGGGAAAAAAAAACCATTTGTAACTCAGGGGACTTTCCGGAAAACCTATGTGAACATGAGTTAATGAATCAGGTTCTTGTGATAGTTCACCACCAAGATCATTCTGACAAGATTGGATTTCCTTTTTAAGTCGAAGACAATGACAGAAAACAGAAATGCTTGCATCTCATCCGAAAGGAGGCACCCATGCCATCTTCACAATCACAGTGACAGGTAATGAAACCTGTAATCGCCTCACAAAGACTGTCTTGTTGGCTCACTTCATATATTGCTCTGTCATTAACAGGGAACACAGTTCTTTCAGTGTTACAACAACAAGGCCTTTTCTTAACTTCGAATTCCCAGTGTAAACTGCTCCTTTCCTCTTTCAAAAACATCGACAGGGCTGGCATTTTGGATGTTAATGCAAGAACCAATTTTCTCTTATGTTCCCTAAAAGCAATACAAAGTCCGTCTCAAAAACAGTCTGTGTCTGACCTGAGTGATGGACTCTGCTTGCTCTGAGAGTCAGCACATGCCCACTCCACTTTATGTCCCAGATGTTTGATTTTCGCTATTTTGTGGTTCTTATTGTTTTGAAATAAAGGGCAGGCATCCTGAGCCCAGAACAGGCCTCATGACTGAGTTGGGTATCAGTGGTGATAAGTGGGTGTATAACCACTTCCCTTAAGCCTGTTAAAGTGAGAAATGGACCCTATATTCAGGAAAATAGACAAACTCAAGAGGCTCAGTTACAACTTTTTAAAATATGATCCTTAGGGTATATAAGTTGAAAAAATTTAAAAAGAATCCTATACTTGGAATAATCTAGAACTTTTGCTCTCCCCAGCTGCCTTGGCATGTAGTTCTTCACCGTGTGAGGCTTAATTATTCAGATCCAACGATTAACAGGTACCGGACATTCTTGGATTAGAAGCTTACAGCCCAATCCTTCTAGAACTGTTTTCATATTGCAGCATTAGGCATACTCTGTTTTCTAGTTTATGAATCCATAGAATTTGCCTTCATTAGGTTTCTAAGAAAATTTGTTCGTATGGTAAGTATTTGCACACCGAGCCGGTGGCACTTACCTCTGTCTCCTGGCTGTTCTCAGGCTCCGCCTCTTCTCTAGGTCTGGAACCTTGAGGAAAGGGCTATCACAGGGTTTGGTTCTTGGCAACGAAGGCGAGTTAATTGTGTACCCCGGTTCACGATGCGCTCAGCTGTTTGTGAGCTTTCTGTCACAGCCTCTGGACCACTCCACACATCTTACAAGTCAGAGGAGTAACATGAAATGTGATCAATTAAACCTGCAAAATCTATAAAATATATTTAATGCAAAATATCCGATTGATAGTGATAAAACTATTAACCTGTTATTAGTTTCCTTGAAGTTGAGTGTCATCGATCTGTCTCAAATAACTCTACATTTATCACATAGTTAATGCTTCCCTGAAGACAGCTCTGCGCACAGTGTTAGCAGTGACTCCCGAATGCTCCCTGGGGTCCCCCTCTAAGCCTTTTACTAAATTTAACTCAACATTCTACGGCACCATTTAGAATAAAGATACGTGTTTTCTAAAGATAGGAAAGTCATTCATTCACAAGAGACAAATTCTATTTTAATCACGATAACAATATATACCATCTATATATTCTCTTTTGCTCCCCACCTACCACACTTTTCTAATTGCAAAGGAAACAAATTGCCTGGGGCACATTTGTGACCAGGTGGACACCAGGAGGCCGTCTGGCTGTGCTTCCCGTTGGACCCCTGGGCATCTGGCTGTGGGAGGTATGGCCAGAGGACACATCACACCCAGGGCTTCTAGATTTGGTTCTCAGGTCCTTTCTGCTCCCATGGTTTCATAGTTAAGAAATTACTATGGGAAAAACATCTGTTTCCTTTGTGAAACTTCAGAATCGCTCGCTGTGAGGCCCTGAGTGATTGGCAATGAAGGTAACAGCTGTGTGGTAAGTGCCCCTGGAGCGTGGCCATTGTAAGCAAGGTTAGCCGAGCATCCCCGAAGGATGGAATTCTGACTAGAACAAATCACTCTCCTTAAAACAGGGCCTAATCCACACTTGTATCATATTGTAATGCCCAGTGTAGTGCCCGTCTTTGCGTTGAGAAGAGAGACACACAGTGAGGTTCAGTGACTGGCTCTCGGTCTCAGTCACCTGAGCACCAGAGGCGTGAGTTAGACCCTCTGACCCGAGCCCCCACTAGCTCCATTTCACCAGGTGCTTTTGGCAGCATAATCCAACGAATGTAAAAATTGTGCAACTCGAAATATACAAACTCCTCTGAGTGTTAGACTTTTACTTCTTCCCCTGAATGACAAACTTAAAGAAAGGGGGCCAAAAATTAAAACCTAGGTAAGCTTAGAAATTATAGGCCACGTATCTGCCTTCTGCAGTTTTCTTTTTCTCCTCTCCTCAAGTATGAGTGTGGCGGAGTTCCTTCTTTAGAACTGGGTGAGATGTTTATGTAACACATGAACAGAAAAAATAAAAAAATAAAAAGGAGGGATTGAATGCCAAATCTTTCATTCCAGAGAAACTCGGAACATTTTCTAAATTCCAGACCACTCCACAGCCTTACAAGATTATCATATCCATAGTTTACATTCCAAAACGTCATGGGGCCAGAATGACCTCTGATGGTAATTTCTCCCAAGAAAATGATAATCTCTTCATTTATAATGCCAGACAAGTTTACCTGGGTGAGTAGACAGAGTCCAGAGGAAATGAAAGAGAAAATTTTTGTTTTAACTTCTCAAGAAGGATAGCGAATCTGTCTAGAGTCAATTACCTGTAAGGTAAACACCAGTTGGTGAAATCTCCCTCTTGGAGGAAAAACGGGACATTCTGTGCCCTATACCCTTGTCAAAAATACCTACTTTTTCATTACACATACTTGTCTCCAAGGGAAAACACCTTGAATTACTGTTGTTTTGGAGCAAAAAGTAGAAGTCCCATCTGGAAGATGGGATATGCACACCTGTCGTGTTGCCCTCAGGGCCACATATCGGTTGTTGGGATGTGAGTTAGATCCAGCCGTGCCCCACACTCTGGGGACCCTAGTGCACTGTCAGGCCCTCTGAGTTTTCTCCTTCAAACGGGAGGTGATGAAGAAATACTCCTCCCTCTGCTCCTAACCCCCCGAACCCGGGGTAGGACCCCCGCATTTTCACCTCAATACCTTGGTTCTTTATGGTCCACACTGGTTTGACCTTAATCCTGCGGCCCGGGTGACAGAACCCCACAGCCAAAATGAATCTGTATTCGTAAATATTCTTGTTCACATAACCGAAAAGTCCAGAGGTAGTGACAAAGCTGCGGGCACTTTTATTTAAAGCGTAAAATGTTATCACCAGGATTGGGTTTCTCCCTTATGACTCCATAACTCCTGTTGTCTCCATTTTAGACTATATAGCCCAAAAAAACAAATAAAAAATACAGGGATATAAAATACACATGAAAGAAACCAAATAAATGAAAGATGTGAATAACACACAAACATAAAAATAGGCCTGTATGAAGGTTTTCCAGTTGGAATAACTAGGGACAATGTATGGCTCTTAAGTCTGAGAGATTTGTGGTGATTATAGGAGAATGCTTGCAAAGACAAAATGAGGTGCTCTGAGAGATTTTCCTTTTCTTGCACAGGTTAGATAAATAGTTAATGTTTTTGCACCCATTATGAGTCATCTTATGTTTTGCATGTTTTATCTTATTTGTTACTCAGGATAATCCTATCATTACCATTATGCATATAAGGAGCTGATACATATATTATACATGTTAAATTAGAAGCCATAGGACATACGGAGACTCTCCTGTTTATGATGAACATACAATTGGAGTAAACACCAGGAGCCAGTCCCCAAAGGCCCTTCACATGCCCTCACGTGCTGCATACACAGCACATGAACTCATGTGAGAGACGTGACCGCGGCCTCTTAGTACTCATTTACACAGACACAAACTGACACCCCTACTCCCAAGTGAAATGTAATTGGATATCATAGACCTCGCTGACGATTAGCAAAAGAAAGAGGAGGCAGGAGTTTCCATCAACACCAAGAGAATGACAGACATAATTCCAATGGAAGGTAACCTGACTTTTAAAATGTCCTTTGTCCCCAGCTGGTGAGCACAGAATCACAGTCTGGAACGTGTCACACTTTAGCTCCTAACAAGCCTTTATAAAATTACGGCTCATCTTTTAGTTTTGGGGGCTTCTGCCAACCGCCATTCTCTTGAGGTTTCAACATTTCTACCTAACTTCTCAAGTTCTTCGGGGCAGAATATTTTCAAATACATTTCTGGTGCCTGTTGTTTGTGTTTCTACAAGGATGTCCGCTAGATCCTGTTGCTTGATTTCTATTTTCTTTGATTTCTTCGTATTACCTTGCCTGAAGTCACACCGCTGATGCATGGCTAAAATGGACTTTATCGCCAGGTCTATTCAGGGAAAATGGCTCCAATACGAAATTTCTTAAAAAGGATAGCAACTCATGGGCGTGTTTTTTCATCTCACACTCCTCACACAACACATTCATCTGTTTCTCATTCCGATAATTATGTATAGAATAAATTATAGGACACTAATGTTTCATGTTTTGTATGCTAATACAGTATAATAAGATTTCAACAATGTTACATAAAGTAGTCCCTCCTTATCCACAGGGGATACGTCCCAAGACCCCTCATTGGATGCCTGGACCTTGGATAGTACTGAACCTTCTACATACTATGCTGTTTCCTATACACGCACAACTATGATAAAGTTTAATTTATGAATGGGCACAGAAAGAGATTAACAACAATTACTCATGATAAAATAGAATTGATTCTAAGAATATACTATAATAAAAGTTGTGTGAATACTACTGCCCTGGACCCGCCTTTTCACCTAAAGGGACCACTTTTCCTCATCACTACGTTTGTGCTTTTGCGATTCCCCGATACTTCAAATGTTCTTTCTCCCGGGTTTCCCTATTGCTCCCAGGTGTACGCTGCCTCATTTCACTCACCCTTTAGGTGTCACATTAAACCATCGGTACCTAGGATTAGATTACCTGCCTTTATGTTCATCAGCGTGCTCTTTTCTTTCTTACAATACACATTTCACTGGATCTCACGAGGCCTCAATTCCCCAACTGACTTTTCTTTTTTTTAAATGGTCCTTATTCCCAGAGTCCAGGGTGTGTAATGAGCACTCAGCACACAGCTGGTCCTGAGGCACCTGGGGTTCCTCATCCTGACTCTGCTCCCAGGAAGGGCAGGGCACCTGGTCAGCTCAGGGTCCTCCGTGCCGCGGGTGGAGGAAAAAAGAAAACACTCACATATAAACACACACACAGACAAACACAGAGACAGGCAGGCAGACACACACACACATGCACAATACACATACACACAGACAGACAGAGACACACACACACAGACAGACAGGCAGACACACACACATGAACAACACACACACACACACACACATAGACAGACACAGAGACAGGCAGGCAGACACACACACATGCACAACACACATACACAGAAACAGAAACAGACACACACACACACACACACACACACTCCCTTGCTCACTCGCACACACATCCTTAAGCCAGCTGTCCCTCCTGTAGCTGGGAGGTGTCTAGGATTCATCATAGGAGACCAGTGTGTTGCTACTTAAGACTTCCCCGAAAAACAGCCTCAGGGCGTCACTGGCTCTGCCCCAGCCCAGCTGTCGCTACTCTGGATGGGTAACTGGTCCCTTCACCCAGCCCGCTCCCCATCAGGGAATCTTCTCCTGGGGACGGTAGAGCCCTGTCCTAAGGGCAGAGGTCTTAGCTCCCTGGTTAACTGCTGTAGTATTCGTCTTACCACAGTCCCTAACAAGTCACAAAATAATTGTTAAATGGCTGAATAAAAAAATCAGTGAAAGAAGTAAAACATAACTAAATAATGAAGCTTTCACACGCTGTCACTCCCTAACTCGCAGGGATGTTAATGAAGTATTATGAGATCGACTAGTTTAACATGATGAGTTAAATATACTTCATGTCAATTTTCTTCTGAAACCTAACTAAAATTGCAGTAAGAGTTAAAAAGGCGTAAACTGAAAGGTAAAAAGACTATGAGAAACAATAGAAGGAAACAAACGTATTTCAAAAAATTTTGGAAGATCACATGGAGTAATGGTGGGAACCATGCATAACACAGGAAATTCAAGTAAACATGTGCACACCACCAGATGTGCAACCCTCTACACACACCCCCCAGCCCCCACCCCCCAATGCTTCAAGCCACACGGTTACAAGAGGAAAGGAAAGGGGAACTCTGGAGAAATGGACATTCAATAAAAGAAAAAAGTAGCTACAGGCCATTGGCATTCCTCAATGATATATGTTCAATTCCCAGCAATGGATAAAACCCCATTCCAACATCTTAGATCCTCATTATTAAATGCGAATCTGAAAGTAAAGAATCACAAATATTTTAATAAATATTTGTAAATTATTATGACAGATCAAGGCCAAAAATAAATGAATCTGAAAAAAATTTAGGAGAAAGAAGAAAAAATACTGTGAAATTATATCTCTCCCTCTCTCTATATAGATATATCTCTATATATCTATACATATGTTTTCTTAAAGAAAACAGACAATATTACATTATTGAAACACAAAGAATTACTGAAAAAAAATCACATAATTAGAATTATTAAGTGCTTTTTGGAATAAAAATACGATAGCAAAAATAAAGAATTCAAAAAAGGAATGGAAAGAAAAGATTAAAGAAATCTTCTGAGAAGTAAGACAAATTAAAAAGCAATGAAATATCAGTGAAAGGAATAAGAAATGTAGAGAATTATTCCAAGAGGCCCAGTATCCAAATAATAGAAATTTAAAGAGAAAGATGAAATGGGTGTAAACTCTGAAACAAACTGTACCAGAAAAATCTCAAAAGAGAATATGTTAAAAATGATATCTAAGCAGCAGGAATTTATATTTAGTAGAGATTAGACATCTGATGTTTTTGTTATTAGCCTGGTAGTAGTTATAAATTTTTAAATGATGTACATGTATTACCTTCATAAGTAATTTTAAAGATACATATCTAAAGAGAAGTCTAGTATTATATTTAAAGCTACTCCTTAATCTATTTTTGTGATTATTTAAAAATATTTTTTTCCTGTTAAAATAGTTTCCATTTTTGTTCCATCATACCAATATGGTCTTAATGTGAGCCATTTTAGGGGCTAGTGCAAGTATTGAGAGTCAATGAATGTTGATGTTTATTTCTCTTGATTTGAGATTTTTGAGAAAACAATGTTTGGCTAATGCTGTTTATAAAAAATTAGAATTTTAATTTGTTACCATAATTTTGCTGCCTCTGACTAGGGTTGAAGTGTAGCTGAAATCTAGATGGAGTTTCCAGACATATTTTCATGTAGACAGATATAAATTGTATATTATCTATTCATAGACACCTGATAACATGGATTTTTTTGGCATCTCAACATGTAAGAAGGTATCATGAAATAGTTATTTCTGGAAGGTAGAACCCTATAGCTCGGATGAAGTGATAAATATCAGTTACTTATAGGAAATAATACATACACGTGTTGCAATAATGTCTGAAAGTTGCAAAATATATTCTATTACCAATATGTATATATTTTAATGTACATGTGCAATAATAAGCATGCTTCAAATTATTTTGGTAATGGTCAGTCACAAGTGTAAAAAAGAATATGTAAATTACTCGTTAAATAACTGGTGCTCAGGAGATAAAGAGTTTACCTTGTATTATTCTTAATGCAAAGCCTACAATTGCTTCAGAGGAAAGATCGCATTAAGGAGGGATTGGCTTAAAGAAATGCTCTAGCTGTTAAAATAAATGACTTGGAAATGAGTTTGAAGTAGTTTCTACTGACTCTTGAGCCAGTATGCTAAATATAGATGCTTAATTCTGCTGCATCTGCTAAAGGGCAATCCAGGGACAGCTCTGGTATCATTTAATAAAATACTGCTTCAGAGGAGGATGGTTGAGTTGATTTTTAGTTATAGATGGGCAGATCTGACATGTGCGCGTATGTGTGTGTGTGTGCGCGCACCCAAAGTACAATAGCTATATATAGATCACTTGTATGTGTTAATTCTAGTCAACTATTTTTTTTTAAAATGGATGGGTCTCCATCAGTTATTGTTTTATTACACAAAAACAAACAAGCTAACAACAACAAAAAACCAGAACAAACCCAAGACGTTGAATAAGGCATGTCTTGACTCCACCTGACTGGAATTCACCAACATAGAAGAACAGAAAAACAAACAGATGATGGAAAATCATGGTGTGGAAATGGTGACATACTAGGAACGTAGCACAACGATGTAATGGGAGACCAAGCAAGGGCTCTCTGAATTGTTAGGGCTGAAGAAGTCTTCTGAAAACATGGAGCTAGTCCAGATTCTAGGAGGAAGAACTGTCCCTTCTGGAAACACAGGAAAGATAAAATTAACCCAGGCATGTGAGCACTCCGGGAGACAGCATGAGCGTGACCTTGGAGTTGAGTGACTTGTCTATATGGTTCCAGGACTGCAGTGTAAATTCATAGTTGACTACTGCTTGACCACAGAGTTTGATGCAAGAAGTGGCGGGAAACCAAACCGCAAAGGAGGCCGTTCACGGGGGTTCTGGAATCCAGGACCGATTTTCACGTCATCATATGGGCATCCACCAGGAGAGGCATTTCTGGCGGCTCCGGAGAAGTTAATTTTGAGCACCGCTGTACAGGAGACAGAAGCCATAGCACGGGCAGTAGTGATAAAGGTAGAGGGGGCGTGCGCCATGTGAGAACGCTCAGAATTGATACGGTAGGGGATGTAAAAAGGAATGGGCGTGTCTGTGATAACTTTCAGGGCCCCGACTGGATGATGTTGCCAACTAATGAAGCAAACAAAAACTAATAAGATGCAGAGATTGTGAGGTCAGCTCTGAACGTATTATGTTTGAGTTTTCAGGAAGCTGGAACTCAGGGGAATGGTGGATAGATATATAAAGAGATATCAGTGTAAGAGTGAAAGGTGAATACTTGATAAATTAAATCCATGAAGAGTGGATGGAACTTGCACAGTGGCAAATCCTGGGGAGATAGGAGACTTTCAGAAGATATGAGGAGATACCCTATTGAGAAGGGATAAATAAATAATCAGAAAAGTATTAGGAGAATGAGAAGATGAAATATTGCAGACAGCAAGGGAAAGGTTTAAGTAGAGTGCAGTGATTGAAACGTCCAGTGTATCAGGTCCAGGGACCCAGAAATTGGAAGTTGTTGGATTCATTGAACAATTAGAAGCCTAGTATTTGCACAAATGAGAGCCGTTTTTCGTAGAGGTGCGGTAGCAGGTGGCAGATTGCCAGTTCTCTCTAGAAAAGTTTACCTTCCATCTCCTAAAATCTGATGTCCGCTCTATGGAATAACACCTTACTGATCAAACTTTAGAACCCTCCATTTTCTCTTGACTGTTAACATTTCTCTTTAGGCAGCAGTTCTCAACCTGTGGGTCGCGACCCCTTTGGGGTTGACTGTCCCTTTCACAGGGGTCGCCGGGTACTCGTATGTGGGCGTATCTGCATGTGGGCCTGGAGACGGATAGAGGAGCGGTGTCTCGGTTCCTAAGACCATCGAAAATATGTGTTTTCCGATGGTCTTAGGCAACCCCTGTGAAAAGTTGAGAACCGCTGCTTTAGAGTAAATGCGAGTTTATCTTGTGCTTTATAAGAAACAGCAGTCGACAGTGACCTTCGGAATGAACTCTAATAGGTAACGTTGTATGTTGCTTTTATCAAGGAGCAGGATAACGGATCTATGATTAGGCCACCGGCAACAGAAGGAAGGAACTGAAGCTGTGGATGGGTCCACCTCTGTTTAGGCTGCCACCACCCTCCCCCTTTCTACCACTGCCAGCCTGCCGTCAATCACATGAGCAGTAGGTAGCATGAAGCATCCCTTCTTGGTCTGATACGTTATATAGAAGGGGCAACTAGCCCCTGAGTCTGAGCCACCCTGACCTAAATGACGCCTCACTCTTAGCTAGCAGCCTGGCATCACATACCAACCCGTCCCTGAATCGCTGCTCGCTGTAAGAGCTGCACGCGCTCTCTGTTGTCCCTCGGTCCCATTGCTGACTTTGTACGGCTCATTTGCAGAGACTGCAAGTCCCTGCTTATCACTCTTGCTGACCTCTGAGTCCCTGTGACACTTTGTCATCTTTTCTAGCTGAGGTTTCACAAACAAGAAGACAGCCAAACACCCAACATCCTGGCTCTTCCTGCCACCATCTAGGGTGGTCCCCTTTGCCTTCACTGAGGTTTTGTGTCACCGTGATATGGCAAACAGGGGCATTTAGTGGGGAGACCTGCACCCCCATCAGAGTGGGACTAACACTGGTACAGGAGAAAGGGGAGGAGAAAGGCATTGGTGGAAACATAACTCCACCCCTAACAATAACCTAGAACATATGACTTTCTACCAGGAGAGCCTGGGAAACTCTGGGCACGTGAGGGGTAGTCAAGAAAGGTCAGCGCCCCTTTGTACCTTTTATCAGCAGTGTTCCCCTAAATACTTTCCCATCTGCTAATCTCATAAAAGTAAAACTTCAAACAGCATTTTCTATTTGAATCAATACCTCAGGACAACAGCCACTTTGCTTCTTTCAAAGTGTTTAGCTTTGACTCAATTTTCAGCAGCTATGGATTCTTGAATCCGTAATGACCTTGACCTCAGAGGTCCTTAGGTCTTCTGTCTGAGTTGTGTTTGAAAGACCAATTCAGTAATATAAAGATGATTTGTTAAAGTTGATCTATCTTTTCTCTTGTGATAAAACATGTTTTCCTGGCACTTGAGAGTATGAGAAGCACTATGCTGTTAGCTAATGATAGCATTTTATGAGCCTGCAAATTGAGAGTAACACTAAATTTCACAGAACATTTTGGCATAGATTTTCATTAAGTGACACAACTCCATTTTCTCCCAAAACTAATGAGGATTACAAATGAATCTTGGTTTTGTAATGTAATTATGACAACCAAGATATGACAGAATGGCATTCCTTTGTTTGTTCTATTCTGAAAACATTTCAAAATGATGTAAGTAGAGCAGTATGTGTGTCCAGAATGATTTTATATGCTTCCTAGGTGTAAAATCTATTTTAGTCAAATTATATTTATCATAGTTTCTAACTAACTGTGATCCTTTTCCACATGTGTTTGTGAACAGCATGACTCCATTTTCTCTGTAGCGATTTCTTAGAAGACTATCGCTTAAATTAGGAATACTCCATTGATTCAGCATTTCGTTCTCATCAGTGGAGACTTGATTCCAGCAGGTACCCTGTGGTCCAGCTGTACGGGGAACTACATCAACATCTTTATCTGAAGACGGTGGTCTTCTGCTTAGTCAGGACCTTACGACTTCCTCACATTCAAATAATGCCAGGAAACACAGTGTATTATAAAAATCTGCATTGTAGTCATTTTTAAATGCTAGGTTTATTACAGCCACGTCTGTATCTTATTTCAAAGCAAAGTGTGAAGAGATATGTGACACTATATTCCCTTGGCCTCAGCAAGTTTAAACGCCTAACTTGTAGTGACTTGCACCGATCAACACATGCTGTTTTTTTTTGCCAGAAGAACAATTATACTGCTTTTTGATAGGATATGTTCTGTGAGCTAAGCCCATTAGGTTAATCGTAAAAGATTGTGGGGTGGGAACTTGCTCTATTGCTTAAGAAATGCCTATTTAATATATTTTTTTTAGCGGGGCAAAGAAGTTTCTTAAAATGCAAGATAATTCTAACTCTTCCCTATGATATTGGGTTGTCAGAAAGGTCATGATGCATTTTTGCAACGAAAAACATAGAAAAAATATGTCATGACTTTTCCGACAACTCAATATATGACTCTATATTGAACCTGTATCCACACTTAGATTTTAAGGTCTTATTCTTCTAGTGTCTTAATTAACATAAGATTGATTTAGCTTCTTAAAGCTCCTTAGGATCAACAGTTAAAATATAAGTTAATTCTTTTAAGGGAGTGTCATTTCCTACCTGATAGTAAAAAAATAATCTTATTAAAATATTTCCTTCTAGTCTTTTTCTTTAACTTGCATATTTTGGCACATTTAAAATCAAAATGAATCAACAATCTAAATATAAATGCTAACAGATATAACTCTTAAAAGAAACTATGGGGAATTCTTCATGACCTTTCATTTGACCATTGATTCCTATACGTGATATCAAAGCCCGTTTGGCTACAGCTCTGCTTTAGCCTTTACCTTCCATCTGCATGGGGCGCGAAGGTCGATCACTGGTGTAAACCCAAGTTCCCGTCACATCTTTTCGGAGTGTGCACCCGTCCCTGGGCATGTGGGCGCCCCTCCAGATTTCCTGTACGTGGAAGCCCTTTAAGCCCTTTTATCCCTGCATGAATCTCCTCGCCGGGCTCGTCCGTCCCATGCTTTGGGTCGGCCTGCTCTCCCTTGCTCCAGGAACTAAGGGTGGTGCGTGTTTTAACTGCTCTCTGCAGCTGTTGCTGGGGAAGTTGCTGCAGCTCCAGAGGGCAGTGAAACAAAGGTCAGCCTCTCCACTGGACTTGCGGGGATCTCCAGTCTGATCAAATGTGTAAAAACAATTTTTGGAGGACAAGATTCATATTGTTCTCTTCCCCTAAACCCTCCCCATACCTCAGAAACATGGTCAATGGCTGAGGCCAATCTGGGCCATGGACAACGGAAGGTGGGCTAATTTACCAAAATTCTTCATCAGACACTCCCCTGGTTATCTAAGTTTTTGGTTAGATTCTAGACATCTGAAAAAGTTTATTCTGTTAGTTTTTGCCAGTTTAATGGTTGCTCTAGTAGAGGGACTAATTTTTGGAACTCTCTGCTGTGCTAGTTCTGTGACATCACACACAAGGATGGTTTAACAGCTATTACGCCAAAGGAGTCAAATAACAACTGTAAAATATCTAGAATAAAATTAAAATCAACTTGTTACAAGTCATAACCAATGAATGTTTTTCATAAAAGGACAGAGAGAAAATTAAGAAATATAAATATTTTGAAACAAAATTACAAATAATTAAGCATTCAACTAAAAATTTTGTAATACAATAAAACAAATCATAGGAAAGGGGATTATAAAGATTACACAAACATTAATTAAAAAAAATAGCATGGAATCTGAAAAATATACCAAAAATTAAGTTATAGTAAAAGGAAATAATAAAATAGATTCATGAAAAGCTAATTAACTCAAGAAAGTAAAGGAAACTTTTACAAAATTAGAAATGCAAATGAATAAATGATGACTGGTACAGAGATAATTAAGGAATGATAAAGTTGTTACCACACTTATAAAAACATATTTGAAAACTTACATGATATGAGTGATTTTTTAGGAAATTATTAATTACTAAAAAATGACACTGAAAGAAATGCAACCAAATAATTCACATGTAAAATTTTGATGAATAATTCTTCTAACAACTTACCCATCTCAAAAAAAGTACTAATTATAGAAGGAATCACAGACAATTATCCTTTAATCGGGACAGACTACACCAATTCTACATCTACAATTGCACAATTTAATGAAAATAAGAAAGCCACTATAGATATAAAACCAGCATAATATTGATTTCCTAATGCAATAGTGGATTACAAAATAATGTCAGCTACATCCCAATCCACTTTGACTATAAGTGCAAAAATATGAACTAAATCACAGAAAACAGATTCCAGTTGTACGGGGCAAAATCAATATGCCATTAAATAGCATTCAAAGGAGTTTCCTACTCATGATTAAATATGCCAATAGGCAAACAATATGAGCACTGTGACAAATTCCAGAGAAACATAAATAGTCTCTGATACAGTTCAGTTGTGATTATTAAAACACTTTTAAAAAGAACAATATATTGACATATAGATATATAGATATGTGTATTTGTATTTAGAGTATGTTATAATCAATCTATTGGGTTGTTGGAAAAGTCATGACATACTTTTTTCTGTTTTTCGTTGCAAAAATGCATCATGACTTTTCCGACAACCCAATATTCTCTTTAAAAGTTTCATTCAAATAATAATCAATACAATTCATCATTAATTACCTGAAAAACTTCAAGAGCAATAGAATTAATTACACATAAGTGGATACATATTTAAATCAAATATATTTATAGGTTGCTTGTCTGTTATATAATTTTACATATTTTGATAAAAGCTTTTAATAAAATAATCGATTTATTCTTATATACAGATGATAGAAATCATGGGAATTTATTATGTCAGTTGGTTAAAACTTAATCTACATTACTCAGTAGGCTACTTATATACATGTTACAATGAAAACAGAACTTAGAAGTATACTTATAAATATGCAGATAGATCTAGCTATGCATATTTCTCTGAGAAAATTCTTAAAAAAGTTTCTATCAAGCATGTAAATATGAAAAATCATACCTTGCCTTGGAAAGTTTCAATAATGTAGAGATGTGAATTTGATTGAAGTTCCTATGTAAATTTAATGCAGCTGTAACAAAACATACCCATAGTTATTTGTTTTGTTTTATGGAATTCCCTAAGTTGGTTCTGAATTTCATAAGAAAACAATATTAAACATGCAAAAATACTAGAAAATACCTTTAAAGAAAATATAGTAAAAAGTGGGGCCCGGTTTTATGAAAATGTATTATAAGCTACAGTAAAATAAACTGTTCAGTATTGGAATGTAAAGAAACTAGTAGGATGGTAAGGTCTAGATATAGATCAAAATGCATATGCAAATTCAAGGTTATGAAGGTGGCGCTACTTTCCAGAGACAAATGATTCTTTGACAAATTAACATAGTCATTAAAATAATTCCCAGATGTACCACAACTTAACATACAGAGAAAAACTTTGTGAGTACTAGGAAAAGTATAACCTTTATTTTTATTTTTTGCTTTACTTAATTTTATATTTATAATCTGTAGTAGGCAATGTTTTATAGGACATCACAACATCATTCAAGAAATTATTGATAACTACTAGAGAAGGCTAAAAATGTCCACGCAAAAAATCAAGTTGAAAAAAATAATTCCAAGATATAAAAAAAGTAGTTAGCATCATTTATGAGAAAAGAACAATAAAACAACAAAATGGACAATAGGCATGGCATACACACACACAAAAAGATTATAAATGAACAGTAAATATATAAAAAGAGGTAGCCTGATTCCTAAGGCATGCAGCCCAAAATAAGAATGGGAAGCCATTTTTCAGCTATTAAAGAAGATGTTTTATAATGCCCACAATGGAGTCCTCTCTCATAATATCCTAGTGATCAGTTTCTTCATTATTCATGGCCATAGAATTTTAAAAGTAGACGGAGAATTACAAATATTCAATTAATCTCATTTTTTAAAATAGGGCTCTGACCCTAATAAACTAAAATATTGTTCCTAAGTCACACAGCTAAATAGCAGGTCTTGGATCAGAAATGTACGTATGGATGAATGTGCGCTTTCCTTCTAGGTTACTGTGAGTCAAGGAAGATAACACGCTTTACTTGAGTCTCACTCTGTTTGAAAATGTCTGGGTAATGACTGAGTGTCATCCGAGTAAGAATAAGAAATACTGACAAATCAGGAAGAGAGCTTACAATCCATTATTTACAAATTAATGATCTCATTATTGATTAGAAAAACTTGGTTCCTTTAAATAAAAATTCTAAAAACCCAATCACTGAGCATTTTATATAAAATACATATACAGAAGAATTTTTAGAAGCAGATATTTAGAAGCACATATTTAGAAGCAGATCTTATGGAAGTCCTAATTTAATTAGGGAAACCATCCACAGCTACAATTATTAGCTTTTGTATTGACTAAAAGGGCTGAGAAAGGTAGGAAAAAGCCTCTGATTTCAGGATCATACATTTTAATCAACTAATCAATTATGTTTTGCAAGAAACACAACTGAAGGCTTTGCTCATCTATGAACCTCACAAGCATAGAGTGAACGGATGGACAGGGTATTAAAACTCCTCTAGCCACAGTTAGAGCGCAGTCTGATGCACAGGGCAGAATATCCTGCAATAAAGGAATGCATTTTGTTTATTTTTGTTTCATTTATTTAACAGGGTTTAATTTCATAATACCAGGACAATCACATACCCTGGTGATTCATGAAGAAAATGATTGTTTTGGCTTTATTTTTTCTCTATTTAAAAAATTTAATTTTCTTATAAGCACCTTTACTGCTAGTTTTTTCAAAGCTGGGTTAACTCTAATTGTCTGATCATCTGTGTCTTATTGTGCAGGGTTCTATTAATCGGAGAGGATAAAAAGATTCAACTGACAGGAGGAGGAATACTACATTATTCATTAGTGTAAAATTCCTTCCTTCTTAGCAAAAGAGGGTCAATGTAATTTAGAGAATATTTGATAAAATATTTCAGAGTTTGTCACATCACGAATTCAATTAACTAGTGAAGGTTAATTTCCTAGAATGAGATTTTAAAAATCAATGCCTCCTCATATCATAGTGCACAAAACAGTAATTTAGCTATATTGCCACAAATATTAGACACAGATATTAGTTTATACTAACACTCATTTTGTTAGAAGGAAACTCATAATTTTTGAATAAATGATTTCTTCACTGTCCTCAAATGAACAGTTTCAGCCTTGCCTTTGAATCACAAAAATGTGTTTCTACTCATTGGTCTAATTTTCAAATTACAGTTAGGAATATTATATGGAGGGGTAGTTTAGTTTTTTTTTTAAGGATATTTGTAAAAGAAACATGTTTGCGTGTTGGAAAATATGAATTTTCCCTTTTTAAAATTTAAATGAGATCAAATTAGTAACAAATGATTTTATCCATGATTTAAAACTTCACACACATTGAATCATTAAGCAGGATACAGTAGTGAGGAATTAACGATTGTTGCTCTGTTAGCCCTAATGCATACAGCAGTCGTATAGAGAGTTAAATTATTCCACATGCAACCGTGAACGCTAGTGAGATATGCATACAGAACACAGAAGGGAAACACACATACACATGAATATCACATGTACATCCTTGTTCCCCAGTCTGCAAATACCAGAGGTCACTGAACCAACACAAAACCCTAATTAAATTTTATAACAAATCAAGCATCACCAGAACCAAGATGACTAGCTCAGCCAACAGGGGGTTTCCTTGAAATATTCCATTTAATTCCCGAGCTTGGTAACTCCTTTAACATCATCTGCTGGATCGCCTTGGACAGTAATTGCCAACTGTCTGGAGTTTGCATAAATCTCATAACTCAGCCTCTACTTGGGGGTCCCTGGCTGGCATATGGGGCAACAGGCCCTCCTGGTTGGTCATTCAAATGTACTGAAGCCTGGGACTGTACTTGAGTCTACCTAGCCAGGCGGTTCTGCCTGTTAGTAACGTAACCTGCTGCTGTAATATTCTAGTTCTCCTTTCTACCAACCCCGCCGCTTGTGGGTCACAGGGAGATGAAATCTGCACTCAATGTCATGATTTTTTTTTAACCCAGTCTTGAATGTCATGATGATATCTTTAGATAACCTATCTAGTAACTTAGAGAACAAAGAAAAATCGGTGATATGGTACACTTCAAACATTTACCAAACTTGGCCATATGCTGGTATGTAAATCAAGTGTCAAGAACTGCAAATATTTGAAATCATACAGTGTATTTTCTGACCACAGTGGAACTGAACTGAGAACCAATTAAAGAAAGATAAATAGAAAATCCTCAATTTTTTTTCTTGAAAATTAAATAACATTTTAAATATCAAATAAGGGCTCAAATTTAAAATACATTTGGATTTGACAACAAAAACACAACGTTTGTGAGGGACAGTTAAAGTGGCATGTGAAAGATACAAATAGCTCTGAATGCATTCTTATAAGGAAGAAAGCTTGAAATGCAATTGTTGTTCTAGTTATCAATGTCTATATAGAAAATCACCCCAAACATAAAGGCTTATGATAAAAAAAAAAGCATGATTCTCACAAAGTATCAGTTAGGGATTTCAGATGGCTCAGCTGTGAGATACGTAAGCTTCATTTGCCATCAGCTGGGGTCACTCAGTAGGACCCATCTAGGGGCTGGTCCGGTGTTGAAGGTCTAAGATACCTCCAGTCACTTACCTACTGACTTGGTGCAGATAACTGTAGGGAAGCCCGGTCAAGGTCAGCGTAGCTCAGCAGGACCCCTGAGATAAGCTGTAGCCTCGTAGTAATAATAAACTGTTATTGTTTGAGGGCCTCGCTTCAGAATTATTGACAAGCAGCATTGTCGGAACATTAGTTATTCAGTTAAAATGCATTAAGAGGAAATTTATACCAGTGATGGAGAGTTTGAAAACAGATTCGAGATGCATACTTCAATTAAAATAAAATTGCTGTCCAAGATAGGGTAACCCCATTTCTTCCTACGCCTCTCGTTTACAACTAAGATCACTGGTCATAATGCAGCCAACAAGCGTAGGAATATCCTAAAAAGGCGGCGAGAAGCAGAACTGCCGAGGGAGTCCGGGAATGGAGGACTGACGCAGCAGTGAGTTCCCTGGTTTTTTTTCTGCCTCTCATATATTCTATTCAGGGCATTGGAGAAGCCAGCAAAGTGGAACCACCACTAGATACATTACAAAGAACCCCAAGGAGAGCCCGCTCTCTAGACAAAGGGTTGGGAAAAGTTGGCCCCACAGAACAAAACAATTTTGACAATACTTGACTTCCTCCAGCCAAACAGGAATTAAAAATTGTTTGTCCCTTGCCCTAAGGTGTAAGCAGATCTAAGAAGGGTGCTGAACTCACACCTGCACTTGAACCTGCACATATGTTTAGATATAACTAAACAAATGACTGGCTGATAAGAAGGAAGATTCAGTAGGATTCAGAGTCTCATAGTACAGTATCAGTGAAACCTCTTGTCATGGCAAGAACAGTCACAACTCGAATGAGGAAAGACAATCAGACAGACTCTAACGCTGAGAAGACTCAGATGTTAGAACCATCGGACAAGGATTTTAAACATTAATCATATAAATGCCTCAGTGAGCAATTACAGATATTCTTGAAACAGATGAAAAATGGAAAACCCCGGCAACTATATAGAAGATATAAAAAAGAGCCAAGAGAACATTAATTATAGAACTGAAAAATACAATAACCGTAATAAAAGTTTCACTGGATTGACTCAATATGAGATTGGAAATGAGAAAGGAAAGAATCAGTGAACTGGAGCGCAGCCCAGTCTGAATAACCAGGACACAATACTGAAAATAAAATATAATTAGACACATGACAGAAATCAGGTAGTGGTTCAGTGTTTTCAGAGTAACGTACAGAATGGTGAATGAAGACTCTGTAATCTGAATAAAGCCCGAAGATCTAAGTGTTAGGTTCACTAATGAATATCATAGGTGACTTTGGATACAGAGAAAAATATTTGTGGTGGTTACTTTGTGTTACTGATGGTGCCGTTGGTGGTGATTTAGTTGGTCTCTGTGTGGGTATTTCCTGTATGGTTTCAGAGTGCCCTGTCTTTCTCTCTGTAAACTATATGTTGCCATGGAGTTATGCGTATTTTTTTAAAAAATAAGGAGTTGTTTATAGGAGATGGAAAACCTAAAAGAAGAGATCTATATCAGTAATTTTACCTTCGCCTCCTTGACAGAAGGTCAAGAAATACTGAAATGCATTCCAGACAACAGTGGGAATGGTGCTGGTGCTTCAAGTGGTGGTGTGTGTGTGCATGCAAGTGGGGAGAGGAATTCAGGTAGGCAAGATCTATCCTTAAAATAAAAAAGCTTCTGAACTGAGACTTCCGCTCGTCCTACTGAGCTCGTCTGTCAAAGGTGCTAGTGGGAACTGCTAGAGGCCAAGGGACTGCTTAGGCCCAGAACAGAGGGAGGGTTCAGGGAACCAAGGAGGAAGATAGATACGCACTTCAGTGTATGCACACTCCTTTGAAGTTGCTATTTTAAAATGGCGTTCCCCTCACTTTCAAGTCAAACCTGTTTCTCTGTTGTTAGACTTGTGGAGGCGACTGCAGGCAAAACGCACAGTCCTAAGCTCCACCTTGTATTGGGAGCACCTCCCCGCCAGACAGAAAAACACTGAGTTTTACGCAGCTCAGGCTGGACAAAAATAATGTGGCGTCATTGATACTTACTATTGCCAACTTTGAGAAATGAACTAGCCGTGGACCACCACTCTAAGGTCCTCACAGAGGGGCTTAGGAGAGCAATCTGGTTGTAAAAGAGGCCACCTGTGTGCCAGGGAGCTCAGGGCTTCCCGGGAAAGCTGTGCCTTTCTCGCACAGACCTTGTGGTGATCGGTAGTCGACAGGCTTGCAGCCCCTTTAGCATGCTGGTGAATATCATGGGCTCAGAAGAATCCCCTCAAGCCCAAATCCACCCCTGCAAAAGATGGCTGTTCTTACTGTCACCAAATCTAGGAAGAGGTAACACCTAGATTTACCCAGTTTCTAGTGTCTGCACGAGGGAGATAGGCTTTGGCTAGAAGGTGCCTATGTGAGTGGCTGATCGAGGGGAACAGACAGTAGACACCATCTTTGACTGAATTCCCTTAGGGATTTTATAATCTTGTTTTCATATGGCTTCTGCTGGAATTTTCATTTTCAGAGTCTTAAAGACCATCATGTCAATGTATCCCCATAAAAGGCACCGCTTACAAAGCAAACGCTCGGCAAAGGGTCCACTGTCACCTGTGCTCCGTAGACCTGCCCCTCCCCAGCTGTGCTGCACGCTCTGGGGACAGGTTTCTGGTCTTCAGTACGGAGGTAACTTCCAGCACCTGTGGAAGCCAGGCGGCCTGGACGCTGACATGCCTAGGTATGCTCTGTGCCCTGCCGATGGCGGCGGCGGCTGGCTGGGACCCGTGAAATGCAGGAAGGCTCGGAAATCAGGATCAAATGTATTCTCAGTGCTCATGATAAAGGGGGCTGGACTGGAAGGCTGTAAAACGTTCACATAGACCAGCAGGTTCAAGTTCGTCTGTGTTATGTAATTAATTCAAAGCTGCTCTTCCTAAGGGTTCCATTAAGTCCTATAAACTTTTATAGCTTGATCTCAGGAAAACGATGAGTAATGAACGTCGGCTACACAGTCTAGAAAGCAATCCAAGGTGGAAAGGGCCCTTTCTCACTTGTGGCACAGAAATGCTGTGACCCAGAGTCTGTCAGTCTTTAGAGACGAAGGCAGGGAGGTCTGACAGCCTTTTTTTGGGACAAAATTATGGGTGACTCTCAAAGAAATGCTAGGAATTACTTTTAGTGTCTGTAAAGCAAGGGGTTGGAACTTAATTTTCTATTAACAGGCTTAAGAAACGTAAGAATACCAATTTCATACTGAAGAAATAACCGGAGGAAGGATATTTGTAAATGTTAAAAGATAAGAATGAATAGATTTGATAAAGTAAAGGAGGACATTTCAGAAGCAGGACTGCTTTTAAAAAAAATCAATTTTTTAATATGGAGAAGATGAGAGAAATAATAATGAGTAACCTGAAAAGTGTAAGAATCTTATTAAAAATATTAACCTTAATCTGGAAAGTCATTGCTTTATCAGTATTCAGATTACAAGTATTATTATAGTAAAAAAAAAAGATTATATCTAAGGAAGGTGAAAAGAAACTACATTTTTATGGTAGTTTTTAATTTTTTATTATGGAAACATTCAGAAACAAAGTACAGAATCAGAGAGAGTGATATAATGTCCAATTACTCATGAGCCAGCTTCAAAAGTAATCAGTTCTTAACCAATAATAATGTACCTACAACTTTTCATCACAAGTATTTAAAAACAAATCCTAGAGATCATGTCACCTACAGATAACTTCATCATGGCTCTCTAACATGAAAGTCTTTTATATTCTCAATGACTATAATACCTTATTACCAACCAAAATTAAAATTCTTTACTATCGTCTAATAGCTGCTTCATAATTACATTCCCCCAAATATATTTTCATAGTTAGTGCATTTAAATCAGGTTCCAAAGAAAGTCATTTAAAAAACTGTATTTCTCTTAGGCCTCCTTTCATTTATAATGGTCGCTCCTTCCTGCTTTTTAATCTCAAGCCGTTGATAGTCTGGACAAAACAGAATTTTTGTCCTATGCAGTGCTCAGATTACAGTCTGGGTTGACTGATTCTTAATGGGGTTCTTTTTTTTTTTTTCTTTTTCTCTATTCACTTTCCTGGAAGATGGTTAAATGTAATCTTGAGAGCATTACTCTGATACCCAAATCAGACAAGTATACTCCAAAAAGAAAGAAAGAAAGAAAGAAAAAAATGAAAGAAAACTATAAGATAATATCCCTGATGAGCATAGATGCAAGAATCCTCAATAAAATACTAGCAAATTGAATTCAACAGCACATTAAAAGGATCCTAAGTGTAGTCAGGTGAGATTTATCCCTGGGATGCAAGGACATATGCAAATCAACAAATGTGATAAAAATCATGATTAGAAACTCTCAACAAATTAGGTATGTTGAAGGAATACACCTCCACATAATCAAGGCCATCTACGACAAGCCCATAACTGACATCATACTCAATGGTGAATGACTAGAAGTTCTCACTGAATCGAAAACAGCCAAAATTATAAAAGCAGAGAGTAAAACTGGTTTGACAAGGGCTGGGGGCAGGTGGGAATAGGGAGGGGTGACGAAAGGTACAAAGTCCCAGTCATACAAGATACATGAGCTCTGGAGATCTCTACGGCACACGGACAATACTGTATTGTGTAATTGCAGTGTGTGAGGAGGGTAGATTTATGGTCAGTGTTCTTACCACAGAATTAGAGCAACAGCAGCAGCAACAATAATACTAATAAAGTGGGTGAGAGGAAACTTTGTGAGGCAATGGATACGTCTGTGGCCTTGATGATAGGAATAATTTCACAGGTGTATACTTATCCCCAAACTCATCAAGTTATATACATTAAATATGTACAGTTTTTTACATGTTGACCATACCTCAGTAAAGTGGCTTAAAAAGAATAAAGGTAACATACACTTTAAAAACCCAGAGCATTGAATATGTTAAAATTCAGGTTTGGGGCAAAAATACCTTCCAGGTGATATTATGTCATTTCTGTTGCATTCCATTAGGCGACACGTGATTTTAGGATGTCTTAGAGTTGATAAGCCCACAAGGTTCTGATGTGCTTCCTTTATTACAAACTTGCCATCAACTGTTCACCTAGTTGGAGCAATATGACATAGATCAATGAACCCTAATGGGAATATTAAAATTTGTAATTAAAAAACAGACCATTTCTCCTGCAATTATTAGGTGGAATTATTAGGTGGAGAAGAATTTCTCCACTTTTCCCCATCAACTATTTGGTTCCTCTGACAGCATTTGTGTATAACCACAGTTTACCCAGACCTGGACCTCAGATGCTAATTTTCTTGTTTTGAACTTACCCTTTTTCTTTTTCTCTTATTTTCTTTCCCTTTTTAAGGAACCTATGCTAAGACAATAACCTTAAATACAGCCCGTACAAGATAATTACTATTGACGTTTTCCTTTATCAACTAAACAAAGTTACATAGTGAAGAATTTCTAAAATTACCATTGAAGTCACAGATATTTATATATTTGATGTTTTCAACTAACACTGCATTTATGTGTTTGTTTTTATTATGCACAAATCGCACCCTCTCAGGCCTGCTTGATCCCCTTCATTGTGGCTGGTGGACCTTTTGACATACCTGTATCCCTGACTCATTTTGTACATACCTGTCTTTCCTGAGACTGGAATCAGACATTTATCCTAAAATTCCTGGACATTTTAGTGGGAAATGACATTTTAAAGAGCAGACACCACGTGCCAATTGTGCTGATATTTGAATTTTTGTTACTTTCATTGTTTTTATGTTTTTCCTCTTGGCTAAAGCAGAAAATTGTTTTGGTTTTTTAAAAGAAGGAAGTAACAGCAGTAAAACAGGAATAATTTTAAGTACATATTTTTTTATGTGCCTTAAAACTTATTTTATTTTATTTTTTTGCTTTTAACTTTTTTGGCTTAGTCTTTAGTGTATTGCCAGGATGCATTGGCGTTAACTTTTAAAAAAAGAAATTATTTGTAAGTAGTTCTAATGGTAAATACTGATATTTTATGACTTTTATTCTTTTTCAGTAGTCTTTCAAAGAACAAAAAATTCACTTTGATCTTATAAATAAAATGTATTCTGTCTTGCAATTACCATATGGGTTCATTAGACCATTTTATAAATCTAAGATATTTAAGGAATCTTAGTAATCCTATTTTTCCCATAGCTTGAAAAAGTGTGCTACTTTATATTCTAGAAAATTTTCAGCATATTAATAAATTATTCCTAGCCATACTAAAAATTACTAAAATAATTCAAAAATGAGACTACCTAAACTCCCACAAATAATAAATGAACAAACAAAAATAACTAAAGTCCTTCCAGAATTGAGAGAAAATAGAATTTTAATGCTTCTATCAATTTTTTTATGTAAAAAATATTTTCATAGTTTATTATTGAGGTTGGACTCTTTTTAGCTCTATACATTTGTAAACCATCTGTGTATTTATTTTGCCAATTTTATAATGTAAGCGTTATAAAATTTTTCTTACAGGTTTCTAAATTTCCTTAATATTGTAAAGATGTTTTATGTGATATCACAATTGGTAGTTTTTTCAAATAGACCTTATTTCCAAGACTATTTGTTGAATTGTAGGAGCATATTTTCAGGAACACATTCTTTATCTTATCTGTGTACTTAGGTGTTTGAGAGTCTATTACAATGCAATTTATTCTGATTCACTGTTCTGACAGTTCAGTGGTAAAATCACAGTTTTGCTCAGTGAAGAGCTATTAAACATTGTGATATCTTGTAGGGTAAATATCCCTGCTCGGTAGACATAGAATACGGGCACATCTGGGCATGCGTTTCATGTGATCTCTCACCAAAAGTGACAAAAGATCAAGTGGTTTATAAAACTGTACTCTGTACGCTGTACACCGGTCTTTGGGGAATAATTCCGAGGACAGAAAAGAAATGATAACCATCTTTAATTGAAATCTTCTCTTTCTGGGGCTTTCCTGTGCTCTTATGGGCATTAAACAATTCTCAAAACAATCTGATAACACTGTGGTTTATTATTACTATTATTATTCTCATTTTACACGAGATAAAGCTGTTTAGGAGAGGGTCTGAAATCCATGCCGTGAGACCACAGCGCATGCCTACCCATGGACAGCCAGCTAGGCTGCCTACATCACTCCTCCGAAGTGACAGGCAGAGGTGAGTAGGGAGGGAGATGCTAGAGGGACCACAGCTCGCGGAGACCCCTGATCTCAGTAGAACGTGGCGGCAGTGAGATAGTCGCCCTAGTCACTTGGTGCCACTCAGGAGAGCTGAGAGTTCGATGCCAGTCTCACCCTCGGATGACCCCATGGGGCACTGTGAGAGTGAAATACGGTATGTTAGAGATGAGGCTGGGCTGTAGCACGTTAATCCCCCAAATAAATTACTCCAGTTTCAGTTGACTAACCAGTAAGCCTCGAGAGAGGATTACTGTTCAGCAATAAACTAGGATTATAAAAGACCAGCAAGGAAACCTCTCCAGCTACCTCGCCCACAGCAATGTCAGCCATTATCATTCTTTGCGATATTTTGGTAGCAGAGGGTAGTGGAAACACACCTGAGTCCTGACAGTCCCCTTGGCCTGGACTGTATCTGATAGACCTGCTGTATGCGTGTGATTTGTCAAAACCAATACATAGCAAGCTGTGACCCCGAGCTTGGTCACTGGGTGAACACACTTTGTGTTCAAATTTCGCCATATGCCTTCCTGCCCGCCCTTCCCCATGGCAGTCATCTTCCCTTCCCCGCTGGCATGTCCCTCTGTGTCCAGTGTCTCGTCCTGGCCGCCTTGTTCCTCCTCTTCATTAGCTGTCTCTCCCAAGAGAACTGGTCTGAGGTCTTCGATCCCATATCAACTAGTTTTGTCGCTGTGTACACTTAGGCCTGTGTATTGTTTTCAAGGTGTATTGACTCAATTATAATTCTTCAGTTACAAATTATGGAAACCCCAAATCAAGTATCCTTAAACCACAGGTATGATTTATAGGAATTGAGTAATGCTGAGAAATCATGTGCTGGTGTTACAGATGGGCAAGTGTGATATGGGGGCGGGACAACATCTGATCTCAGGCTCCATTCATGGCTCCGGGTTAGCTCCACCTTCCTATTGGAGTCACTTCCTTTATATCTAAGTTAGAGAAAGCAACTTGAAGCACACTTTTTGGGGTCCATTCTGATTGGACCGATTTAGGTCACTCCTAACACAAGTGCTGAGAGGAAAAAACACCGAGGGTCACGCGTTCCACTCCCTAATCCAAGGCCTGGGTCAGCTTTCCGAGTGGCCCAAAGATTTTCCACATACAAACTAAAAAAAAAAAAAATGTTGGAAATGGTAAAGTGGAAATTTAAGTTCTAAACACAAGAAACAAGGTATCTGTACCCTAAGGTGTTCCCAAGCTCGTAGGGGCATGGCTTTGGCACACCATTTCAAGCACATTTATTGGCAAATTAATAGCATACCTGTTATGTTATAAATGTGAACTCTGACAGATGACAGATTATGAAAATTTTTAAGAATTATGCTGTCTACCTAGGCTTTTACTTAAAATGTGTTAAAAATCAATCATGCAACACTGTAACATGTCACTTTAAACATGTATCATTATTTTGTACTTAACACAATGCACTAAAATATTTTTAACTATTTATATAGCGAGTCTGTCATAGTGACACATTTTGACAGATTCTGCTTATAGCTTTTCCAACCTACATTTGCTCTCCAGAGAGTTGGCTCAGAAAATTAAGTGGCTTACTGACATGATAGCAAATACAAAATATATTAAAAAGAAATATTTGAATAAACATATTAATCCGTTACTAATCATTAAGATACTTTTGAACTGGACTGTGATGTTGGTGAAACTTTTTCATTTTACGTATGAATTCCTTATGCTTGTTCGTTTATCACTCAAGATAAACTTAAGGCTCATTTTATCCAGTTTTAAAAGAAATCCAGTTGTGACTACTTTACATCACACTGCTTTACAATGTTCTGTTGCTCTTTCCACTACATTTTTTTCCTTTTGTTAAAATCTGAGTAAATTTTACAATATTCATGTAAGCCCTGCACAATTCTTGTTAAATTTCTTCCTATTTTAAGGACTATGTTATGTTTGTGAATGGGCTCATTTGTTCATTATATAGTCTAACTGATATTGATAATACATTTACAAAAACCTGCTAAACTGTATGTGGTTTTACCTGGCTACTCTACTGATATATTTATAATACATAATACTGTTTTATTGAGGAATTATAATCATCTGCTGTTAACAGCTCTGAGAAATAACACTACATTACACAAGATAAAAAATGCTTTTTTATCTCATGCAAAAAAGTTTGGAGAGTGGAGTTCAGGGTTGACATCATAACTCAATGGTTTTATTAAGCACGAGGCTTCTATCTTTCTCCTCCACCATCCTCCTTATTTGGCTCCAAGCCTCATGGTTCTATCCTCATGGCCCAATACAAGCTGCTGAAGCTCTACCATTGCATCTGTCTTCCAGGCATCACTGGGAGGATACTTGTCACCATCCCAGCTTCCTGGAACCCTTTCCTCCTTTTATGACATGATCCACAAAGGAGCCGATAAGCTTCCCATATATGTGTTAGATAATAGTCACAAACCTATCCGCCATGATTGCTCAGAAAAGTCTTTTATCTAAGACACACTGCATTCCAATAGGGGTGCTGTCAGGAAGAAAGAGGGGGGGAGTGGTAGGGTGGGCCGTCAGCTGTCTCTTCCATAAATGATTTCTCAGGTGTCTTTGGGTCATTTCCCAGTATTTAATCTTAACATTTACTGACTACTTTGTTATCTTTTTTTTTTTTTACTAGTTTCAGATGTACAAAACATGTAATAGTTAGACCTTTACGCCCCTCACAAAGTGATAACCCCCCTCCCCCAATCTACTACCCCTGACATCGTATAGAGCTGTTGCAATTCCACTGATTCTATTCCTTATGCTGTACTCCACATCCTGTGACGATATATACATAAAATTATAGTTGACATTATTATTCAGCTTCAGCGTCAGGTGTACAGTGCAGTGGTCGGGCATCTACACCGTCCATGAAGTGGTCTCCCTAATAAGACAAGTGTCCATTTGACTCCCTACAAAATCTTTACAACATTATTGGTTATAGTCCCCGAACTGTCTTTCATATCCTGTGGCAATACTGTAGTTACTTATTTATGCTAATACCTTCTCCCTCGTCCCCACCCCCCTCCCAGCTAGCAACCATCAGTTTTTTCTCTCTGTCTCTGAGACTGTTTCTGATTGGTTTGGTCATTTATTCTGTTCTTAGATTCCACATATAAGTGAGACCATATGATATTTGTCTTTCTCTGTCTGACTTATTTCACTTAGCATAATGTTCTCTGTGTCCATCCATATCATTGCAAATGGTAATACTCATGACTTACATCTATAATATTAAAATATTATAAAATGGTAATAATGACAAAAGTAATGACAGTAATGATGGTGTTTTTTTAGATGTATTCTGCCAGACTATGATAAGCAATATTTACACTTTATAATTTGTTTGAGAGTTTTAAGGAGTCAACTAGAGGACATATTTGACAGTTTTCACTTTATATTTGAGGATCTGTAATTTGCTGCTCAAATATTTCCAATTATTATTTTTTTCCTTTAACTGTCCATTTTACAATTTAAAATTTCTCCATACTTGTCCCTCTACTTTATCTAAAAGTAATAGTTATGCTAGTTTTTATTTTACATTTTAATCATAAAAAATTTTATCAGGACTTTTCTAATCAGCATTCTATCATTCTCTCTTACTCTGATTTATTGTCTCCTAATATCTAAATCTTTTGTAAGTGGACAACAGTGTGTCTGTTCAACATGCAGTTATTAAGGGCTTAGGCTCTTCTTGCTTCCAATCAGAGATAACTTTTAATCCAATCTGACATTACTTTCCTTTTAAGTACTACATGAAAATGCTTATACGTGTATTTTATAATTATCTTGATTTATGATTTTAGCTTTAACTCTTCATCCTCTGACGTGTGTTCTTTTTGATATTCCACTGATTTGAAAGAACTGCCTCTCATTATGTAATTGCACCCGCGATTAGTATTATGCTACTAAAAACAACATTAAACCTGCATTTTCTAAGTAACAAAGGAAAAGTGAAAGAATAAACTTGACTCAGTTCAGTAAAACCAATAACTTAAGGGGGAAATAAGGCCTGTTTAGGAACTGACTATGAATTCCCCTTTTTCCCCACTTCTCTGCCTGTGTCCCCTCAGACCCCCTCTTACTGATGGGCCTCAGTCTCATTCCCTACCTCTTTAATTTATCCTTTCATATGAACACATCTCCTCTGATTTAGTTAACTGCATTTTTAGTGTGAAAACCTAAGGTCTAGGTAACAGATATTAGAAAGCCATTTAAGTTGTCAGCACAGTGGCTACGTGGAAAAGGAGCTTCTGTCCTCTGGAGAAGGTCTCCCAGGACAAAGGGAAACAGATGCACCTCCTGAGAGCTGAGGCAGACTAGATAGGGCAGGTGTGTGGAGATGGACCGCCCCACAGGAGACCGACTCACCAACTCCTGAAGAGTCCCCAGGAGCCCTGTGAGATGGCGTCTGTCTAGCTTCCAAACTGGCCCGTGAACATGTTTCATTTTGGCTGATGGGCCTCCATCTCCTGATTTGAGGGCAATGCAAAGGTGCACAGAAAGCAGGCAGCTGCCTCCCACTGAGGACAGGAAGGTGGTCCTGCATGTCCTCTCCACCTTGGACATCAGTCAGACGAGCAACGTAGCCTGGTGAGAGACGGGGCCACTTGCTGGCTGTGTGACCCTGGAAAGTTCCCTCTGCCTCAGCTCCTTCACCTGGAAAGTGAGGCTAATGGGGTCGGCCGAGTGGCGCGTTGGTTAGGAGTTGGCTTGGGACGCCAGCTCTGAGCAGAGCTCTGAGCAGCAGGGCCTCGGTTCGGATCCCACATATGAGGGCCAGTGACACTGCCCTCTACAGCTAAGATGCTGAACAGCAGCTCAACCTGGAGCTGGGTTGCTGTGAGT
>NW_017731387.1:812463-832925 GCF_001890085.2 Hipposideros armiger
GAAGCAACGTCCTCCACAACTAGATTGAAGAACAAAAGGACAACAACATGTCTGTTCCCCTTCCCCCAATTCCCCAGCACTGTTCCCATCCCCCCCCCCCCCCCAGCTCCTTGGGTCACGATAAGTTTTTGGGAGTTAAAATACGTACTGATCTTAGCACAGCCGGTAGCATACAGTGAGCCCTGTATTCTGTAGCTAGGTGAACACACAGCTGCTACAGGACTTCGCATCCTGATGGAGGGACTCAGTGTCGCCTGATTCTTTAAAGGATAACGGGACATGTCGCCCACAGAGGCAGCACCATGTTGACACGCTGCGATGACCGTCCCTGAGGCAGGATGTTGGGCACACCTTGTCCCCCTTGGTTCCTGTTTTAGCCTGTCCCCCAGTTCCCCCGTGAAGCTTCCACAGGCCCCTTTGTGCTCAGATGACAATGTTCTTGTTTTTTTTTTTTTTTTCAAACAGGTGCCCTGACTTATACCTGTTTTATGCTTCACAACTCATTCTGCGCACACTCGGAGTTAAAATCTCATGTTTAGAGTTTACTGACTCGATTGTGAACTCCATGAAGGAGGGCGTGCTGTCATTTGTCCCCCCTGTGGCATTGCCCCCATGAACAGTGATGGAGACACACTGCTCAAAACTGTACGTGGGGCTAAGGGCCCAGAGAATGAATGGGCATAGATTTTGATGGCCAACATGAGGAAAAAGCTCTGGTGACACTTACCCCAGTGGAAGATATTGAGCTAAAGTGTGTGCTTTACCTCCTGCTGTAATGGCAAAGGGTGGAGCTGGGACGGTGCTTGTGCATGGCTTTTTACTTTTAAAAGAGCCTAGACGGGTTTCAAAATGCTCATGAGCCTACCAAAAAGCCGTGAAGTACAAATGCAAATTGATTGTCACTTAACCTTGCAATGAGAATCTGTCCTTTGTGAATTGCGATAGCTTCTTAAAAAGCTGCCGTTTTAAGAGAACACATTGCACCCTTTCCTCAGGCATCACGGGGTCCTTGACTCAGCTTCAGTGTGCAGTGGCCTGTGGCGCGTTGGGAGGCTCATGATTGTCACAAACAGATAAAAAGCAAAAGCAACAATACATTGTGCTTGATTTAAGCCCAATAATTCAAAACTCAGAAACCCGATCTGAATATAACACCAGATAGGCAGGTGTGGCTGATGAGTCTGCAGTTCCTAACAAACTTGTCTGAACAGGTCAGGGCAACAGAACTATTTGCATTGACTCTGGGGTGAAGGGAGTGACTCTCATCTTTTTCCACGGGACCCCAAAATGAGGAAATCTGTGGGCTTTTACCAAAAAGTGAGGGTTTTACGACGTTTCTAAAATAACGCCTTCATTTCTACTTCATTTGGAACCCATGGATACAGTTGAATTCCTCCTTCTGTTTCTTACCCTCATGACTCAAGGGCGTGGGGGAAGGCATGTTTAGGAACTAATTATTACTTCCCCCTCTTTCCCGCTTCTCCATGTCTGTCTCCTCAGACCCCCTCTTACTGACGGGTCTCTGTCTTCATTGCCTATCTCTTTATCATTTGATGTGAACACATCTCCTGGTTTTTTTAACCCTTTTGCCATTATTTCTTGGGCAGATTTTTGTTTTTTAACATCACCTTCACAAATACTCTTAGTCAAATATATTTCTACACCTATTTAAGTTCCCTGAAATCATTACCTCTGCCTGTCTTCAGGGGCTTACTGAATGCTAATCCAAAAATAATCTTTTATGATGTCTCAGTAGTATTTACATTTTCATTGTCACCTTTGAAAAGCGCACCCTCCCCTGAACAGCAAGACTGCGTGCTCTTCTGAATTTACTGTCTCCAGCAGCTTTGCCTCTCTCCCATTACATTCCTCCTTCTGCAGCATGAAATGTGATTATCGATAAGAACCAGAGCTTGCTGATAGAATCCCATGGGAAAGTTTTTCTGATAATATATATATTCTTAACTTAGATACTGAGATAACTGGCTTACACTTCAAGGATCCTGCATAAATAGGTTGAAAAAAATAATCCCTGCGATAGTCAATATTACTGACAGAAGTGTGCCATTTTCCTTAGGTATATTAGGCAATTAAAAAAAAAAGGTAGAGGATTATTGCAGTTAATGAAGCATGAGACAAGCATACTGAGAACCTTAACTCGCAAGTCTGCAAACACAGAGCCTTTCACTTCCCAAGGTATTCCACCCAGTAGTACTGAGTTAGCGCTTCTTTCTCCCTCAGTTGCAGACATTTTATCATGTCTTGGGAAAACCATGGACTACGTTTCAGTTATTAAATGTGCTGCACCTGAAAAGCACAATCTCATATTTGATGTAAAGCACCCTCTTCCCTCCACTGCTAATCAATCGCACTCATGACTCAAATATCCTGAATTGCAGATGACTGGTTTTTCTTTTATCTATCTTCCCTATTACCTCTGGTATGTTGAAATGCTAAAGGAAGGTTGTGTGACTACGTGGCACATTATTAACTGACTTTTTTGTGTAGGTTCACATTGATTATCACTTTGCTCACACTGAATGATCATGTGTACCTGTTTGTAGCTGTGTCCAATGCTGGTGTTCTCCCCAGGTGCAGATGTAAGGTCTCCCATGTGCCCCGAGGGCAGCAGACTCCCCTGCAGACTCCACTGAGTTGGAATAACGCACTTTAGCTCCACCCCTTTCAATCATTTTCAGCCCCTATTCCTAGTGGGGTGCCTCAATCATAAAGCATCTATTAAATCATTGGAAAAGAGACATAAGTAGTAAACCCAAAGTGCAGATAACATGAAATGATTTAAACAAACAAACCACCAACAACAAAAACACCTGTGGAATGAACCAAAAGCATGGAGAAAAGAGAAAACAACAGGACAAAGAGAACCAATGAACAAAATGGTAGATTTAAGTTTAAGCATTGCAATCAGGTTAACTACAAATGTTCTAAAACCCCAAGGGAGAGAGAATGGCAGGTTAGATATAAAAATAAGACAGGGATAGGTTAAAAGAATGGAAAAGATGAGATTTCATTACTAAATAAAAGAAGTGTGACGTGGCTAAACGATAAGAAGTGGGGTATCAGAAATGAAAGTGACCATATCAGGAGTGAAAATCGGGGCATCATTACAGATGCTACTGACCTTAGCATGATAATATGGGCATATGACAAAACTTTCTGTCCATCTATCCCACAACTATATAAACTGGGCAGTTTTTTTGAATGACACTAACAAAGTGCTTTTAAGAAGAAATAGACTGAATAGTCTTTATCTCTATTCATTCACTTTGAAATATTTTATGATAGCCCTGGTGACTTTGTTATTTATCAACATACTGTTTCTTTTGCATTTTTTTTTGGTGGGATCTTTTTGTTGTGAATTTCTGTCTGAATTCCAGTATGACTATAAAATGCACTGCGTATGATTTACATTCTATTAAATATGCTTAGACTTATTATGGTCCAGAACACAGTCTGCTTTGGTGAATGTTCCTTGTGCTCTTAAAAACTGCATATATTCCTCTGATGTTAGGCGGAGTGTTTTATACTTACCGTTTTATTCTATAACTGTCCATCAGTTCAAGTGGGTTACTAGTGTTGTTCAAATAGTTTATACTTTAGCAGCATTTTTAAACTTGTACTATTTACTAAGAGAAAGGACCTCAAGCTGTACTTTTCGATTTGTTTATTTCAACTTTTAGATCTTTCACTTTTTGTTTCACGTATTTTTAAGCTCTGTTGTTAGATACATACATGTTTAAGAGCTGCATGTGTTCTTAAAAAGCTGACCAATATTTCATGATGTACATTTTCTTCTTACCTCTGATCCTCTTTCTTGTTCTGAAGTCGATTTGTGCCCTTTAAGAATCAGATCTAGGGGTATTTAGAAAATGAAAAGGAACAATTTTGGAAATTTTAAGTTACACACTCCTAAGTAGTAAGTTTTAAAAATAATTTGTGTCCAACCTCAGTTTAAGCAACCCTTTACATATGTAATTATTTTATCCTCAAATGTGTAGAACTGAAGTGTTTCTTCCACTCAAAAGGTTTATTGATTATGGAAATGTTTATTAATTTTTTATATAAGCAAAGAATAATTTCTGTAATGGATTTGCTTTATATACTTGAGGAAGATGATTTATTTAGGCATATACATTTTCTAGATTTATATGTTTCTTCAATTAAAAATTAGAATATAGATAACACGATTTCATATTGAATCATAATATTCATTGGAAAGAAATAATAAGGTATAATAAAAGCTCATATCTCTAAAATCTCTCCTCAACTGCAAGGAGATATTTCCTAAACAAATGGAGTGTTTACAGCGATTTCGTAGGTACCTCAGGGAAGAAAGAAAGAATATATTACTCTTGTATTCTAATCATTACCAGTTGCAGAGTTAAAAACTATCACAAAACACAAAATGCTCAAACGTTGGTAAACGATTGCAATAATATTTTTTATGAAGGGACTTCATCAAAATCTTATGGGGAGAATTTAAAATATGTAAATTCTAATTCGTAGTTTGTAGAGACTGGAAATTTATTCTTTTAAATATTTTATACACACACACCTATGACTATGAGCTTACTGGGAGAGGATTCAGAATATTCCTTAGATTTTTTTTCAAAATGTTCTGGGAGCAAACCATTTTAAGAGACAAACCATTTGTTGAAAAACAAATGAAAAGAATTTCAAAGGAGAAATAGCTCCTGTTTTTTGTGCATGAACACATAGGGTACGCGGTAATGTAAGCATGACAGTAAGCTTTTTTGATGGTAATGTAAGCATGACAGTAAGCTTTTGATGGCCTAGGCGTCCATTTCAAAGACAGCTATCGAGGATAAACAGACTGCCAGCTACTAGCAAAACAACTCAGTAAGAAACCAGGCAGCCCCGCCTGGATAATCTTGATAACTGACTATTTAAGTAACCTTGTTTTTCTCTTTCTGTGCCCGAAATTCCTATTCTTATGTTTTTAATCTGCCCATAAAGAGTGAACCTGGGAAATCTTAGGCACCCACCCTGACCCCAATAAAAGCAGACCCTGGGTCTGCATGCTTGCGCTCTACCTGTGACTTCACTACGTGGTCCTCAGGTGTTTGTCCTTGTAGCCTCCAGGACGTGTGAGTAATAACCCCCCGCCCCCCATTTCCCTGACGGTCTGTCAATCACAGGAACCACAAAGGCCTCCACAGCGATAACATTGGCTCAGGTTGGGGAGATGTCTGTGTGTTTGTGGGGGCTCCCACATGTGGTACAGGCCCAGGTGGCTGCCTCAGGTATTCTGAGTCCACAGCATCACTATCCATAGACTGAGACCAACACCCAACACAACATCTTGTTTTTAGTTCAACGTCTCAGTTGCATTCTGGGAAAAATTGTCTATTGGGATAGAGTTGGTGCCACAGTGGAGGCGAGTCACTCATTGTTCAGTTACCCATTGTGGCACCGTTCTGTCGTTCAAGTGGAAGAATATTTACCTTCTCATGTTTTTATCAACTGGATTTTAAATAACCTAAGGATTAAGACCTTATATTCAACTTCCTCAGATCTCCATCCATTTTTTGCAAAGCCAATGCATCCTTGTAACATGGTGTGTCAATCAACACTGTGGCCACAACAAAGCTATGTAACAAAGCCCTGGAAAACTCCCTCGTGTGCCTGCGGGTCAGACAGTTGAAAGACTTTGAGTCAAGCTGGGCTCCTGCTTCAGTCTGCTTTGGGGTCTGCTCCGTAGGTTTCTCCCACTCCTTTGACCAGTGGGCTAGCCGGGGAATCTTTTCATGACAGTGACAGAAGCCAAGAGAGCAGACCTCAAAGTGTGGTCAAGTGTCTGCTGCCATCACACCTCCTCGCTTCCTGTTGGTGACAGTAAGGCATGTGGTTGTGACAGATGTGTATTAATAAGAGAGAGTGAAGACTTGTGACCAGCGATTCAATGTACCATATATGATACAGCATCAGCATTCCTGGGTTCAGAGCAGTAAGACACAAATTTAATGATTCCGTACGTTTCTACTAGGTACTATCAGGATAATATTTATCATCTGTGAGATAAAAATAATAATGTCTATTTTTAAAAGTTTCATATGTGATATGATATCACAGGTACACGTTTTACAAACTGTAAAAAATAACACAAACGTAAGGTAGGTACTTAGAACTACTACCCGATTCAATGGAGATGATGCTGGTTCTTAAAAGAAGGTGCATCATGGTCCAACACAAATGACAAAAAACATGTGAAAATTCCTTTATTCTCCAAGAAATACAGCATTTTCCAAACTCCCAAATTGTATGAGTGATTTCAAAGTCAGAAAGGTATAGCAAATTTAAAATACTTCAGCAGGTATGAGGGTTCACTTATTAAACTAAGGTGTTTATATAATATAGCATTTATGATATAGCATTTAAATAAGGCTGGGTCCCCAAGGATTTTTTTTTTCTTCATAGCAAAGATGGACAACAGAATCCGAAGAAAAAAAAGCATCCTGCATTATAAGAGGACTAACAAAATATATTATGTCAAAGTTACTGCTGAAGGTGTGTTTCCTTTCCCTGATGTAGTAATAACAAGAACACAAATTAATGTCATTATAATGTAAAACCAACAAAAAAACCAAAGTCTTTCCTTTATGAAAAGATATCAAGGAATTATTGTTTTACATTTAATTTACTAGAAAGGTGAAATAAACCTTCATTTTGAGCCTGTATGGCCTCAAGTTCCAGAGTAGCCTTTGGAAAAATAAAACACCAAGTCATTAACAGAAGTCTTGGGAGAAATTGGAGTATGGATGGACTCGGCCACTCGTGTGAGGTCAAAATGGATAGTTGTGCTGTTTATAACAATATCTACTGTTACTGAGCACTTAATCATGCCAGGGGCTGTTCTAAGTATGTACATTTAGCATCATTAATAGTAATAGGAGATAGTAACAAATTGTGCAAAGAAAATGACATGATACCCGGTTCGCCAGTAGGAACTTGTGACTGTTGATATATAAAAGAAAATTCAGAGGCTTAAGAAAGAGATAGAAGAATGTGGCAATCCAGACAGAGTGACCGGAAGTAACTCGCCCAGGATCTCAATATACTCAGTGGCAGAGTTAGGTTTCAAACCCACTAGGTCTGTCAGATAAACCCATGTGCTAACTACTGTGCTATATTCCTGCTTGGCATAGCTTAAATATTCTAGTGAAATATACATTTATACGCGCACACACACACACACCCCACCCTTCTAAAAAAAGAATTTTCCTGGAAAAATACCAGACAATAACATTCAATATCATTTCATTCAACATCATTTATATTATTTTTAAGGCTGATGATGTGCTCTATGACACGCAGAATGCTCATTTTATACGTGCAAGATTCTTTGACAAAACTTAGCTTCAATTTTTTTGAAGCTAATAGGATGCTTTCAAAGGATGTGCCTTTTTAATGTCATTCAAGTTAGTTCATTATAATGAATAATCAAATATGTAGTAGCTATTGTTAGTATCTTTTTTGAAATGCACACACACAAACACACACATACCCACTCACACAGAGGTTGGACAATTAAGTTCTCAAACTTAATTGTCTGACTGTTGTTACTTTTTTTATTGTAGAATCCTCCAGTGATATACTCATAGATTAGCAGTTACTTGGACATGTATAATTTTGATCTTGTTCAGAAAGCTTCCATAGTGCTTTTAAAATTGAATTTATTGGGGTGACATTGGTTAGTAAAATTCTATAGGCTTCAAGTGTACAATTCTATAATACAATACATCATCTCCATATTTCAAAGACACAGTATTGCTCAAAAAAATAACTGTTTTAGAGAATCCATGTAATTATCTTTTAAACTATCAAATAGCAAGCACTAACAAAACTATCCAAATAACCCTAATAAGAATCTTGCCTAAACTCTCCACTAAGATACAAGAATAATATCTAGGGAAAAGGAAGCACCTGTAAACCGAATAAACAAATGGATGAAGTTATAAGTGTACTCCTTCACTATATTACGTTCAAATTAATATCTATGCCTGATTTAATAAACAGAAGCTGGCCTTTGTGATTGATTCTCACTTCTTATAATGAGGCCCTTAGTAAAAAATAAATATGTACTTCTAATAAGTTAATCATTGATATTTTTGAATGTTTCACTTCATATATATATATAGTTATTTGATAATTTGCATAAAATGATCATGCCATAAATGTATACCTTAGCATTCCAATATAATCACTCAGATAGATACTTTTTATTAGTGGCAATACAGTCAGCCTCTATCCGTTTTCTAAATCTTCACATGTCACATATTAGAAAGTTGCTTGGAAGGAGCACTAGTCTTGAATCAAACACCGGGCTCTGAGTTATGTGCTGTGTGACTCTGGGAACATAACATTTCAAAGCCCTGAGTCTTTTTTTTTTTTTTTTACTTCATAAAGTAGAAAAATATGATTAATGCACCTTTCAACATTATTTAAGGTTTAACCATGGTAATGTGTATTACTGTGCTTGTAAATGCTAAATAATATGCAAATATAAAATTAAATTTAATTATTACCACAGCTTTAAAAATCTAAGGTATTTACAGATCCCTGAATACAAAAAGTTAGGGTGTTAGAAGAGGTAATTAATTGACTGGTGATATTTAAATGTAATCATACAATCCACAGAACCTATTCCCACAATGAGGATAATTATATCAAAAGAAAGTCAAATACAGGCAAAAAGCATTAAACATGGTATATTAGTTAACAGTTGCTGTCTGGCAATTTGCTACAAAACTTGGCAGGTTAGAACAAAAAGCTTGCAATCTCTTGGTTTCTGTGGCTCCGAGTTCTGGGAGTGGTTTCCTGGGACCGTGAGCTGGGTGGTTCTGACATGGAATTCTCCTGAGGGTGCAGGCAGGTGGCTGCAGTAGTGAGAAGGTTTGGCTGGAGCCTGAGGACCACCTCTGAATGGCTCCCTCCTGGCTGTTGGCAGGTGGCCTTGGCTCCTTGCTGTGGGGGCCTTTCCACAGGATGCTTTGAGTGTTCTCACAACGTGGCAGCTGCCTTCCCCCAGCCATCGACCCAAGTGACGGCAAGGAGGCCACAATGCCTTTCACGTCAGCCTCCCCCGAGTTACACGCGGTGACTTCTGCCATATTCTGTGTGTTAGAGGCAAGTCGCTAAATCCAGCCTGCACTTCGGGGGAGGACAATTATGCTCCCTTTCCTGAAGGACGGGGTATCACAACATTATGCATATAATTTAGAAGCACTTCCATGTCCAAACTGTTACAATTCGAGAATAGAGTAGATCTCACCAAGTCTACACCAACACATTTATTTTGATTATCATGAAGTTCTTACTAATGATGCTATTACAAATGATCATTTTTCTCATGCAAGAAACCACCACTGAGGACACTGAAACTTACCTGAAGGAGGGAGAACAAAAACATTGATTCTTTTTATTCATAAAGCACAAGTCTATCTAAAATACATAAATAGGTATACAGTGTAGCTGTGGTATGAAAATTGCATGGGAGGGTGATTAGGGAAAAAACAAACATCTAACAAAGTTCATAGGGGAGATGATAAAAAAAAAACATTGGACAGAACTTAATTATATTCTTTTTTAAAAAGATGAATAAAGATTTATCTAGCCCCTGAAATATTTTTCTACATATGTAAGATATAGTGCTCAACAGTTGTTACATCTGAGTAAATGGATAAAAACTTTAAAAGGCCATGATCTGCTTACTACAACTAACACCTCTTTTACACATTCACAGATAAATCTTATATCAGTTCACACATGCATAGGTGTACGCACACACACATCTGTAATTAAAATGGTCTTGCGAGCATCAGTGTGACCAATGGCTTCCATGTGCATTAGAACAACAGGTCATCAGCATCAGTTTGCAGGATTAGAAAGGGCACAGAATAATGCACCACAGAATTACTCTTATTATTACCACTTTTTCTATATAGGCAAACATCAATGCATTTTTATACCAAATTATAAGTCTAGTATTTGAGCAAAAGGTTTGGGCTTAGATATGAGTCCTCCCTGTAGTATGGATCCTGTGTGAGCAGATGTCTGGCAAAAAATAGAATAGACTCAAGGGAGGAACACAAGATTACAAGCTAATATTCATACATAAACTCTTTCAATGAGTTTAGACCAATAACAACAACAAAAGCTATATAATTTGCTTTATATGAACTTGGCATTAAAATTCCTGGTTTTCTTCTAATTGTCAAGGGTTCTTCCTCAAGAAGCAGTCCCTAAGCATGATAATTATCATCCATTTTACCAGTGTCTGTTTATTTTCAACTGTCTGCCTCTTCGGAATTCTATTTTCAGAATAGAACTTTTAACTTCTCTCCAAATGAAATCCGACTGAGTAGTGCTTGAAAGTCACACCGCGGAGTCAAACAAGACAGGTGTGCAAACCACTTCATCCCACCTCCCCCCCCCCCCAGCTGTGTGACTTATCTTCACAGCCAGTACTCCTGTGCACCTACTATGTGGCAGGGATGCAGTAGTGTCCCTGCTTTCATGGAGTCTTCATTTGGATGGACCCAATCACCTCATACACCTTTCCCCTCCATTCTCTGTCGTAAAATAGGGAACACTCTGCACCTGAGACACAATGTTGACTGAATTAAAGTAATTTCTGTACAGAATTTGCTTAGTATATACTCGGCAGATAGAGTTTACTCAAGTAATTGATATGTTTGGGATTATGAGGACCATCTCACTAATTCCCATAGATAGAGGATTTTCCAGAAGATAGAGGATTTTCTAGAATTTGGACACCTCATTAAAATGCTATTTTTATTTTCTTTTATTTCTGATCTTGAGACTGCATATCGCTCTCCTGTTTTGGTCTGTAGACTACTGCTGGTAAGCCTGTTAGGAGAAGGAACTTTCTTCTGCTTGTCTATCGCCAACGCCTTTCCTTGAAGCACAGTGTTTAAAACAACCAAAAATATTTGTTAAACCAGATAACTAAGTAATAACTTGTGAAATTACACTGTATATGGTTGTGACCTTATTAACCAGGGTTATAGCTCGCTCCGTCAGTAGCAATTATTCTTTCACAAACTGTATTTTGGGACCCTCAGTCAAATAAAAGATTGAAAGTAAATTGTACAGAATAAAATTAACCTGAGAGAGAGAGAGAGATGCTGGAATTACAATGGTAGAGACAGTAGCAGATGCTACTGAAATGGGCACCCTAACAGCTGAGTTAGATGTTAATAGGATGCCTGGCAGCATGGAAGCCTAGTGACCTAAGCAACATATAGAGGTTTATTTCATTCTCTGTAACACGCCATCCAGAGGTAGGTGGTACAGGGCTCTTATGGAGACTCCAGGAGGACATAAGCAGCTCAGCCTTTTTTTAAAAACCTCTCTCCCTGGCCATCCCTTAGCTCAAGGCGCCTGTGCTTGAAGTCCTTCACGTCCCAATATGGCCTCTGAAGCTGAAGGCTTCATGGACAGAATGTGTGTGAGAAGAAAGGGGAACTGGAAAGAGGTGTACCTCCCAGTAGAGTTGGAGCTTTTTTACAAAGGTTTCCTTGAAGCCGGTGGACTGACGTTCTTTTCTAGCTCATTAGCAGCCCGTACCTGCTAGAAAAGCTGGGAGATGGCCACCTAAGTAAAACCGAGTTTCATTGTCTTAAGGGGAAAATAGATATGGGACAGTCAAATGGCGGATCTGCCCTTCACCAGGTTTTCTCAGAAAAGGGGATTCAAAATTTTGTTAAAATGAGCTGAAATGGGCAGTTGATTCAGGTAACATGGAAATTGTGCCCCAGGGCACCTGTTTTAAAGCTTAGACTTGCAGACATAGCACATGGCACCACTGAAACCTTAACATCCTGAGTGTTCTAGCAATTGTTTCCCCTTTGTTATGCACTTTGGCAATAACTTATATAACTACTCGGAGCACGATTCAAGGTTTCTTACTCACACAGGCAATTCTCACACCACGGAGCTGTAACAGTATGACCATTGCTTAAGTGGTCCAATCAGGTAGCCATTTAGTATTTACATTACAGAGACATGAAGCAAAGAGAAGTCAGACAGGCACAGACCTTAGAGCAAGTGGGCATTAAGCAGTCAGAATTTTTAAATTATCATAACCTTATGCTGGCATAATAGTAAAGAAAACTATGGGGAGATTGAGAAATGACATGCCCTTTCATTTCTGTCTAAAATAGCATGGCTTCTTTTTTGAGGCAAAATATCAAGAAACAGTTATGGTTACCACGGTAACTACATTACAAATAAAAAGAAAATGTAGAATGTTTTCAAGTGAAATGTACATGTAAAATGCTTATTGAAGCTTAAGCTTAATTATTGCTTAGGACGTGTAATCATAGCATCATCAACTATAAACTCTAAATATTCTCATCTTTAAGAGAAATAATTTCATTAAAGGGTTAACATTGAAAAATCATTGTTATAATAGTAAAAAAAAAGACTTCTAATATAGCAGTAGTTGGATATGTTTTATAGGAAATGAACAGCAAAGAGTACCTCCAAGATCTGAAAGTAATCATCATAAATTGCAAGTTGTGTAAACGTACCTACCTATAAAAATAAGCAGTGGCTCACCTGAGCAAACACAAAACTGCTACTCCTCCTCCATGTCCGTGTCTTTGTTTCTGTGGGATAACTGGATATATCTGCCTGATACACATTGGACTTAATACAACCAATGCCACGTTCCATGCCTCCAATTCGATCTTTCCACCTCACTCCCATTCCCCTAGATACTTGGCCAAAACTCTTGAGTAAAAGCCTGAACCATTTCTCAGCAGGTATCTTCCCCGGAATCCATCCTGATTTCCATCACTGTGCTCTCTGTATTTCTACCACCCTCGTGCAAACCAACACCCGATTTTTTCAGTCCATGTAGTAGGGATCAAGTCAGTAGCTAGATGACAGCTCCATAGATCATATAGGGCTTTGCAGACCAGAACAAGACATTTGTATTTTGTGCTATGGGAGAACATGGAAAAGTTTCATGTAAAAAGGGACATGATTGAACTTAAAGTTATAAAGATTACTCAAGCTACTTTGTGTCTCTTTAATTTCTACCTTGGTAGAAAACAGATGAATTCTTGTATCTGCTTCTGCATTTAACATGTTGAAATATTTTGCTGTGTTTGAAGTGATTGAAGAAAAGTGGTCTATATAGCCCCATAAAACTGTTGTATTTCAGTTTACTTTTTATTTTCCCTTTTGTATTGATCTCCGAAAGCCCCCAGAGGACAGACTTTAGATTTATTAAACTTAAGTATTTATTCTTTAGAAAATCTGGTTTTTATTCCTACATCATAGCAACTTGAAAGGGAGCTTCCATTGTATTTTGATATTACTTTGCATTTTCTTAAGACAAATATTTTAGGCAAACTTCTTTGGTAAATTAGAACATTGTTAAAATGTTTACATAAACCTGATTTAATAAATCAGTACTGTATAGATAAATATTGTAAGTTCACTTGCAATTTGAGCTGTTTCTCTGTTGAGTCAAATATTTTCCTTAATGAAAATCAAACACAAAGGAATGGGAGCTGTGTGGTAATTATCTGATAATAGTTTACAAATAATATTGTGCTGTGAAAATTTAAAGTTTATAAAAAAGGGCATATTGACAACACCGTAGTTCTTTTGAGACAGTTTCAATTTCAGGATCATAGCTTATGAGGAAGAAAAACACCGTTCTAAGTGTATCCTTACAAACCTACATCTATAAAATGTTTCCAAAAATCAGTTGCTACCTAGGGGAAAATGAAAATCCAGGTTCGTTTGCTTTCTCATTCTTCTGAAGTGTGACAGCCTTGGAGATGTGACTGTTTAAACCCAAGGCCGGCGCTGGCAAATGAGAACAGAAAGACCTGATTTGCCAATTCAAAGCAGCCTTTCCTTGAAGAAAAAAGAAAAAAGTAATTTAAAAAGTAAAATAAATCCCATATACATGAAACTTATTTAAAGAGGTCTAACGAGCCCCACACATGGCTTCTCTGAAGCGATACTGTTCTGAGAAATGAATATAGGGTCAAATACCATGTTAGAGGAATATTATACCGTACTTTAAACAATATTAAAGATATTAATGATGTTGTAATAACTAAAATTAATATCTAAGTTCTGGTACTTAAAAAGATCTTGCTAAGAATTTAAAAGTTGAAACGCGCATTTACAAATTACTTGGAAAATAAGTATGTAAATAGTATGTACTTATTTTTATTGAAATCCCCATTAAAGAAATGCGCACAGTGAATAAATAGAGGAGGATAGTCCCCTAGAGCCGTGTCGATACCCTTTTTCTGCATAGAAATTCCTTCCTGGTGAGGATTCCAGCTCCATGTCAGACAGCATGGAGGACAGTAAAGTGCCACTCCACCTGGGCCCACCCTTCCAGAGGGTGGCCACTGTGCTCTAGTTCTTAGACTTATTTTATTTTATCCTGATTTACTCTGAGCTATGTTTCCTTTATTAAAAGAAAGATAAAAAAGTTCAAGAAAATGATTACCTGTTAGATCAAAACCAAAAATGCAGAAAGCCTGAGCTGGGGTCTGAACTCTTACAACCTGAATCATATGCATGCGTGTCTTTTAAGCTGCGGAGTTTCTCTCTTATTTCCTCAGTGTCTCAATTTTAACTGCTCACTCATCAGTCTTTTCCTGCAATATTTTCTAAAATTATTCACTTATTTTACAATTATTTTTAGTTTTCCTAAAATGTAGTTTTTTTTCTTGTAGTCAGGAATATAGCGTAATTAACTGAGGCACCTTCTGTGTGACCCTCAGTAGGCTTATGGCTCGCTAGAAGAATATTTGATCAAATTTCATTCTATAGCTAGAATTTGGTGAAGGTCACAGGAAGAAACAAACAAAGATGAAAGTAGAAAAAGAAAAATATAATTGCAAGGCTAACTAGAATAGAGTTGGATGTGTATAAAGAGAAAAGAAGGTGAAATTCGTGCAAAAGTATACAAATGAAATAATGCTTCCTTACCATTTACTCTTATTGTATCTTATAAAAAAATTATTTTTTTGAAGCACAATTTATACACAATATAAGTGGGACCTTTTATAGAAAGGATATAAATTGAGCTTGAATGCTCTATGTGTAATCATACACCTTTACCTACCATAAAAATATAATGCCATTAATTTGGGGAACTCTGTGGTTCTAAGTGAATTTTCCTGGCAAAAACCTCTATAGAAGAATCACTTATACCCCGGAATTAAAGCCTTCTTTAGGGTTTTACATTAATCAAGAATAGTGTTAGCTGCAAATGACAGGAAAATGATTTCTAAAACTTATAAAAAGAGGGCACTTGTTATAAAAGATATCCAGAAAAAAATAAAAACAGTAACACTTAGAATTGACTAGAACACATGACTCAAGAGCCATCAGGAAAGGAAAAGGGCAGTTTGAAGACATAGAGAAGGAAGAGGAGATAAGACAGACATCCACGGGAGGAAAACAAGGGAGGCTGATGTCAGAACTGGACACTGTGGACATAATGGGAGAACTGCACACTGTTGGCTGCTGTTGAGTCTGCACGAAGGGCGGGGGTGGGGTGGGGGGGAGCTGCTGGGGCCAGGATGCTAACGACCCCGTCTTTGGGGGCCGAACTCTCGGCCAGCATGAACGTGTCCTCAGAGGCCGTGACTGTCCCGAATAGCCTGGGAAGTCCGGCTCCGGGCGTGTTGTGGCAGAATTTGACAGTATCGCCGGGCTTCTTGTAGCTGAGGATGCTAAGGTGTGGCAACAGGGAGACATAAAGCCATTCATTTTGCAAGGATGAGTTAGAGAAAAAATGGAGGCATTGTGACTTGCTGGTTTGGAAAATAAGGCTTTCACTCTTCTAGTCTCTCATTCTGGCAAACATTCTTAAGGCACTTAAGTAGCCTCATGGCCAAGACCAAAGCCAGGGTATGGTGGTCGAGGCCTTTCCGTAAGATCTCTGAAAGATTAAGACTATGCCTAATAGATGCAGATGGACAAAAATGGGCTCCCAGGTAATAGGACAATCCTTGCCCGGTAGCCTCAAGCGCCTGATAGAGGAGTCTGTCATGAAATGAACGTGACTTTGGGGGTGTGGAGTAAATGCTCCAAAATGTCATAGGAAGACCACAGTTATTTAAATAAGTGGACCATTACCAACCCTGGTGGCTTGGACCGAGAAGCAGGGAGAGAGGGAATTCAAAATTAAATGAGCCTTTTGGCGTCGCTTTTGAAACATGTATTGAAGGAGGGTTGCTTTGATGACAATAGGGAGGGAGGGAATGTGTAAAGGATGGAGCCAGACCTACGGAGAAAGCTGGCTCAGGAGCTGCTAGGATGCAAAGCTGGGGCCTAATCACAGACACCAGAAACTGTGCCTTTAAACGGGAGCGTGCATGAATCTTCCCCTGCAGCAATACAAATTACCACACCCTCATTGCCTTAAAACAGCACAGTGTGCTCTGTCACAGTGTCTGTGGGTTGGGGATCTGGCCACCATGGCTGAGTCCTCTGCTCGGTGTCACCAGGCTAATTGGCGGTGCTGGCCAGCGCTGTGATCGCTCTTGAAGGCCAACTATATCCTCCATGATCACTCTTAGCAGAATTCCGTTTCTCATGGTTGCAGGAGGAAGACCGCAGCTTCGAAACAAGGCCCATCACGCCTTCCTACATCGGTCTCCTTAGGAACTGGGCCTTCGCTTCCTTCTAGGCCTGGAGGAGCATGTCTCTCTGATGCCTTCTTTTAGAAGGCTCTCCACCTGTTGAGGGCAGGCCCACCCAGGGCCCTCTTGATAAACTGAAAGGGAGCCGATTAGTAACCCAATTGTACGACAGGTAGATGGCCCATCCCAGTCCCTGGTCCCACCCACGCTCAACAAGAGAGGCCTGTTCAGGACCACATACCAGGAGGAGGGGGGATCATGGGGGCACCTTAGGATTCTGCTTACCATCCGGTGTGACCATTGTAAGAGTGCGGCTGGGCTGGGTAACTTGTCTTTTTACTTCAGGGGTCTGTGAATGAAGAGTAGGCACATCAGAAGAGCCTCGTCAAAATCCAGAATGAATGTGCTCACGGAGTTTTGGATTTTGAGCCTGATGCCCTGACAAGACTTTGGGGGTCTTAGGAGGAAGGGCATATAAGATGGATGTGAAGAGCTGTTAACGCCGGGCCCAGGGGCACTCTGGGATGGATTCTTATGGTCACACCTCCCACAGTGCGTCGTGCTCCTCTGCGTCCGTGACAGGCCCCGTTTCCTTCCCAGTCACACTGAATTGGCCTCGCTTTAGCCAGCAGTGTGTCAGCAAAGTCACACAGCATCTGGGAAGGTGCTTGTGCTTCCTGCTAAAAATCAAAGCGCTGTAAACTCGTTGAATTCTTGACAGTAGGTTCGTCTTCCAGTGATGTGGGTTAGCGACTCTGATTCATGTACTTCATTTGTATTCTGGCATTAAGCAAATAAATTATAGATAATGGGAGACGCGCTTCTCTTAGACAAGGGAATTAAAAATACATTTTTAAAAAATGCTAGAAAAAACTTGTGCTAATTGAATGTGAATTATAGAATTTTAATTTGTATCTGTGGTTTTTAATACATACATATGTACAGGTAGGTAGATGGATAAATGGATGGATGGATGGATGGATTGACTGACAGATAGATGGACAATTAGACAGACAGAAATGCGTGTCTGCTGAGAGTACCCGGGAGCAGTGACGGCCCAGCAGCAATGATCATATCCTAATAGCCAGCTCTTGGTTTCTAAATAGCACCCTCCACTTATAGGAAACAGAGCTTCCTGGAGAAATTGATGATCCTGGGGGTGGAGCAGGAATAGTGTAAGATTAGCCTGGAATATCTTGCAGTGAAAGTGATAAGAAAATACTCAAGTACTGATGGAGACAGAAGGGTTACAGGACACTGCTTGAGTGTCTCATCTTAAAAAGAAATGGCAAAGTATCTGTTCTATTTATAGCCTGTAGTAAAGGAATCAACTCCCATCATAAACACCTTATATAATTAGAATAAGAAACATAAATTCTCAACAGTATGATTAATTCTTAAGATTTAAAAAGGCAAACACTGTGACACTGTGGGCTATTACTAATGTTTCTTTTCATCACCTTTTCAGAATCTATTTTTGGTCGTAAGAATACTAAATTGAAGAAAGTTTATTGCCTCCAAATATATAAATGCGAATATATTACCTGTCCTCAGAACCAATTTCAATATTTTAATAATAGCTAAAATTTACACAGTGCTTCTCGAAGCACCTCATGTACAATAATTTAAACCCAACACCAACCTGAGTGACTAATACTCTTATTTCCTCAATTGTAAAGATGAGGAAACTGAGACAGTAACCTCTTCTTTCGTTTTTTGTTGGTTTTTTTTTTTTTAGCTGAGCCATCCTGCCACCTGTTGGCAGCTCAGCTCTGGCCGGGACTCAAAACTGCTGTTGCTCAGAGCTCGCACTCTTGAGCGAGCTCTTAACCAACTGAGCCACTCGGCCCACCTGACAATAATCTTTTCAATATCACACAGCTAGTTAGTGGTGGAGCTGGGATACAAGCCAAAGCCGTCTCACTCCTGATGTTGACTTTTAATCATCACACGGCTCAGCTTTTTATAATGGCGGTAATCATGTAATAACATCTTCCCCAAATACCTGTTGCTGGCTACTTTTCTCCTAAAAGCCATGGATAGGAAGTAATCCTCATTTGTTTATTATAATCTAATTTGCTTCTCTATTATGCATTTTGGGAATCCATTAAAGCTACTTTCTCGTCTAAAAAAAAATAAATGAATACAGACCTCCTAATAAGCAAAGGTTACTTGTGTTTTTCTCATCCACTGCATAAATTATTAACTGAACTTTAAAATTCCCAAATCTGATTCAGTCCAAGGATGTTTTCATTTAATGTATCATCACCTTGGTAACAATATTTATAAACCCAATAGTTTAAAACAAGCTCAGTCATATTATTTAATTGTATGTTCTTCCATCAAATGTTGAAAACTTCTAAAGTCACTTTAATAGAGAATGCAAACAGTTTAAATTGATCTGAAACAAAGATATCTTTAAAATAATCAACATGATTTTCCTGCCACTAGCTTTTATATCAACTGTTCTGAAGACAAGTTGATTGAAGTTGATGTTTGCATCACTGAAACCGAAACAGCCACCTGTACATAGATACCCACACAGCTACGGTACATACATGCAGACAGTGTGGAGCTGTCAATTTGTGTCAAAATGACCACAAGCCAGTGAATGTCAACCAACAAATTGCACTGACTTTGAACAGGCGCTTACCATGACTGAGAACATAAGAATTCACAAGATATGCAAATACTTTCAAGTTCATTCCTTCACAGATAAGTATCTTCTGAAATTGATACCATAGAGTCCAAACTCATGTATTATTTAAAAAGCAATCTTAAGTAATTCAACAGTTTATAGCCCAAAATCTGTTAGCTAAAAATACCAGGGGCACAGGGTCCTTCTCCCCCAGAAAAAAACCAAAGACAACGGCCATGGGCCCTGTAGTTAAAAATAAAACCGTTACACACACACACACACACACACACACACACACACACACACACACACACACACACGGCAACAAAGTCACTATCCGAAGTAGCTATGTAATATTTAAAGCTATTTTTGATAGATTAAAACAAAATATTTTGCCATCACTAAATATATTTTGTCATTGCATTTTAAAAGAGTAATTTTAAAACCTCCAAATAATGTATTATGCCATGTAATTTCCAGTGCCCACAATATCTCATAATAAAACTCTCCTTTGCTACTTAAGTTTACACCTGCCGAGCGTAGTTATCCATCGTCATTGTTTGATGTTTTTGGAATCCACAGGAACATAATATCCAAAAGAGTTAAATCAACAGTACTACCATCTCTAGATTAAACATGAACAGCACTCATTTTAATAACTGGATGTAGGTTCAGAGTGTGTGTGCATGTTTTCAGACCAACATCTATAGTTTGCTCTCTTGTTTCTGATATTCAAGAGTGCATCACATAGTGAGAGTGGGCCCTTCTGGGAGATCAGCTCTTCCCGAAGCACAACTACAAAATCCACATAAAATGCAAAACAGAATGCAGTATAACAGAAACGCTGTTGGAAGACCCTGGAAAACTGTTGAGGCAATAGGGCTTTAGCAGAAAGAAAAAATAAAAAATCTCAGACGCGAGCAGTTTCTCAGAAAGGACACCCACTTCCCGCAGTGAGCGATAGGGCAGGTTCAGGCGACTCTGGGGTTCTGGTAGGGGCTGGGCAGAGGGGAGCTGCTCAAGGGTAACACTTAGCACGGTGCTGACACTTTTACAGAGAGACAGAGGAGAGAGAGAGAGACAGAGGAGAGAGAGAGAGAGAGAGAGAGAGAGAGAGAGAGAGAGAGAGA
>NW_017731387.1:833452-919234 GCF_001890085.2 Hipposideros armiger
GAGAGAGAGAGAGAGAGAGAGAGAGAGAGAGAGAGAGAGAGAGAGAGAATTAGAGACTTGAAGGCTGAAGGTTTCAGTGAAAAGAAAGATGGAGAGCTGAGCTCAAAATCGAACCGAATTTTCTACCAAATTTTCAGCTGAGTGCTCAAGCAGTGGGAGGTAGGAGACTAGGAAGTGAGGCAGACATTTTCCGGAAACGCTCCTATTTTTTGGAAGTCCTGAGGTGTGTTCAGGAGACAGGGATTAGCGTTATCTTCCCAGGCTACTGGGTCCCTGATGAATACAATAACTTCTCAGCTGGAGCTGCTGGGCATGTGAGGCCACAGAAGCACAGTAAAACTGAAGTAAGCAGAAACTGTCCAAGCCACACATCAGGCTGATGTCAGCCCAGGCCCTCCTTTATCCATTTTGCAAAGAATACGGTGAGTTCTCTCTAGAGGCATTTACACCATCTAGAGCCTTCAGAATTTTTAGTTCAAACGTCTGGATTTTAATAAAATGATTTTGCCAAGCAAACTAAGGGAACAAAACAAAGTTAACCACAGAAAGTAGCAACAGAAGTTTACCGACAGGTGATCCATATATTGAAGGTATTGGTCAAGGACTTTAAAAGTGTTATAATTAATAACGCCAAGGAAATGAAAGACGCGATTGACAAAATACATAAAAATTTAGAGCATTTCTCCAGAGTTGGAGTCCATTAAAACAAAGTCAAACAGAATTTCTAGAACTGAAAAATATAATAACAAACATTAAGAATGGAGTAGGTGGGTTTTAAAATTTCATCCTAAATGCTGACATAACTGCCAATCTAGAGTGTCATGCTCCTTTAAAATATTTTTCAAAAATGAAGGTGAAGTAGACATGTTTGAACACACCAAAGCTGAGTGAATACTTGCATTAAAGAAATTCTATTAAAATTGCTGAAATATAAATTATAATAATAAAAGCAAGATTTGTAGTACACCAAAAACTACAAAACTCAATTGAGGAGAAATTAAAAATGACAAATAAAGGTATGCAACATAGGCAAATTAGAAGACTCAATATTGTAAAGATGTTAATGTACCTAAAACTCTGTGTATAGATTCATCACAATTCCAATCAAAAGGGCAGCATTTTAAAGTTGAAATGCTGATTTTAAAATGTATGTGGCAACGAGAGGAACCTAAGATAGAACAACCTTGAAGAAGAAGCTACTTGGAGGATTTGTACTATCAGATATCAGAATTGATTATAAAGTTACACTGGTTAAAATATTGGGATATTGGCATAAGGACAACTGGAACACAGGAAAAGAATAGATAATTCAGAGACAGACGTGCAGTTGAGTTATGACAAGGTGCTGCTTCACTGCTAGACTATTCTTTTAGATAAATGGTGCGAGGCCATTTGTGTGCATGGTGGGCGTGGGGGATGGGGAGGGGGAAAGGTGTTGACCGCTTCCTCACACTGCACGCAGTATCAACTTGACATGAATTGTTAATCTAAATGCAAAAGTTAGGACAATAAAGTCATAGAAGGAAACAGAAGAGAGTATATTCACGATCTTAGGAGTAAATAAAGATTTTAATTAGGAAGAAAACATAAGGGAAGGCAAAACAATGGATGACCTGGACGACATTAAAATAGATGATAGACAGACAGATCTGTAGCTCCATATGTCAGTGAAAAAGACAAGCCATGGCATTTAAGGAGATATTTGCAAGATGCATATGCAAAAAAGAGATATATTCCCTAGATATTAATAAGAAAAAGACAACACAATGGAAAAATAGATAATGGATTTTAATGAGTATTTCAAAACATAAGATATTGAAATAGTAGATAAGCATATGTAATGGTCTCTTAAGTTCATTTGTCATCAGGGAAATGCAGATTAGAAGCACAGCAAAATATTTGCTGAAACCCACCAAAATGTCTAAAAAGAAAAAGGCAGAATAATTGCTAAAAATATAGAACTAGAACACTGATGCCCTGATGGTAAAATTTTAAACTGGTACGAAGTCTTTGGGAAATTATTTGGTTGTGTCTGCTGCTGCTAAGCAGACAACCAGCATTCCCACTCTCAGACGTACATGTTAACAGAAATACTAATGCACGTCCAATGAAAGACTGAATTTTTATTAACGCCATAGAGACTGAATTTTAATAAACACCTAGATGTTTACTAACAGAAGAATGGATGCATAAATTGTGATATACAGTAGATTACCACAGACGAAGCAATGAGAATGAATGAACGGTTGCCATACAACAGCCCTGATGGTTCTCACCAATAATATAGAGGGGAAATTAAAGCTAGGTGTATGAATCCATATGCATAGTGCATGGTTTCATTTATTGAAAATTCAGAATTATAGTGGTTTGGGGAAAGTCATTGGGGGAAATACCAGCCAGCTTCTTGGATGCTGCTAGCGCCTTTCAGATTGCATGCATCTCCCATCTCTACTTTAGAAGCACATTTTCAATATCTGAGAAAGAAAACAAGATGCAATTGGAAACAAGATGAATCTACAGATAGAGTTTGGTTAGCATTGGGTCTTGGCTATATAGCTATGTTCACTGTGTGAAAAATCATGGAACTGTACAATTCTAACATGCATGTGTAAGTACATTTCACTAGAATAAATTTTAAAAAACAATATCTTAGGCATATCTTGGGAGGAAGAATTATTAAATAAAAGATGTGGGGGTTAGTTTTTGACAGGAAGGAAGTATATTTTTCTCATCACATCACAATTATTTTCAGGATGTACTTCAGATATATTAAAGAGATAAATGTAAAATAAAATCATTAAAAATATATGAGAGAGATTATACAGACTTGCAACATGACAGTTTTTGTATAAATTTTAAAAATGAAAGAAACAAAACATAAAGAAATAGCATATGGAAAATAGTAAATATACAATAACAAATATACAATATACAATAACATATACAAAATATACAATAACAAATCTTAGTATATAAACTGAGGAAAGTAATGGAAGTGTGACCAAATATTCACATATAAATATATTCACAGTACAACAACAAAACCCAAAACAATAGAAATTTCTATAAAGTGAAATGCTGATTACCAAACTGTGCATTTAAAGAATATTTCATGGATAACATTACAGAGTAATTATTTTATTTCATCATCCAATAAGTTTTTTAGTGTCTAGGTGTGTTGGACACTGTAGCAGATATAAGATGGTGGGCAAAAGAAACACACTCCCTACCATCAAATAGTTTGCATTTTAATATAGACATTAAGAATAGAAATAGCTAAAGAAATATGCAATTAACCCTGTGAAAAAGACATAAGGGAAAGGTAGATGTATTTCATAAAGAACTTTGGGGATTATATTAGACTCCTTGTGGACTCCCCCCTCAGTCCTTCTGCTGGCTCCTCTCATCTTCCAGGTGGAGTGTCTTTAGAGCTCAGTTCTAGAGATGCTTCTCTTCACTATTATACTCCAGTACTATTCGTTTTGTCTGGAGTCAATGATAATTCGGTTACTGAACTAATCCTGTGACTTCTAATGGCGTGTGTGTCTTGATGATTCCACAGTTTTTCTCTAGTTCCAATGTCTCCCCAAACTGTAGGTTCACAAATCCTTCCACTAAGTATTCATGGTCCAAAACAGAGCTCAAGATCCCACACCCACCATGCTCTATCGCCAAAATCTTTATTTCATTTTGTGTCAGTCCTATTCATGTAATAGTTGCTCAGGCCAGAAACCTTGGACACACCCTGATGTTCTTTTTGATATGCCAGATAAAAACAGGAGTATTTTGTCACCTGCCTTCAGAATATATCCCACGGCTGATCAGTAGGCAACAGTTCCACAGATGAAGTCATCTCAATCTAAGCCACCACTGTCACTTAACTAACGATGCAACAGCCCCTCTATTGGTATCCCTTACTGTAATTTAGTGTATTGCCCCCTACAATCTATTCTTCATACATCATTCTGAGTAATCATTTCAAAATACAGGTCTGATGGCATCTCTTCACTGTTTACAATCTTCCAACCCTCACTTTCTACATATAATCAGAAATCTTGACTGTGTTCAGCAATGAACCTAACTTGGCCGTAGGACCCTTTCCAGACATCAGTTTCTGCTGTTCTGCCCTGAAGATGTTCTTGCCACACTGGCCCCTTGCTCTTGACACTGACTGGATGCTACCTTTTAACAACTCTATATTAATTCCTTCTAGAGAAGGTTCATATATTTGTATCACCAAGAAGAGGACCTATATATAGGCATTCACTAAACATTTATTATTGATGACGGCACATGGCATACATCCTTTTCAGTCAGTTTCTACATTTCCCCAACAGGAAGATTAGAGTTTCTGTTTTCCTTCCTCAGTTAGAAATTATCTTCCCAAGGAGAATAATGGACTCAGACTTCTTTCTAAAAGTTAATAATTTTCTTTAAAGTCTCATACATTGTTTTTCTAAACTGTACCAGATACTAGAATCCTATTATTGGGAAACGCTTCAGTTAAAAAAAAAAAAAGTTTAAAGGAAATTGCTTTATGAGAAGAGTTACCTAAATTAATAATATGGGTTTAGTTTATATATATCCAGAAAGGAAGAAAACAATCACATTTATGCCCATATTATACTCCGTGTTACAGGAAGGTAATCCAGTTACTAAGAATTCAACAGCCCTTATGACATTAAAAGGAAATGTTCATGCAATTACTGACTTTATGGTTCTTACTCTTTTCCTGAGGGAAGTCAATAAAGACATAAAGGAAATAGTCTTTTAACTCTATTGGCTTTCATATGAACATTTTGTTTTTTTAATTGCTAATATTGTTTAAACATTCATCTCTTTTATCTTAACACACTGTATCCACATTCTAGTCTTGATCCAATAATGGACTGATTCCATTTAATTTTCTTAAATAGGCTAATAAATGAGCAATAAATTAAATTATTGTTCCTTTGGAGTCTCCTGCCTTCTCGCAGACACAGCTACTCCTGTGGTCTGTATCTACTTTCTTCTACTGATAATATGTTTTAGTAAAAAGATTTATGAAAAGACTCATTCTCCTTGATCCTGAGGTAGATTTTTCCCTGTTAGTACATGGACGCTTCTTAGCTCTGCCTCCACTTTGCCTCTCCCTCAGTTCAGAAGTACGCAGCTCGCCACTGGCTGCCTAATCGATTCCTCTCCCTGAACCAATGAGATGCTATCTCGGTACAGGATCTTGGCATCTGCAAAATCCTAGGAATTGGAGACTGTGCTTTGTCGTCCCGTCCCCTACTTGCCCAGCACGCTTCTGTCGCAGTTTCTGCATAATAATCCCATCCTCTTCCTTGATTCCTGTGTACCTTGTGACCTAGATGTTTTACTCCTCCAAGGACACCTGCAGAACCAAAGAAGCTGAGAGAGAAGGAAGGGAGGAGCCATATTTGCAGTCAATAAAGGCAGCAGAGGACAGGGATGGAGTCAGGAAGGAAGGGAAGAATGCAGTATCTGCTGTGTTCCTGCTGGTCCAATACTTGGAAATAGGCCTGTGCTCTAGTTTTCTCCTTCTCTTTCTCTTCATTTTGGAACAAAATTGCTAGAATGTGTTCCGCAGTGTCTGACACACTGACTGCCAGCCCTCAGTAATGCCCATGTTCCTCCTGCCTCTTCCGGTTACTGGCTGGATCTGAATAACCTCCCCTCCCACCTCCCTAAACTTGACTTTTACAAAATCTGGAGAGGAACCAAATGTACTTGCTGTAACTATATTTGACCTTCCACTCTGAGTAGCAGGTCCATCTTCTACAGTCCCTGCTGGTGTACAGACAGAGCCCCCACTCCTGACCACTGTCCCCACTGTGGGTTGTGTCCCTTTACTTCCAGGCGAGCGTAAGACTGGCACATTCTATCACAAGTCCACCTTCCTTGCAGTGGAGCTGTAGATAAGACTGAATTCTCAAGCTGGGCAAGTCTGCTATTCCAGTGCAGGGTCCCCATTCGGGAGGACCAGGGCCCTGAGATAGGAGATTGAGAAAAGGGGGGCAAATACACTTGAAAATCTGGAAATCCAAGGCTTCCTTCATTCACAGGACCTCAGACCTGTCCCCTCTCCTCCGTCTTTCAAGACAACGTGCTTCGCTTAGGATACACCCCTCTTGGCCATCAGGTCAATAACCAGGTTTGTCACTGTGTAACCCAATGAAGAAGCCCTTTGTCAGCTAGAGGGGAAACAATATGGTATCTCCAGTGATCTGTGTGACTTAATCCTCTGCTACTGGCAGGAGGTGGAACAGAATGGATCCTGTGGAAGCGAGAAGGTTGGAGCAGAACATACATTTGGTAAATGTTATCCTCATGGAGCAAACTCCCGTGAGGATTGACATCCTGGCAAAAAAGTTGGAAGACAGTGCTATCACCTGGTAGGAAAGCCCTGGGGAGCTCAGAGAAAAGGATGGTCCACACTAGGTAAAGTAGAGATACTATGATAGAACTATCATGGCATGTTGAAGAAACATTCAAAAGACTTACACAGTCTGGCGTGTTACAGTGGATATACTGTGTAACATCAAGAACCTACCCATTGACTAAGGTTTCTGGGTGTGCCTTGAAGGTGCTTGGGTCAAAGGGGTTCTGGCAGTATTGAGACACAGAGTGATGATGTTCTTTTTAGGTCAGAGCTCATGGTAGGAGATACTATTATTACAGATCTGACTACCCAGGTAGCAGATGGTGTGCCTTTTGGTTTTTGTTTTGGGTGTTGGAATGATCCCATTCCATAGAAGAGTAAAAGATTTTTATTTCTAAAATAATTAGCAAAGGTAAATCTTTAATCTTAAGTACGGGGAGTTCTTAAATATAACCGAGGTGCTAAACATACCTTTTATGTTTCTGTCACATGTTTTGTTCTGTCCACAGAAATTGCAGTAGACGACCGAAAATTCACATATGAATTAGTCTGTTTCTAAAGTAATATTTGAATATTAGCAAATCCTTATTTTTCTACATATATTCTACGGTAGTTAAAATGACAACTTGGGCAATATTAGAGCCCTGATTTAATTGAGGGGTGTTTGGCTGATTACAGTGTATTCACTTTTTAAAAACGAAATTCAAATTAGTGTTGGCTTCCTGTCAAAATCAGTAATTAAGAAAGTTGTCAGAGTCAATCCTGTTATTCATCTTGATAATGAAATTATTTAAACATCAAACATGAATGTTCTATTAGCTTGAGGAGTATAATTGTTGTTAACATTGCTCATTGGGCTTAATAAACATATCGTATCAGCTACATTATCTACCTAAGTACCTGTACACAGAGGTGTGTGATTAAGAATTCATGAAGCTTGGAAAGATTTAAGGATGCCAGTGAGATTATTTTACAAATAACATTTCACTTTTCTCGCGTTGGTACACGTGACATACGTGGGACAATATGGCCCCATATATTTTGTTTTTTTTTGAAAGTGAACTAAGATTCTATTGTGACCTGCAAAATTACACTGTGCTTCAAGTTTGAAGCGAGCAGTGTGGTACTGTCAGCTGCAGGCATTATGCTGTAGGGCAGATCACTAGGACTTCCTCATGTGGCATCACTGAAACATCACACCTATTGGACAACAAGGACTGTTGTTCCATCCTTGCCATGTTTCGCTTTGAAAACTTCTTGGGCAGGCCCAGGGCAGCATGCCCTGGTCTAAGCACCTCCCATTGCTGCCAAGGCGAGATCTCTGTGTGCTATACCCACTCTTCCAAAACTCCTGTGAAAATAGGCCTGGCCTTTGTCCTTCTGAGTACGGGGGACAGTTTCCTTTGGTCCTTTCCTGTGGCTCTTGTCCACTCTCAGGCAGTGTCTTCACAGACGTGAGCTCGCCGGTGCTCAAGGGAGCCTCCCATGGGTGTCTGGAGTTCTCTTTGCAAACCTCTCTCCTTTCCCTTTCTTTGCACCGCGAATGGACCTGCGTCCCTAAATTCTCAGAGGGGCTGCCAGGCCCTGCCTGGCCCCCTGCTCTCACACCACAGCCTGCGAGATCTCTCCAGGTGGAAAGCTGGAGCCTCACCCACCTTGTCTATTCCTTGTTTAAGGATCACGCTTCTGTAGCGCCTGATGTTCAGTGGCTTGAAACCTGCTATGTCATATATTTTACTTCATTCTTTGACTATTTCAGTTGGAAGGATAAATCTGGTTTCTGTTTCCTATCGTGGCTGGAAGTAGAATTCCTCAAAATGCTTTTTATTCACAGTATTGAAAGATTATTTTACAGCTCAGAGTAAGGCCTGCATCTGTTTTAGGTATAGAGAGGAAAAAAGAGGACTTTCTAATGCTGCTTCCTTTCAATACTAATGGTTCATCCGAAGCTCAGGTTCTTCTGATAGACACAGTGTCTGTGGTATATGATGATGAACTTGAAGGCTGTAATAATTAGTGTATGGGGGATCGCTATGGTATTTTTAATGAACACCAGATGACAGGAGTTCTTGGGTAGATATAAGTATATTTTAGAAACTGATTTAAGCTTGAACAGTAATAAGCGTGGTTCTAAAAAAGGAAGAGGCTCAATGATATAGTCATGAAATGCAATTCTCTTAGATGAGCAAGTAGCTTCTCACTTTCATAACACATATCCATTGAGATATACATATGTCCAAGGGTAGGCTGTGCTGATAAATGCAGGTAGGAACATCTGTGAGTCCCTCCAGTAACTAGCCCAGTTATGCTTCAGTTGGAAATGGGCACACCACGGACATCAGCCAAAACTCTACTACTACTAAAAATTCTACCCTAACAAAGCGTATGTCATGCTTAACCTTATCTGTGGGGTAAAGGGCGACAGTCGTGTCATCCAATGATTTTATTAAAAGAACACAGCGGAAATTGAATGACTTCATAGGTTAAAAAAAGAAATACTCAATTATGTGTGCTTTTCTCACAAAGGAGGCAAAAGAAAAGAGAATGGTATTGGGACTGAGTCCAATTAGACTTTTAATCCTGTTCTTCTCTTTACTGGCTAAGTAAAATTGAGGAAGTTACATCTTTGAACCTCAATTTTCCTCAGCTATAAAAGGAGGGGATCACAAAATGTGAAAGATCAATGAGATAAGATAGACACTCAACACAGAACCTGTTTCTGAAGATGTTGAGCAAATGTTATATACTTTAAAATGATGGACAGAGATCAACTGAAATCCTATGAGAATGAACTAATAAACATGTTTTTAAGGAATAAAGAATTAAATCAAAGACATCTGGTCTGGAAAGGAAGGCGCAGATTTTCTTTCCTTTTCCGGCTCTATGCTGCTAATCACAGCTATACACTGTGGAATTGACAAAAGATAAAGAACTCTTCAAGGTGATAAGGAGATGGAAAGCGGGTGTGGACCCCCAGGACTGGAGACGCCCTATCTCATCGCGTCATCATCGCGTCATGCCTCGACAAACAGAAGACCCCTGAGACCTCGCTTCCCCCAAGTCCCCACCTACCGACAGCAGTCAGAGACCCAGCTGGAGCAAGCGGCGTCTTCTGCCCACGCTCTCCTCCCCGCGCAGAGATACCAGCAAGGCTGTGGAAAAAGAAACGGGACCCAGTACAGCAAGTAGCCTTGTCTTGGAAGCTTATTTGTCCTGAGTACTCAGCAATCTCAAGGCCCGCCCAGGAGTACCTGACAAGTTAGCAGAGCAGGCAAAAGGGACCTGACCTTGACAAACAGCGTGATTCAGGCAGCCTCTGTGTCCTCTCAGGCCCACGTCTCTTCACCTGCGGAGGGACATGGGGCAGCCAGAGGACACTGATGGGGACACCCCTCCCCACCCCTCCCACCTAGAGTAGCCAGGCAGTCTGGGCAGGACACATGCCTTCTGCTCTGCAGACCGTTCCAGCAGGGCCAGTGGGAGTGACAGCAGCACCAGATAAGCCAAGAAGACCGAAGGCTTGGAAAATTAAGTTGTCATTGGCAGCATCACACCAAAGTAGGCCAGTACCCACGTGCTAACTCTGAACAGTGTGACTGCCAACTAAAAGAAAAGATTGAAATAGTCCCCAGAGTCTCCTAACATAACAGATGAGAAAGTCCAGGATGCAGTAAAGAACCACCCAGCATACCAACAACCAATAATATCACAACCAGGATGAGAAAAAGGAAATCAACCACCACCATGTAAAATAAGATGGAGGAATTATCTGACCACGGTTTGCAAGCAGTCCTCATAAAACTGCTTTGACATTCGGTTGCACATTCTCTTGAGTCAAATGAAAAAAATAGAAATACTCAGCAAAGAAATAGAGGTTCTAAAAATGACAGAGAAATTATAGACATGAAAAATACACAAAAAAAATCTCATGGGACTTTTATTAGAGTGCAGATAACATTGGATAAAAATTTTTGAACTGAGGACTGAGAAACAGTTCACCCAATCTGAATAAGAGAGAGAAAACAGAATGAAAAGAAAAAAAGAATGTGAAGAGAGCCTCAGGGTGCAATGGGACAATAACAAGAGATCCAACATTTGTACATCGGAGTGCCAAAAAACCCCCCAAAAAACAGAAAAAGAGAGTAGTGCTGAAAGAATATTTGAAGAACAGCAGAAACCCTCCAAATTTGGCAAAAGACGCAAATTACAATGCCAAGAAGATAAGCAAACTGCAAAATATGATCAACCCAAGAAATTCACAGCAAGACAATTATACTTTTAACAAATTAAAACAAAAAAAACAATCTTAAAAGTAGCCAGAAAGACCACATGACTCGTAGAAAAACGCCAATTGAATGATAGCAAATTTCTCATCTGTAACCGTGGAGGCCAGAAGAAAGTGGCTCAGTATTTTCCGAGTGCTGGGAAAAGGAAGGAAAAAACAAACACAAAAAAACTGTGACTGGTAAATTCTACAACCAGTAAAACTGTATTTCAGTAGTGAAGGGGGAATAAATCATTCTCAGGAGAAGGGAAACTAAAAGAATTTGTCGCTGCAGACCTACCGTTAGTGACTGGTTAAGGACAGCTCTTCAAAAAGAAAGGCTATGACAATGTAGTTAACTTAGGTCATCAAGAATGAAAAAGAGACAAAGAAAAGAATTAGAAAGATAGACAAGTAATAGACGATCCTTCCCCCAGTGAGTTTTATAATCGTATTTGGTAATTAAAACAAAGATGTTTAAAAATGATACTCAACACAATGATATTTAAAAGTAGGAAAGGTTAAGGTACCTAGATGAAAGCAAGGTTTCCACGTTTCACTGGGAATGGGGAATGCTGTTACCAATGGGTCGTCATAAGTGTGTATATGTAATATCTGTATTATATATATATACACTATGTATGTATATATGTGTATGTATGTAGACATGTACATATGTATCATGTATGTGTTTCTACGTACGTTGTATATATACATGCATGCATATATACGTACATACATATGAAGTCCATCCTGGTTTTGGCTTCATTTAGTGGAGGCTGCCTTTTGGTCTCTGTTTCAGCCACCGGACCACCCTGTTAGAGCCTTTGCTAATCCCTGGAGCTGCAACATTGAATGAGGAACCTCTGCTTAGCCAGCCCAGATCCTTAAATTTGTCCAGATTCAAATTTGTTCCTTCCATCCTAACCCCACGCCCTTATTTTCCATTCCCACCCATATTACCCGGATTTCTGTCCATGTAAAACAGGAAAACCTCATGCACTTCTTCTGGAGGGTAGCCCATGTCCTCATGGTCACACTTTGTGCATCTCCCTTCAGATCCTGCTGTGACAAGAGTCCAGTTCTAGGTCTAGAAGCAGAGAGGGCTGGTGGGGGGAGATCGTGAGGAAAACAGCGGTCCTCAGGGGCGGCCATGCCAGGCTCTTCAGGCAGAGCAGGTTAACCTTCTTAGATACGGTGGAAGGGCTGCTTCTACCGCCAGGAAAGACTCAGCAACATGCAGGGTTTCAGTGCCCCCGGCTTCATCAGGGCCTGCACACATGTCCTCATTCCAATCTTCAGGATCCTATTTCTTCCCCATCGATGTCCTCACTTGAATAAGAGACACGCTGGGGGATGGGCTCCAGTCCCTGCCACCAGCCAACATCTCAGTCTGCCATTCTGAGACAGGAGTAAGTCAGATGATCACGTGGTAATTGGAGGGTTGTGGTGAGTCATGAAACTAAAAATTGTAGTCTATATTGTATCTTGTCAAAATCAGAGAGCTGCTGAAGTAAAGCAGTGAAGGAATAAGGTCAAACTCATGTTTTATATACACAGCTTAGCTGGTAGTACACTATTTATGTTCAAACACATAATAGGAAGCCAGGACATAATTCCAATATTTATTTCTGGAATGCCTCCTCTTATGTTAATAGTCAACTTTTCTTTCTTATTGAAGACACAGATCAAAAGTTCTCTAGGGGAGATTAACAGGAGTTCCCCCAAAAAGTCAATCACTCACTATTAAACGCTCTCTTCCAAAATATTTGTATCCATATGACATAGCATTAAAAAAAAAAGACAATTAAAAAAAATCTTATGTATTGAGGTATGAGCTAATTGTACTTCAGAATTCAAGGAAAGTTACAACAAATAATGTGTATTTTCTTATTTTAATAAGATCTTTATATATTCATTCTGTGTTTCCTTTCACTTTTTGAATTTCCTCCTGTCCCTAAGGCAAAATTCTAATGATTTTAATATATTGCTTTTATTTATATGTGTTCTTTTGGAGACATGTTAAATTTATGCATATTTTTAACTATAGATATTTAACTCAAATATATTCCTATGCTTATTAATGTCGTATGAGCACAGTGCTCCATTTTCCACAGATCTGTGTGGAACTGAGAAAGTTCGCCTAATAATGGAGAAACAAAGTGACTCCAGATTTCCAACGTCACAAATGGTGTCACATTGAATGTCCTTTAATGTGTCATTTTATGGAATGGTATTAGAGTTTATTTAAAATATATACTGAGGAGTAGAATAAATCACGCATATTCTAACTTGACTAAATACTGACAGATTGCTTTTAGGATGGCTGCTCCGAAGTATACTCTCATCAGGTTCTTATGTAGACACTTCTCCACATTTCTAATCTTTACCCATTTAATAAGCATGGAGTACTATTGCGGTTCCTTTCTTCTTTGTGTAGATGGGAGCATTTCTCTATGGGATTTTTAGCTCTGGGGTTCCTTCTGTGCAAACCACCTGTTTGTATTGCTGTCTCTCTGTTGGGTTCAAGTCTTGTCTAGTTGATTCCCATGAGTACCTAGTAGAGTCTAATCCTCTCTCAGTTTTAGACAATTTTTTTAGGATATTTTTAGGATATTTTTTTTTTCAAAAGTATAACTTCCAATTCTTTCCATGCTATGATTTGTTTTATTAAACAGAAGTTCTTAATTTCGATATACTCAAATTCATCTTTTCATTTGGTTATTAGCTTCTTCTACCTTGGGCTTTTCAGACGTATAGAAACATTTCCCCACCCGGTGACATGATGAAATCCCAAATATTGTCCATTCTATTTACAGTTTTGTAGGTCACATTTAGATCTTACTTTATCTGAAGTCCAATGTTTCCTTAGAAATCCAGTCTTATTTTTCCCGCTTAGATTTTCCAGTGCCAGCCAGTTCAAATGTCTGTATATTCTAGTTGGTATTGCTAGTCTATACAATTCCTACTGCATTTGCTATGTTAATCTTGGGGTTGGCGACCTTGCAAGATGGACTGAGATGCTTACAGGCCGTCTTCCCTGAGTGTTACCACTAACAACTCACAACAGGACACAAAGAGCAGGTACCAGATGATGATGACCAGTTAACAACAGCTGGTGGATTGCAGAGGCAAGTGCAGTGTAAGCACTCTGACCCACGGGTGCTTCAGTGTCACAACAACTAGCCTTGTACACCATGTTCAGAAACATTGTCAACATGCCTCAGAAATGGCCATAATGAACCATTCTTAAAGATATCAATAGTATTCATTTTACACCCTGTAGGGGACAAACATGGTGTGTTTCAACTACAGTGTATAAAAGCATTCAGTAAATGGAGAGCTATCTTTCAAGTTGCCTAGCAACATTATTTATCCAAACATTTAACTTTGTTATTTTTGTATATGGTTTTTTTCTTGAATAATTTGAGTTCTCATGCTCAGACTAATTAATTTGACATGTAAGCCATTAAGCCATGTTCCCATTGGTTTAAGAATATCACCCTACCACTTAAAATGTACACAATTCAATAAAATGCCTTGTATTTAAAGTGTTCTAGCTAATATCATTGAGTGGATGAGCTGTTCCTATTTTTTTCCCCTAGTAAAATTCTATTTTACTTTAAATTGATATTCACCCTTTTATGAAATAGGTGCTGACTCTAATGACAGTCCTGAAAATCATGAAGAATCTAGAAACACTTTTCTCATAGAAAAAATATGGCATTATATCATATCAGAAGCACTTATTCTTGTAGGAGCTATGGAAATGTTGCCTTTACACAGGAAGAACTTAGCATACCTTGTACAACGTTATATTACAGTCGTATCTGATCAGGCTTACTATTTGTCCACGTTGATACTGCCCCAGGAGCTGTGGGTTCTGAAGTGTGAGAATAACTAGAAATAAGAGTTACGTACTAGCTGTTAGAAACATTGAATTCAGCAGTTCCTCTAAGAGAAGATAGAAATAACGTATAATATCTTCAGGTTTTTAATAGAGGAAATATTTAATGACACTTCACATTATTTTTTTCAGTTTGTCATCCATACACCTTCTAAAATCAATTTTAAATCCTCTATCTTATTGTATTTTTTGTGAGGGTTTTGAGGCAGTAGTTTCTTCTTCCAGTGGCATTCAGTTTTCACAAATCAAAAAGAAATAAAATATACCTTCAAGTTCTATAAGTACCATTTTACATTTTGAACTTTGAATCATTTCCAAAATGATCCTTATTCACCATATACTTATTACAATCCAAATCAGAAACAGAAAAGAATATGTAAGAATCTGGATACTGAGGCTATACAGTCGCTCTGAATTAATGTTTTACAAAGGTGCCCTATCGCTAGCAAAGAAAGATGCGTGGACCAGGAAAGCAATTGCAATTATTGCCGCTAATGTTTATCAGAAGAGTCTCTTTAAACTGAAGTCATACCAAAACAATATATGCTTCCTCTTGATAAAAATTCTGGCTTGTTAATGGAGGGTGTTTCTAATTAAAAACATCCAACTCAATCGTCCTCTCCCTAAACACGAACCTTCTGTCTCCAAAGATGAGTAAGAGTTGTTTTCATTGCTGCGTGTCCAAGGACAGAACTCCCAACTAATTTTGACTCCAGCATTTTAAACAATAATCTGCAGCTCTGATGTGACAAAAATGTGTGCCTGTGGGAAAACGAGGAAGGTCCCATTTGTGCAGAAGTCAGCACCACAAATGTGTCAGCCTCTTGAGTGGCTCCAGACACATGGGCTTGCTTTCGTTCTGTTCCTCATTCCCCCTCCTCCCATATTTAGACTTGTGTTTCACAGTCTTACTTCATCTTAGAAGTCGCTTGGGGTATTTGAGAACAAAATAAACCCACTAGTTGCTGGCGACACCATCTAATGAATGAGACTGTAAGGGAGAAACTGCTATGGGTTTAGGATGTTGAACATGGTCTACAAGTGATGCTTCTGTTCGTGTAAATTTGAAAAGAATGAGTGAGACCAGTGGTTCTAAGACTGTGGTCCCGGGACCAGTCGCACTCGCATCACCTGGGAAGTTAGAATTGTCAAATCTAGGGTCCCATCCTGACCCTACTGAATCAGATCCTCTAGGGACAGGGCCCAGGATTCTGTTTAGTCAACCCTGCAAGTGACTCACTCTGAGGCGCACTAAAGGGTGAGAACCACGGATACAGACCAAACCTAACAAATGTGAACCACACTGATGAACCCATTGGCTTCCATGTTATGGCTCAAGCTGGCTCTGTGGGACACATCTTGAACTAGTTCATAGCTTTCATTCTTGTGCAAATGATTTTCCACTTCCTGAACCACAGAAGGGCCTTGGCTTCACTTTTAGTCAATCGACCTTATGCAGCTAACTTGTTTCTGTATTTTATCTCTTGATAGAGATGACGATGCCTTCCCTTCCTAGTCAACATACTTTGCAAAATAAATTCAGCTCTAGAATCTATATTTTTCCTGATTTCCCCAGAAGGTTAAATAATATTGTTATAATTACTTACTAAAACTTCTCCAACATGCATTCATTCATGTATTTGTGGTTTTGATATCTTCAGTAATAACCATTAATTTTAAATTCACTGAAACGTGTGTGTGTGTGTGTGTGTGTGTGTGTGTGTGTGTGTGTGTGTGTACACAAAGCTATCTAGGTTTCTATTCATCCTTTTTTCATCTCACATTTGGGCTTCTTTCTGTTCTCTGTTACATTTCTGGGTAAAAACTGAATGCTTTCTTAGTATTCTCTCATTCTTTGATTACCCCCTACTCTGGAAGATAGAGTTTTGAATTTCTCCTCATTTGGCGTTTGGTCAAATATTTTCACTCTGGATTCGAGATGTGACATTTCTGTACTCTGAACTGATGTTTTAATAATACAGAAACAGGTTGTGTCCTGTTTCTGTGTAGTAGATTTCTGTTCCTTTTTTTCTTAAGTTTTTTCTTATTATTTTTAAAGGCTGATTCTTAGGTTTCATACCTGAAGTTTGTAAGTGTCTTAAAAATGCCATTACAGTTTCCCCCCCCATTCCAGATACTTAGGCTCTGGTAAGACACATAGGATCTGTCAGTTCAAATCAGGCAACACCTTCTGTGTCTTTGGCAAAGAAAGCCAGATGTTTCTGAGTGACTTGGCTGTTAGTTGTATCCTGATTGAGGGCGCTAAGTCTCTTTAGCCTTTGAACAATAAAGCAGGAGAAAGCCATTGAAGTGATTAACAGGTGAAAGGAAGTAACATCCTGAAGCATCTATTCAAAGTAGGCACCAGGAAACAAGGGTACATACAGCTGTTTAAAACGCCATTCCCAGTCACAAGACACAGAAAGCTGCAGAGTAACATAAATAACTAGAACATACTGAGAAGCGGAACAAGGGTTACATGCAAGAGATTGAAGCAGAGAAATCTAAGCACAACCCCAACTGCAGCAGTTGAGAGATTTGGGCAGGTGATAGAACTCCTGAAATTTCACTTTTCTCATCTACCGTATGAACATTACTTTAACAACTGCCTGATTTCCTGTAATTTTGATGACTAACATAAAGTGCCACTGATGGGAAAACTTTCATGGACGTTCCATGAACATATAAAAAGCAAATGTATACAAACAGATAAACTTGAGGGAGAACTGAAATAGTATGTTTCAAACTTTTATGTCAAATGGTGGCAAAGACTAAGAAATATCAATGAATGAAGAAAAGCTTGAGAACTACTTACTGTAGGTTGCGAAAGGTATTGATATTCACTAAAGCAGACAAAACAATACTGTTGGGTTGTCGGAAAAGTCATGACGCATTTTTGCAAAGAAAAACATAGAAAAAAAATACGTCATGACTTTTCCGACAACCCAATATATATTGTTGAGTTAAAATTTATATAGTAAATATGCATAGAAGTGTGCAATAATAATAAACACCAAAATATCTTGATGGTGGTTATCCCTTCGGGAAAGAGGGGACCATTACCATGAATTATTTCTCAAAGTGAATGGTAAATAAATGGATGTTTTCCTTATTATTCTTCATTTATGCATTATATGAAATACTTAATACTTAGTAGTAAGTTCTAATTTTAAAAGTAAGGTGGTTGGTGAAGGATGACTGAATTTTACAGTGGCAGTGAAGGGTATGAAACCCAGGTATGTGAATATAGTACAGAGAGATACATCCTGGTAAGCTGAATGTGTTGCGTACTAATGGCTTAATCAGTCAAATGTATTATTTACTGATGTATGTATTCTTTGAGTCTCCCAGGAAAAGGAGGCTTATATCAGGTGGTTGAGGAGCTCTGACTCTGTTCCTGGTTTTCCACATTGTGTGAACGTTTCCTTGCGCCAAAAGCTAACTCTGAGTAAGGAGGCCAGTCCAGTCCATGGAGAGAAACGAAGCCAGGGACGTCTCCCAAGCGAGTGCTGATAGCTTAGTGCTCTTCCCCGCTGTCCTGGGAAGTCCCGAGGGAAGAATTCTCCACACCCAATGCTACGTGAGCATCTGATTAACCCGGGTAGAGACCTGACCGTGGGCTTGCCATCTCCTGAACTCCCTGTTATGCACGGGTATGTGTGGCTCTAACAAAATGCTTAGGGAACTTCCTACATACGAGCATGTAACAAGAGCATAGGGCTTTGCACGCAATAAATATAATTCAATCTTTATAAATGGTTATTGAAAACTGTTTTTTAATGAACTGGAGAAATAACCTACTTCCATGTATGAGAGCTCTGCCCTTATGACCTAATCACCTCGCAATCTATCTCCTAACAGGGGCCTCTAGGAGGTGATTGGGTAGATTCTGGGGGGACAGACGTTTAGCCCGTAGTCCTCTCTATTGCTGTACAGCGTGAGAGCATATTTTTTTTAAAGATTTTTAAAATTTTTATTGGGGAATGGGGGGAAGGGGAAAAGACAAGTTGCTATCCTTTTGTTCTTCAGTCTAGTTGTGGAGGATGTTGCTTCACTGGCCCAAGTTGGCACCACCATTGTGCTCTTCCTGGGCAAGGCAGATCAGTCGCCGGCTTCTGGACGGCCGCTCACTGCGGTTGCTGGCCGCTCACGCTGGCTGCTGGCTACACACGGTAGCCCATGGCAACCACTGCAGCAGGGGCTGCAGCCTACGCCATAGCCGGCAACTCAACTCATGGCAGCCCAGCTCCAGGTCGAGCTGTGGAGGGCAGTGTCACTGGCCCTCACATGTGGGATGCGAACCGGGGCCCTCTGGCGTCCCAAACCAGCTCTTAACCAACGCGCCACTCGGCCGGCCCATCTTTTAAGGGTACAAGTATACACCCCTTCCTCACTGGGCTTGTGTCTCACCTGTGGACAGTAATTGCCTGAGAAAGCCAATCGCCCAGTACATGAAACCACAAGGCGCGTGACACTGGTGAAATCTCTGCTCCGTGGGCAGCTAAGCCTGATGTAACCTCCCCACTGGGAGCTGTTGTCCTGCTAACTCACTGGGCTGCAATGAAAGTCCTTGTAAGTGTCATCTTGTTTTTTTTTTTTTTACAATTCTGCCTTGAATCACAAACCACTCAAGTCTCTCAAAGCATGTGACTCTTCCTTCTATAGTGTTTCATTTTAGCTTACAAATATTTGCCCAGCTTCTATTTTATTTGGTTTCTGTGGTGTTAAGAAGGGCACGACATACACTGACATCAGAGAGGTGGGCGTCAGGTTCAGCGTGATGACTGGTCCTTTTGTTGTTAGGATGCGCAAAAGCGGCCTATGCCTAAAGAGCAATGGGTTCTGTACGAGAATTCTCTGTGCCACGGAGACACACGTTTAGTTACATTTGAGTACATTTTCTCCATGGGCCAAATCATTTTATCTGTGACTACTGTGAGAAGTACTTTACATTATTAACACCATTATTTTGTTTTAATTTTTAGGATCTCAGAAAATAATTTAAAAAATAGCGTGAGATTAAAAGTAAGGATGTAGATGAGAGATTAGGAGATTTGAAGGAAATGACTGGGTAGAAGCTGTTAGAGATGCGTTATTTTCCTTACCTAGAATGAATAGTTAGAATACTTTAAACACTGATTTATCAAGAAATGCAGATTTGGGGCCGGCCGAGTGGCGTGTTGGTTAAGAGCTGGCTTGGGATGCCAGAGGGCCCCGGTTCGCATCCCACATGTGAGGGCCAGTGACACTGCCCTCCACAGCTAAGATGCTGAACAACAGCTCGACCTGGAGCTGGGCTGCCGTGAGTCGAGTTGCCGGCTATGGCGTAGGCTGCAGCCCCTGCTGCAGTGGTTGCCATGGGCTACCGTGTGTAGCCAGCAGCCAGCGTGAGCGGCCAGCAACCGCAGTGAGCGGCCGTCCAGAAGCCGGCAACTGATATGCCTTGCCCGGGAAGAGCGCAATGATGGTGCCAACTTGGGCCAGTGAAGCAACGTCCTCCACAACTAGACTGAAGAACAAAAGGACAGCAACTTGTCTGTTTCCCTTCCCCCAATTCCCCAGCACTGTTCCCATCCCCCAATTCCCCAATAAAAATCTTTAAAAAAAAAAAAGCATATTTGGGTATAGTATTTAAAGACTCTGCATGAATTGTTTGATGTTAAAAGGGAAGGGAGTTGAGATGGGAGAAACATTTTCATCTTTTACAGAGGGGACTTCGAAGGATAAGGCTATTACTTACTGTCATGGTGGAACCAAGTGCGCCAAAATAAAAAATGGATAAAAATGAATGTGTTTTGAGTCGATCTAGAGATTTAGAATAAAGCAGGAAAGTCTTTTCACTAATGTAACATTTTTTATCCATTCATTTAAAAAAATTGTACACATAGTTTTTAAAAAATTTAGTCACTTTGTAATAAAATTCGAAGTTAGATTCCTGGACCCAGTTTCCAATGTGGGGGGTGGCTCCCCCATACCAGTAAACAGTTCTGACACCAGCAGGATGTCCCACAATTCAGCTCATTTCTGACACTACCTGCCTTGGGATCGGACCAGATTCCACAGGTTGTGGGCTCAGTCCTACGAGATGGCCTCCTGGCCCTCACCCCCTGTTCAGATGCCAGCGAGTCACAAGCTATGTTGTTACCTACACTTCTGACCGACTGGCTATAAATCAAAGGCCCTCTCTACCTCCTCCTGGGGTTCCATTCATTCGCTATAGGGTGCCTCACAGAACTCGGAGAGACACTTTACTCACTAGATCATGGGTCTGTAGAAAAGGATATGATTCAGGAGCTGCCAGATGGAAGAGATGCACAGGGCGAGCTGTGGGGAAAGGGCTTGGAGCTTCCATGGCCTCTCCAGGCACACCACTCTCCCTGAATCTCCCCATGTTCACCAACCTGGAAGCTCTCAGAACGCTGCCCTTTTGGGGTTTTATAGAGGCTTCATCACATAGACGTGTTAGATTAAATCACTGGCCATTGGTGATTGAGTTCAACCTCCCCAGAAATCGGAGTGGGACTGAAAGTTCCAATCCTGTCATCACATCCTTAGGTGGGGTACAAAAGTCACCTCATAACATAACAACGGGTACCTCTGTTGCTCTCATCACCTAGGAAACAACAAGGGTTTTAGGACCTCTGTGCCACAAATGGCGACTAGGACCAAATATATAGTTCTTATTATAAATCACAAAATCACAAATGCCTTCCAAGAAAATAAAGTAAAATAGTGTATTTTTTTCTTTCAAGCCAAAACCTGTGTAGCATTTGCGCCACAAAGTGCAATGTTGCACCATATTTTTTCAGTTGTTTGTTGCGTTGATTCCATTCTTGAGAAATTTTCTCTTATCACCAAATGAATAATGTAGGAAAGAAGGGAATATTTATATACATATATTTTTGCATATTTTAAAAGGCAACGCTATACATTCCATTAAATATAATGGAAATCTCTCAGTTGGATTTTACTATGAACAAAGGTTTATTATTATGTGTTTATAAAATGTGGGACACTGGAAAAATAATAATGCTTTATTCTAAAATTATTGGCATCAGCATAAAGAAAAAGGAGTACTTTAACTGCAAATAAAATGTCGTCTTCTTACACAAAAGGAAGTTGTGTGTCCCGATTTAGCAAAGAAAGAAAACATGTAAATAAGTTAACATGCTTTTGAATAAGAGCAGACTTCTTTTTCTTATCAGAAATAGACTTACAGATTCTAGAGACCAGATTATTTTATTTTTATTTTCCTCCATTTAATTTCTTTGCGGTTGTTGTCCTTTGACCCAAGTTCATTGAAAAACAAAATAACTATCACTTTTGAGGCTCCCACAGTCAAGATATAACGTAGTCATTTTGGTTTTCATTAGGAAGTTTCATAAAAGTGTCTTTTAAGACAATAAATTAATGTGCTTTCTCAATGTGATACTGTCAACTTAAGAACAGAATTTGTAATTTTAAACATATTTTAATAGCTTTTTTTACTGCAGCCTCTATTTTCTAAATACACTATTTTTATGAGGTTCCTTTAAAACAGTAATAATTGTCCTAAATAGAATAATGTTTGAAAGACATTAACTGTATAGAGAAAAGACATTTAGTGATTTTAGAAGCATGTTAATTTGCTTAAACTCTCAGGCTCCTCCTTTTTATAAAGTGGCTCCAGATTGACCACTGGAAAAAGAAAGTGACAGAATGGACCAGTGTATCATCTCAAAATCGCACTTTGTGGCATCACAAAATGCCACTTTTTTCACACTCTTTACTCTTCGCTTGGCAAAGAAATACTATCTTTGCATGTTTTGTCTCACTGCTTCTATACATTTAAGTTCATATGGAAAGAGATAATCACACATTATCTTAGTTCTTTTGGGAAAATTTTAATGAAATTTTAGTAATTTTTTTTTGATTTTATGGGCATATTAAGAAAGAAACGAGATTGCTATTTAAAAATAAAATCTTACTAAGGATCACATTTACAATAAACAAAACTATTTATATAAAATGTCTTATGAAAAACTGCTCCAACAAAATTAAAGAATACCCTTATCTTTGATAAATCCAAGGTTGTCTTTTCGCACTCAGTTTTTTTGCCCAGTCTTTCTCTTTCTAACAGTTCCCTAACTGTGTGTTTCCTCTCAGTCTACCACTCCTGGCTTTGCGTCTCTTTTTTCCCTGTTCATGGTTATTCCTGTTTTGATCACCTAGCTATTCTCTATAATCTAAGTCTCTTGTAATCCATACAAACTAGCAAAGGGTGAAACCCTCTCGCAGTACTGTAGTCCCCACTTTATCCAGGGGGAGACATTTCAAAACACTCAGTGGATGCCTGAAACAGGATAGTACCAATCTCTCTATATATACTATGATTACATTTAATTTATAATTTAGGCACATTAAGAGATGAACAATAACTAATAATAAATAAAACAGAACAGCAATATACTGTAACAAACGTTATATGAATGTGCACTCTCTCAAAATACCTTATCAAACTATATTCACCTTTTCACTTAAAGGAAGCCCTTCATAGCTTCTGTGTGGCATACAGAATTGCCAGCGTCACTATTCTTGAGGTTTGGGGCCGTTATTGAGTCAAATAAAGGTGACTGGAACACAAGCATTGTGATACCGCCACAGACAGTCAGTCTGCTAACCTAGAAGGGTAGTGAGTGACTTACTTGTGGTAGCACAGATGGTGCAGGTCCTGGCAGGATGGAGCGAGATGGTGTGAGGTGTCATCACACTACTCAGAATGACATGCAATTTAAAGTTTATTAATTATTTATTTCTAGAATTTTCCATTGAATATTTTTGGATCATGGTTGACCATGGGTAAATTGAAAATTGTGAAAAGCAGAATCATGGATAAGGGGGGACTACTGTGCTACAACGGGCTCCATTGTTTTTAGATATTATAGGATTGACTGTGGCTGTGCAAAGTCTCATAATTATAAAAACTGATGCCAGTGAAAAGCTTGGTCCCAAACTACAACTGTGCCTCAGGCCTTTCTGTCATTCCGTTATTTAGCTTTGATCATCGCGCGACATTTGCCCGACCCTTATCAGGTTAAAAATGTTTCTTACTCAGTGCCTAGAACTCTTACTCCCAGCAGATGACATTGCATCTTTGAATGTTTCATTTAGAAAATTAAAAGCATCCAATATGTTCTCCTTCCATATCACTCCCACTCACTGTACAGATATATCTGTGCGTATTTCTACACCCATCCTTATGCCTATATGTATCCCAGGATGGTTTATATTTACACTTCATCCTTCATTCTATCTTTTCTCTTCCAGAGTCCTATTCTGTCAAGTATAGGTTTTTCTCTCCCAGAGTTTCAAGTGTTTTAATTTTTACTTTCTCCTTTCCATGGTTTTGCACTGGATGGGATAACGTCATTTAGAATAAATGTTCTGTGAGTGGGTATCAATAACTTTTAAATAAGAGGCAGAATGTACAGAATGGGCCAAGTGGAACTAGCCAGCGGAGAAGCAGACATCCGTGTTAGCCTGCAGAGGGCATGCGGCCATTTTTGTGGTCTGGGCAGCGTTGTTGCATTTGTCTGTGTTCGTCTACGATTAGCTGGGGTGTCGTTCCTGTCTCACTCCATCACTGTCACAGAATGACCTTGTCTGACCTTGGTGCTTGGTGAAATGGTTTTGTTCGTCAGGAGAACACTGTGGCCTAGATATCACCTCCAGGGCAGCTTTCAGTTGGCAGCTGAGGGGCTACTTCTTTCTCAAAGGCAATAACGGGATAAAAATAAAACCATTTCTAGTTTGTATGGCGCTGATTTCAGATGGGTCAATAAACTGATAATGTGCTGACAGTACCCATTTTTCATTTCTGTACAGGCCTCTCACCCAAACTTCCGACTCTTGCGCTCAGCTATGTTTTTTAAATCTCTAATCATGTCCCAATGCACTTCTAAATCAGTGCTTCTAGAGATGTCCTCAGGATCTATGCCCCAACCTGTTTCTCTTCCTGAGTCACCCATCTCTGCCATAGGTACCAATTTATGTTACGCAAGAATCCCTTGTCACATTCTTTACAAAAACAACCCCTCAACCTATCAAATCATTCATCTAGTTTAGGCAGTATCAACTGCTATGAACTTTGCAATATATCAAACCTTTTGAGAATTATTTCTTATTCCTAGTTTGTGGATAGGAAGTGTCAATATTGTCAAGATGTCAGTAATTCCCTTTAATCTATAGATTCAACGTAACCTCCCTCCCCCCCAATCCCAGCAGTTATTTTGTTGATGTCAACTAACTGATTCTAAAGTTTATATGGAAAGGCAAAAGACCCCAAATATCCAACCCAATACTGAAGAAGAACAAAGTGAGAGAACTGATACTACCCAACTTTAGACTTACTCTGAAGCTACAGTCACTAAGACAGTATAGATTCGTGTAAGAGCAGACAGATAGGTCTGTGGAACAGAAGACAGAGACCCAAACAGCCCAAGAAGAGCAATACAATGAAGCAAAGACAGTCTCGAAAGATGGTGCTAGGATAACTGGACATCAACAGGCAAAGCAGTGAATCTAAACACAAGCCTTATACCCTTTATAAAAAATAACTCAAAAGGGGTCACAGACCTAAACGTAAAATGCAAAACTACACAATGCGTAAAAGATAACGTAGGAGAAAACCTAGGTGACAAATATAAGCTATGACGTTTCAGATAGAACACCAAAGTCCCAATCCACCAAAGAAATAATTGATAAGCTGGATTTCATTAAAATTACAATGCAAAAACTTTCAAAACTCATTTTTTTTTTTAAAGATTTTTATTGGGAAATTGGGGGGATGGGAACAGTGCTGGGGAATTGGGGAAAGGGGAACAGACAAGTTGCTGTCGTTTTTGTTCTTCAGTCTAGTTGTGGAGGACGTTGCTTCACTGGCCCAAGTTGGCACCATCATTGCGCTCTTCCCTGGTGAGGCAGATCAGTCGCCGGCTTCTGGACGGCCGCTCACTGCGGCTGCTGCCCGCTCACACTGGCTGCTGGCTACACACGGTAGCCCATGGCAATCCACTGCCACAGGGACTGCAGCCCACGCCGTCGCCGGCGACTCATGGCAGCCCAGCTCCAGGTTGAGCTGTTGTTCAGCATCTCAGCTGTGGAGGGCAGTGTCACTGGCCCTCATATGTGGGATCCGAACCGGGGCCCTCTGGCATCCCAAGCGAGTTCTTAACCATCGCGCCACTCGGCCGGCCCTCAAAACTCATTTTATATAATGCTACTGTTACAGAGAGCCATTGTATATGGATTATATATGTGAGTCTGAAAAAGTACAGCAAACATAATTTGCTATTTGAGAATTCAAATATCTACAACATTCTATGTATATTACTAAACTATAAAAATGAATTCCTTGCTTTTCTTTCCAACATGAGTTGTACCCAAAATTTAATTAGTGCAAAAAATCTAAAATAGGAAATGAAGAAAAAATTCCGTAATAACCAAGTAAAAGTTCAATTAAAATGCACTCTAAGCTGAAAAGTTTTGCACATAATAACCAACCTTTAACTATAAGATTCTAATTCATTGCATTATTTTTGTTTGGATTTCTTTCCAACTTCCCATGACTCTGATGTATACAAAGAGTAGAGATTTCAAATATGTGATTCTTTGATATTTACCTGAGTGGTGCACTATGCCAAACATTTATAATAGACTCTCAAACAGTAAGCTCATGAACTGGTTATTAAACCCATGATCAAAGGTATTTTGTAAGCATAAAATGTTAGATATACTGCATAAAAAGTATATAAACTATATATGAAATTATATATATGTATAAATATAGGTAAACCAATTTTGTTTCTGATAATGACAGTTTAAGCAATTCGAGTAACCCTCCTTTTGATAACTAGAAAATCTGTGAAAAGATTTACAAATATATCTTTCAACATTCAATCTAGAAGTATGAGGAAAGTTAGAGCATGAGATAAGTTTGTAATGTATTTCTCCCAGGGTTCTCTAATAGTTCAGAAAGAGACAGCTAAGAAAAATCATAGAAGAAATTTTGAGAGATTGATAGCCTCGTGGGACTAGAAGAACAAAACTGAGGTTCATGGGCTGCCAAAAATATGTTGATGGCTTGGTAATTTTCCCACCCCAGCTTTGAGTGTGAAGTCCAGCAGGCAATAACTATATCTATGAGGTTAACCAAAATGAAACATATCCACACAAGTAGTAAATCCAGCATCAGTCACTTCAATCTCTATAATTGGATTAAAGTAATCCATCTTTATGAGAATAAGAAAGTAAACCTTCTTTTGAGGGACATAATGGCATTCTATGCCTCCATTTATTTATAAAAGCTGACATTTAGTTAAAAAGATAAGCATACACATAAGAAAACAAGATTATATAAACATACAAAATACAGCAGAGCATAGAAATAGATTCACAGAGAATCCAAATAGTAACGTGTTCAGAAGTAGACTTTGAAAGAGTTATGCTTACTACAAGAGACTGTATTGTAATTTTGGCCAAGGAGTGGAAACCAAACCAATCTGCAGCAAAATATAAATGCAAACTGCAGAATTGAAGATACAATAATTGAAATTAATGGCTCAGTGGGTAGGTTTAACAGGCAACTGGACACAACTAAATAAATTGCTAGACTGGTAATTAAGTGGAAGAGAAATCAGAGTGAAGTGCAGAGAGAGAGACCGACAGAATTGATCTAAAAAATGTGGAAATGACAAGAGATCTAGGGGATACACTACAAACATCTCAGAAAGGATTGTGGCATCTGCTGCAGAGGAAAGAAAGGGGGGCATCAGCAGTATTTGAAAAGGTGTCTTCTAATTTTCCAAAACTGACATGAGAAACCAAACAAGCACCTAAAACCGTATGACTGTTTTGAAAGTTAGTCACCATCTGCCCAGCAGGCCTTTCTTGGTTAAATGCTTTCACGAGGCAAACAGAGGGCAAAACCCAACCCCTGTTTACGGGGTGCTCTGTGGGGCATCGGGGTTAGACTACAAAACTGGCAAAGGTGGGCGGCCTCCTTTTCCATGCATCTGTTACATATCCATTTGAGTTTAGTTTGTTCAGTAGTCTTCTTTGAAAAGAGTTTGTGGTCCGTTCTCTTCCTTTGACCATGAAAATGATCACGACCAGCCCTATGGACCAGAATGGCCCTGACTAGGACTATACAGCCATGAAGGATGCTGAGAGGTATCATAGGAACTTGAACAAAAGGAACAAAAGGGACACAGGAAACGGTGGTGCCTGTGTTAGATTTTCGGTGCTGGGACAAATTTAGTGGCTTAAGCCAATGTGTATGTATCATCTCCGTTTCTGTGGGTCAGCAATCTAACTGGTTTAATTGCACCTCAAGGTATCAGCCTGATGTACTGTCACCCGGAACAAGGGTAATATGCACTTCCAAGCTGATCCAGGCTGCTGGGGGAATTCCTGTCTGTGTGAGGGAGCCCGTCCCAGTTGCCTTGTTAGCTGTGGACCAGGGATGGCTGCCCTCGGAGTCTTGGCTCCGCCCTCTTAGCGATGGAAGCCCTCTTACACGTCAAGTGTCTTTGACTTCTTTTCTCCAACCAGCAGCAGAGCATTGTCTGCTCTTAACCAGTTCATGTGAATTACATTAGGCCCACCCAGATTGTCTTCCAAAGTCACCTGGGGCACAGGAATACTATCCTGTTATGCTCACAGTCCTGAGGCTCAAAAACGGGTGTGACATCCCGGGGGACATCTTAGAGTTTTGCCCACCACGGTATAGAAATGGTTTTACGAATAGCATCGTTACATTTACTAGACTGCTAACCCAGTTGAGAGATGCCTGTTCAAACGTTCTAGATGGCACTGAACAAACACCTAGAATGGAGATCTAATCAGCCCTATCTCAGCATCTCACCTGGGACATCACCAGTCAGCGCTGAAGCCACAAAGGCCTGAGGCCAGACTATCTGAAATTCCCTCTGAGTTCTAGTCAGGTGTCTTTCTTAGAGAACAGATGACCAATGGCAAAAGTTAGCACAAACAATGGGGCTTTGGAATTTAAGCAAGTAATTGTAGGTTCATTGAAAATATTGGGGTAAATGGAGCCTGAGGAAAGGATGAGTGCTCAGATCATAATGACCTAAGAGAATTTAAAAAGTGACAAATTTATATTCACAGGCTGGGGAGCACGTCTCACATCGGCTGCGACGTGGAACTTGATGGCATGCAGTGTGGGACTGAGAAGCTAGAGTGACTGAGAGGTCCCCTCCCTTTTCAAATATATGTCAACTTAAAAGGTAGAACAGAAAAAAAAAAATCCCACAATCTTCAGAAGTGTGTTATATCATGGTGTTGACAGCTGTAATTCCCATAAAATTATATTTGAGACACATTTCTCTTTATTTTAACCCCGTTTTATATTGCCAGGCACATTTCTGATGTGGAGGTGTGATAGAAACCCGGTAGACTAATGTTTAAATCCAATAATATTAAACATCCCCTTTGTCCTCTACAAACCACTGCTGGCCTTTATATAAACTGATATTCAGTAGTAGTATACCTTAAATAAGTGCTGATCATTTAAAACATGTCCTCTGCTTGAATTTTCCCACTCCATCCTTATTGCATGAGGGCCTGTGTTTCTAACAGCATTCCTTTGTTAACTTAGAATATAAAATAATACTTGGGCTTCTCTTGGAAAACAAATGCATGCCTACTTCATTTTATTTCATAAACGTGTTCAGTGTCATGAGAGTAAGAATTGGAAATTCATAGGTAAGGCTGATTAAAACAATCATTTTCATACGTTGGGACTCAGAAACAAAATCCATTTTTTGTGACATCTAAGACTCTCCAAATCTGGCTGTCATTTTTCTACAGGATGGCATGTGGGCTCCGCTTTCATCTGATTTATTGTACATCCGTTCCAATAGACAATACACTGCGATGACTTGTCTCATCCTGTCAAACTAAACATGGCACTGCACAGAATTTGCACATCAGAGTATTTTATTACAGTGACTAGCAGAAGTCTCTGTGTTAATAGAATCAGAAGTGACACCTGTTATGTGTCAGTGGCATCCATTATAGTACTTTACAGAAATGTGTTTTAGTAGTTTGGAGGAAAAAAAATTTAAATGACATGCAAGAAAAATATTTCACCAATTTTGTAATTATTTAAATTGCAATCTTTGAAGCTAGATTTCAAACAGCATAATCATGAGATGTTTTATGCATGGCTATTGAGTGTTCGTAGATACACTAGAATAGCTAATTATAGAAGTTAAAGATAGTTGATAGCAAAGTCAGCCTACACGAAGACATATAAACTCACAAAGTAGTTTATGTATGGGTTGTGAAAGCACCACAGTATATTATTTCAATAGTTTATGAGAAACCAAATGACCCCTGAAGAGATTCTATTGCTGACAAGTAGCGATATTTAAATTTTATAAAAGAAATCAGAAGAGACAAAAAGTAAAATAATATACAAAAAAATAACTTCAGGATCAAAAAAGGGAAGAACTTAACTGCTTGTTAGTGCTTTTGTTATTGATATCCTTGACAAAGGCAAGAATTGTCTCAGTGAAAAAAAAAATGTAAAAGGAAATGAACCTCAGGTCCAGAGGTTCTTTTTAGAAGAGTTAAGAGATATTCTAACACACAAAAAGATACATTTGTCAGGAAAATCTAAAAGATAAATGTGACGTATCAATAAAATCATTATTTCTAAACTTCTAGCTACCTTAAAATTTGCTCAACAGAGTAAGATAGAATCCAACACTTAAATCTCAGGTCATTTAAGTATAAATTTTTGAAAACACAGTTTTGAATTTTGAAAATTAATAGACTTTGGGTGTTGTGCATTCTTTAATCTTACTTGTGAGTAATATTTACATTAGATTGATTATATAAATTTTACTGGGCTTAACTGCCAAAGTAAAAAAGATGTTCACTATCCTTTCAGCTCTATATTTCCATGAAAACATTTTAAAATGGCCAGTACTTTTGAAATGGCATTTACTAAATGGGGCCTTAATCAAAACAAAGTAATGCTTAATAAATATCATTTTTTTTCCAATTGTCAAACTTCAGGGGATCTGGCCTCCTGTATGTGGAGGATGGCAGAGCATGATATTAACTTATTAGCCACCCCAATTCTCTGAGGGAGAGAGGCAATGTCAGAACTGTAAGTTCTGGGAAAAATGGATCTTTGTAAACACATAACTGAGGTGGAAGTTTTCCAAGTGTTCTGGCATGTAGAGTTGTCCTAGCTGCAACAAAGAGATTGGGAATGTCACAAAAACTCTGATTTAGAAGCCCGACGGCATCCTGATGTTTTGATTGTGTATTTGCAATGACAAAGCCTAGAAATGCACTTCAGTCAAGATCCATAGATTTTTTTATATTACTCTAAATTTTCTGTCCGCCAATACCTATGATCCATGGTTAAATGTGAATGTATACATTTAAAATGGTCCATAAAACGGCCTGAATGGAATGTCAAACCCGTGACCTCCATGGCGCCCTTGGTTGTACCTGTCCCCACTTTCTCGTTCGTCTCTCTTATGAAAGGGCAACCAGATGCACAAGCCACTTCCGCCTCCATGAGCATGGCGGGAACAATTCTCACTGTGTAACTAGACAGGTATCAATGAGTCCCCAAAGGGTCTGGCCGACATCACACAACACTGACTCCTCTGGTTCCCTCTTGAAAGTGAGAGCCCTACAATATTTCACACTTTTTCCTTGAATTATTTTAAAACTGAAAAACGGAAATTCATGTTTCCTTCCTGCCTTATATTTTTTTTGGAAAATTTTGGTGTATTAGAATGCATAGTGAGTACACCTCATTAACAAAAACTCATGAAAAGAAGTCTGTTTTACATAATAGTAATAGAAAGAACTCTCACTACAAACTTGCGGAATATAAAATTGTGGCATAAAAACAAGACCCCACTTCGCCCCTACAATTAAGTGGTTTTATAATCTAATAATGCTCAGATCTTGACTTCCTTAAAAAAGAGAGAAAACAAAAGGATTGTCATAGGAAAGCATTTCACCTGTATCCGCAGTAACACTGAAGGTAACACTCGGGTCCCCCTTGCAAACAAAGTGTGACCATCCATCAGCATCAAATGGCATTGGACGATCTCATTCAGGTTATGAGTTAGGAGTTCTTTAAGCAGGAAAGCTCAAATCATCTTTCAGTAACCATCTGTTGTTTGTTGCCTCTGGGAAGGGCTCTTTTCAAACCACCTGGTTCACTCGTTCATACTCGTGAAAAACACAAGGTTTCTATCCTGGTGTCACTTACAGGACAGAGCGGACGACAGATACTGCTGTTGTGAGGGGGAAAAGACGCTGCTCCTCCCACTTCTTGTTGACAATTCAGTTCTATTATAATCTCATGGGACCACCGTCATACAAGTGGTCAGCCACTGGCCAAAATGCCATTGTGTGACTCATGACTATGTACGAAACATAAAAAAAGAAATCATCATTATGCTACAAGCCTGTTCTATTTTACTGGGTTTAAAAGGATGACTGGACATTTAAAATGGAGGAAATATTTTTTACATTCTCCCCAAAATTATTTCATTGGCTTAGAACAAAAGTATCTTATTCTTTAAGGAATTAGAAAATGATTTGGTATTTTCAAAACGTCAAATTGAGGAAGTCTACTTTAAATAAGAAAATACTTCTGATATAACATTAATTCCACTTTAATTCTGTTACATGATGAGATAATTCATGTATGACTTGAAATCTCACATAACGAAAATATTGCTTCCAAATGTAAAACAAAGTTGAGAAGGGGGAAAGGTCTCTCCAAAATCGACTTTCAAGTGGCATTACTGAATTAAAGAATTTCCAGATGAAGGAAAAGAGCACAGCCTCAAAACTCCAATAATGTCAAACTCCATAATAGCAAATAATTTACCTTTCCAAGTCAGAAAAATACAGTTAATCACTTTCCAAAATAGGAAAGCAAATCTAAGACTTTCTGATGATTTATCCTTTCGTGAACAAAGCTAATGGTTATGCATTACCCAGCTGATTAATTCAGGCCCTGATTTATCTAGTATGCTATGTGCATGCAACATTTCTTTGGGGGTTGATGGAATTTAAGTAAGAGCTCTTAAACATAAGAACACTGTCCTTGTTCAAAAACTGTTGGTAACATTGACACAAACGTGCTGTAAATTTATGTTGAAATCCTCAAGTAAATAATCTATAGCATTCATGCTTACATTACTTTAGCATGGTCTGTTTGGTACCCTTGACTGTCTAGATGTAGGTACACCATCCCAAACTCCATCAAGTTCGGTCATAGCATGGTGTCTGAGCCCAGGCCTAATATTTTTCGGTTAACACACCATAAAGATAATACTAGATACCTAAAGTTTAAGTACCATGAGATTTCCTAAATATAGATTAAATAAATGAGCAAAGCAAAGAAGCAGGACAAGAGTTAAAAACTCAATATTCAGAAACTGTCTTTAAAATATCCAAATTCCTTACAAGCAGTGTTAGGAATTGCTCTAATAAGACTTGTAACTGAGGCTGGTCAGCTGTCCCTTCTATGTGCTTACATGATATTCCTGCTGTCATAGTTTTTAATCACATGGTATTTGAGCACCTGTTCAGTGCCTGCCTTTTCCATTAGACAGCAATAGACTTGAATGTTGTGCCATATTTTTCTCTGACACAGTGAAGGTCTCGGCGTCAGTGGTGGTTGGGTTTCCTCCCCTGACTTTTGTGATTAGGGTACATTAGCTGTTAATCATTCTAAGAGCAGCCTTCCCAGTTTTACATACATACTGCAATTAAATATTGATTTGTTTGTTCCGTGTCTGTCAACTTCATGCTCTGTGAGATCGGGTTTGCATCTGTATTCTTCACTGCTTTACTCTCAGTACTAGGTGGCACCTAGGACAGTCAGTGCTCAATAAATGTCTGTCATCAGTCATCACGGACTCAGGACATGCTAATTAAATTTGTCAATGACTTTCAGACTTTTTTTTACATGAAACCCTTTATGTCAAAATTATATGTAGCATGTTTATAAAAAAAAACTAAATGAGTGTATATACACACACACGTGTGTGTGTGTGTGTGTTGGGTATGTATGTAAAACAAATCACAAATTAGTAAGAAAAAGAACCTAGGTTAAAAACACCTGAGAAGATATTTCAGTAAGACGATATTCAAATGGCCAATAAGCAAATAAGCATGTGAAAATGGGTTTGGTTTTGTTTTTTTTCTTTCTCTGACTGGAGCAATATCTCCTGTCATGGCAAGAGATTAGATTCCCTCTCACAGCAGTTTTGAGGGAAAAGCAAGCAAATTAAAACTATAATGTGGGAATGACCAACTATAATAACAAAATTGTAATTATATGAAGTAATGACTGTGTTGACGAACTTTTTTGTGGTAATCATTTCACAACATATACATATATCAAATCATCACATTGTACACCTGTGTTATATGCCAACTGTATCTCAGTAAAGCTGGAAAGAAAACAGTGATATATCTGTGTACCAAAGTAAAATATACAGCATTACATAATGATGGATTGGACACCAAAAGCGTTTCTAAATCAGTATTATGTGCATCAACTAGTCATGCCTTATATCTCATGGAATTCACCCAAAACCAAAAATCAGTTGAAAATACACAATGTACAATAGATTGAAATAATCAAACAGAAGCTGACTTCTTTTGACAATTAGCCAAGGCAAATTCAACCACAAGAAGCATTATGGAATGCAGAGGAAAATATTTGGATATGAACTTAACTGATATATATTTTTCTAGGAAGAATTTGCCAAAGTGTTTTAAATGTGTTTTTCTAAAACCAGCTTTTGAAAATACTGTCTTTCTTAAGCTTTTCTGGGTAGCAAATGTCAAACATGGATTTTGATGTCATCTTCAACTCTGAAAATATGAAGTTAGTTGCCACCTTTTCCCTTACAAAGTACACTACTAGCTATTTATATGAAAGCAATTCCAACTGCTGTTTAATCTCAGAGAATTTCGTTCATCTCTGGAGTAAAGAAATGCCCAGTCGGCAGATAACTTTGGTATCTCCGGCCCTTGATCTATGGCGAGATCAGAGTTGCTGACCAGATTCTGAAGAGCATTTGTTATGAGCTGTCACTCCGGACAATACTGATTGTCTGTGGAGAAAGACGGATTTTTCTAGAGGGAGTCTCTGTGTATAGCCGTTCTATGAAAATCCAATACTGTTGCAAACTTCATAAAGTAAAAAAACTGTATGAGTTTTCTAGATTCTCGTTATTTAAAAATAATCAATAGTCTAAGCTTCAATATTAAGTTTTCATATCTACTTTGCAAGCACAGAAATTACAGTCGACCTCAGATAATGAAATATATTTAGAAAAATAAGGGGTATGTATTGCAAGTTATTAGAGTAAAAAAAAAAAGCCTGTTAGATTCTTCTACTCATAGTCATACTGCATTATGGCTAAATATGTAGTCAACTCAAAGGACATTTTTATTTGCTTAAGAGTTCCAGCAGTTTCCTTAGATGAAATCCATGGCTTTTGAGTGAAGTATCGTAGAGCCAAATTATTTTGAATTATGGTGATGCACTTTGCCTACTTATTTCATTTGCCATAACTCTTTTCAAACCGAATGATCATTTCTAAAGTCCATTTTGCTACCTTACTTTACTTTTCTCTGACCTTTCTCTATATAATGATGGGATATAGAATTATTGAACTAAAGAATAAATAAACTTTGTGAAGTCTAGGGGTAGAAAATGGAACATTTCAGTAAATGGATGTCTGGCTGGATGGCTCATTACAAGGCCTGTTTATGTGCATTTCTTTGATTCCGGAATATAAATACTGGGGAAGTTATGCTGGGGGTATGGAGGAGTTATGCTGGGATAATTAAGGCTTCCTGGAAATTTCTTAGATCAACCTTTGGTTATAATCTAAATTTTCAGTTTGTAAAACAGTCTGTCTTATCAGAAATTATGGTAGCAATCTTTGTGAGGTAAAATGAACTGAAGATCATTTCTTCTTCTTTTTTTTTTTTCCCATGCGGGAGTTGAACCAGCAATCTTGCTGTTAGGAGTGCACAGTCTGTCCACTGAGCCATCTGGGCAGCAGCGCAGCTCAAGGTGGTGAGTTCTGTCCAAGACATGGGTGGGCGTAGCCCACCATCGAACAGGCAGTCTTATCATTAGGAGCACGTGTTCTCACCAGCTAAGCCATCGTGCCACCTGTTGGCAGCTCAGCTTGGGCGCAGCTCACTGGCCATGTGGGAATTGAACTGGCAACCCTGTTGCTCAGAGCGTGTTCTCTTAGGCAAACTCTTAACCAACTGAGCCACAAGATAATTTATTCTTATAAATTTAACAGTCAGGTAGGAGATACAAGGTTTATGATGTCATCACCATTAGCTGATACTATTCTGCTAAAGACCAGCAATCAGATTATCAGATTTGCATGGATGATATGAATTGTAAACCACCATGGATAAGAGGAACAGTCAGATGGCACTCTCTACAGCATTGTAAAAGCCTGTGACGTATGACATAGAGGGTCAGAGGAGCTGTTTGTTTGTTTTTAAGAGACCCAATGAATAAGAGAAAGTCTTCCATGAGTAGTTAGAGTTGGACGCTAGTGAACACCCTGGCTTCCTGTTAAAAATCATCTGTACTGATGTATGAGGCCCAGGTTTAACTGGTCTGGGGTACAGCCAAGGCATGTTGGGCTACTTTTGTTTGTTTTTGTTTTTGATTTAACTCCCAAGTGATGCTCTTGCGAAGCCACGTTACAATGAGAATTGATGTTTTTATTTCTCAGGCTTTTGCTTCTGTGCCTTCTTACACCTAGAACCTACCTATGTGTGTACGATCAACCCCAGTATCGTAATCACCGAGGGTTCTCATTACTTTGTAAGTGTTTCTACCTCCTGACTGGAACGCAGACATTAAGGTCCTTCATGCCTGGTGTGGATGTCAGGAGTCTGTATTTTTAATGCACTTCTCAGTTGCTTCTGACTAAGAAAATGTATAGACATACTACAATAATGCTGAGTCCCTGGGAGTAGAAACTTTGGTGGTCAGGTGAGGATTGGCACACTGATTCCACTGTCACTGCAGTCACGACAGGGGGCAAGGTGATAAGTCTCTGTCATTAAAATAGTGTCACTTCCAGGTACTGTTGTGGGGATGACATTTATTGAACATAAAATTTTAAGCTGACTGGCATTTATATCAATGTTCAATAAAGATTACCTGGCCACAGCATTTACCTGTTGGCCCCTGTTCAGTTACTTTGATCTATTTATCCAACTACCCCACACACTCTGGTAGGGATATCAGAATCTGAATTTTCTAAGAGACATCTTAGCCTCAGATGATTTTAGCTCTTCCAAAATCATCTGACCTTGACCTCAGTTAAAAGTTACACACATTATACAAATTTAAATGCAAACACACATAATTATTAAATCCAGTACTGGCTCCCATGAAAAAACACTTTTGTGTGGACGAGGAACAGTTCTACACAAATGTGGAAACTACTGTGAGACAGATAGAAAAATCTCAAGAGTATCTATTATCAGGTGGCACCTTGTCCTCCCCTAGAAAATAATAATTCCTTCCCGAATCTGGGGTTAAATACAGAGTAAAATAGGACAAGGGGTAGCATAGAAAGTCACGTTCTCAATCATGTGGACTTCCTGGGCTCTGAGATTTACGGTTTGTACCCTAGACATGTAAGTTTAACATAGAAAGGAGAAAGCTTACATGGCAGACTCTCTCTCTTTGCACTTAACGATTCCTAGCTCCCCAAAGAGAAGAGAGACGCCATCAGCAGGGAGGCACACCCTGGGCAAGCGTTGCCTTCACAGTTCTCAGTCGGTCGGTTTGGCTTTGGCTGAGGCTGTGGTACGCCATTATCTTAATAGCTGTGTGAATCATGGGCCCAATCACCTACGGCCAGAGGAGCAGGGTTGGTTTCATTTCCAAGGAAGAATACACCGATGGGACACGCCGAAGCCCTCCATTCTTTCGGGTTAGGGGCAGTTGCAGTTCTTCTGCTCTTGGGGTACATGAAGCATAGCGACCATGGAGGAGCCACAGATGGACAGAAGGAAACTAGAATTCATTACAGAGCGAGAAGACTGTCTCACATTGTGACTGGTATTCAATAAATGTTTACTTTTAAAATTAAAACAATAGACTCCACTAAACACTGTCTACACACCGGTCTCTAAACACATGCATAAACTGAAAAGAATTCTACCCATTTCCTGTTTATTATACCCCAGTTTGCCAATATTAATCTTTTTTACTTTAGGATTCATCTTTTGTCTGAGGGGAAGAGTAAATAAAAATCCACCCAATTCACTTCCGGGTATGCCATCCCAGGTCTTCAGAGAGGAGGAGATGGGGGTTCTGAGTAGTTCTTCTCTCTAGTAATAAATTTTAGGGAACCGAAGGCAGCTTATCTTTGGATGGGTCTCAGTGGGAGCTAAATGAGTGGATATAATAGACGGGAGATGAGGCATCCCAGAACTTTATATCCTACTTCAATATTAACACCATTCCTAAATAGGTGTTAACAATTTTAAAGACAAAAGTAAAATGATATGAATGTACATCAGTTATATTTTAAACTAACAAACCATTGAAATTGGACTGTTGAGAGCTGTAAAATAATATGCAAATTTTAAAATATATTGAATCAGGCTGAGGAGGGGAAAATAGCAATATACCCTCCAGGTGCCACGATAAATACATATTTAAAATGGCACCTTTTGTAACCAGGGATATGGCAAACTAAATGCTCAAAAAAAAATGCTTCTGAGTACATCAGACCTAAAAATGCTAGATAATATAAAAAATAGCGTAGACTGAGTTGGCCATCCCCCATTCTCTGTATAAAGCAAGGATACGCTCAGTAAGGGCTTCTCACTGGAGCTGTACAGAGAACAGCAGCTCAGGCAGAAAGTGGACGTGACTGGGGAACTTGGCCAAAAAGGTAGTGTCCCCAGAAGTAAACAAAACATCACAATCCCAAGCAAACAAACAAAACTGTCCCCACAAGAAAGAGTGTGAAGATAGTGGCCTGTTTTGCCCTTGGCCCTAACTGCCAAGGAAGAAGGGTACATTTGCCACGGGGAGTCCTAACCACAGCTCCGACACAGTGCTTGGGGTCTTAAAATCTACAAGCTGAAGTTTAGTCCAAACACGGTCACGGGATATCAGTGTCCTCCACAAGGGGAAGAAGCCGACACAAATCCCCTCTGGGGAGGCAGGTTTTAAAACCAGGACTTAAAGAAGTGCCCAAGATAAAATTTAATGAACAAGAACAAACAATAGCAAATCACTAAATACACAAGGATATGAGCCACAGTGACTAATAATCAGCAGAACAAAAAACTATAGCCTTAGACCTGTGAAAACTGTACATAGAAAGACATAAAAATAAAAAATTAATATTTTAAAAGATATGTATTTTGAAAGTGAGTAAAATAAATTACTAAAATTGACAAGATCTGAGAAACACACAGAATGTCTAGAAATAAAATTTTAATCATTGAAATTAGAATTTCAGTGTCTAGTTTACACAGTAAAATGTTTCTAGCTAAAGAGTGAAAAGAAGACATGAAGACATTATACAAGTTACTACAAAGAAAATAAGATGGAAGATGTGAAATATAAATGAGAAGATGCTGAGGAGGTCTGAGAATTGCATAATTAGAATTTCAAAAGGAAATAATAGAGGAAGAAGGAAAGGACAGTATATGAGAAAAAACTAAGGATTTTATTAACTGATGAAAAGAAAATAATCATAATATCCAAGAATAGTCCCCCCACTTTTAAACTGAATAAGAAACCTATACCAATACATGTAAAAGATAGGAAGATATTACTCAGAAAGATAGAGCATTTACAATAGAAAAAAAAATGACATCAATCGCTGAGCACAGCCTTGATTCTCAGTGTGTCCAGCCCTGGCACTTAAACTATTTTCATAATTATATGTGTTCATTCTCTCTGTCGAGATAAACTTTGTACTTTATTTATGCTATGTTAATTTGTGTTTTTCCTTTTACTGTTTGGTCAGGCCGTTTTAGGGACCTGCAGGTTTTGATGACCTTTTCAAAGGATCCACTCTTGTCTTTGTTAAATTTCTCTATCATGTATCTGCTCTTCTGTTTCACTGATTTCTGCTTTTCTTTATTTCTTCCTCCCTTCCACTTATTTGGGTTCACTCTGCTCTTATTTGACCAGCTTCGTGATGTGGATCTTTAGGTTCTGGGTTTCAGAAGCACTACAGATAGTTCTCAAACTTTTCCTCTATGATCTGCTTTGCCTGTATCGCATCAAGGTTGATAGGTAGCCTTTTTTTTTTTTGCCATTCACTTGAAAACACTTTCTAATATAACTTTTGATTTCATCCTTGTGTCCCTAGACAGCTTTCTGGTTTGGATTTCTAATTTCATTTCATTGTGATTAGAAAACATCATATGTTCTCAATTCTTTTAAATTTATGGTGACCTATTTTATAGCGAAGCATAGCATCCGTTAGTGGATATATAACGAGAGCTTCAAAAGAATATCTATTCTCTTGTTAGTGAACACAATGTTCTAAAAATGTCAAGTAAATCAAGGATTTGCCAATCTTGGTCAGATCTCTTAGTCTTTATCTTTAGTTACTTTCTAATAATTTTATTAATTGAATGTTAAGATCTTCTCCTACATGTTTGGAGGCTCATTCACACTGATTCTTATATATGAATTGTTCCATTTCTGATTGTAACTATCCCTCTTTATCTTTGTCTTGAAGACTGTTTGTCATTAAAATTGGTAGTCTGGTCTTTTTATGCATATCCTTTACTTTTGCAGGCAGAACAGTGAGGTCTTAATTCTGTTACCCACTCCAAGGGTCACTGTGTATTCATGAGATTATTTGGAACAGTAAAATGCTGTTGTTATCCTGGAAAATGTGAATTTCGGGTCTAGATGCCCACCTCTGTTTCAGTTAGAGTGAAACAGGAAGCTCTGCTTGCCCGTCTGTGTGCTGGTTTAAACCTTGCTGCAGGTCTCAGTGTGTTCGCTGCCTTGGTTTTTATCTGTTGTGACAATGCTTAGTTCCCGAAGCCTTCAGCATCACCAGTCTGCCTCTTAGGAAGACTGTCTCCATGAGATTGGGCTTTCTAGGCATGAGACTCTCACAACTAGACTTGTGGTTCAGAGAAGCAGCACTGAACTCAAGGGCTTCAGACCTTTCCCTAGTCTATTATTATTTTTAATGATTACAGGAATGACAGCTATTGACTCAGATCATAATAGGCAAATCTAGGGACTGTGGCCCTGTGGTGTAGGGTTTCATTAATAAATAAGGATGTTTTCTTGGCCAAGTGCAATCATTAGAAAATTCAAGCTTTGACTTTTTTCTTTTCTTTTCTGTGCTTAGATTACAACTTCTTAATTTGCTAAAGTGAAGTCCAAAGACCCCCCCAACCCACTAGAGGGCAGAACCCTTTGATTTTGTGTTAATTAAATGAGTTATTTTTCCAGAGTCCTCACAAATATTTGTTATTTGAATGAAAGAGGAAATGAATTATTCTCTTATCGAAACAAGCGCCTATAGAATTAAACAATTTGCTTTATTAAATTTTTAGCAGCGCATGTCTTTTCCCTAAAGCAAGTGAGAATTAAATAAACTAACAGAAGTGGACTGTTACATTCTTGGAAATTACCTAAGTATACAAAAACAAGGGAATGATTAATAAATACACCTCCAGCTCACATACTACCTGATTTTGGGTGCTATTTTGAAGTTCAATTGCTGTTAGGGGTTGAATTATGCCTCCCTAGAAACGATATCTTGGAATCTTGACCCCTAGGACGTAAACATATGACCTCATTGGAGACAGGGTCTTAACAGAGATAATCAAGTTAAGACAAGGTCATTAGTGGGTGTCCTCACCCAGTATGACCAGTGTCTTTATAAGAAGAGGAAATTTGGACACAGACACACAGAGAGGACACCATGTAATGATGAAGATTTTCTTAAGCAGTGATCGATCTATAGCCAAGAAATGACAATGATTGCCAACAAATCACCAGAAGCTAGGAGAGGGGCCAGAATGGTTTTGCTCACATACCCCAGGAGGAACCGGTCCTGATGATACCTGGATCTCTGACTTCAAGCCTCCTGAACTGTAGACAATGCATTTCTGCTGTTTAAGACATTCAGCTGTGTTCTTTGGCACAGCAGCCCTAGCAAACTAATATAAGGAACCTACATACCTACCTATTTTTCTAGATAAGAAGAATTTGCTGTTAATATTATTTATTTTTTCTAGGAAATAATCAACAGCTATATTTTAGGATGGAAACATTTGTCTAAAGATAAAGACATCTCATTCTAAATTTTCATTTATTTGTGACTATTAAATGATTTTTATTTTTTGAAGTTTCTTTTATGAAAACGATTTCATGGGAAGAAAGCCCAATTCCTGTATTTCATCATTATATTCTAGAAAACATAAGATGGCAAATGCCATTTTGATTCTAACAGTGATAACATTTCTACACAGAATATATTTGATTGCGGACCGTGAGCTTCAAGAAACTATACCAACAATGAAGATAAAAGTTCTCAGAATGAGTAAAATGTGTGTGTTACAGCAGTAAACTGAAATCAATTACACCCCAGCCCAAGGGGCATAACATAAATAAAGGGAGGATTAACGGGGAAGTTGGTACAGGCTCCCAGGATGAGCTTTAGAGGATTACAAAAATAGAATCATATTCTGTGTTTATTGATGTCATGATTCCCTCCCCATTTTTACCCTGGGAATGTATATGAATAATTCAGGCAATATTAAATACTGCTGCCGTGTGGTTTAAAATATTTTGCTGGCTCAAAATGTTTAACAATGGGGCCCCGTACAGAGGATGCCAGACCTAACGCCATCAGGAGCAAATGAAAAAACATTTCTTTGATAAATTCCTCATGAGCATGGATTTGATATGGCTGTTACTATTTAAAGATCAAGCACTCAACTAAGATAATCTATTATCTCTTAACCCCTCTTACTAGTAAGTGATTAAACCTAAAAGTACATATAATTTGAGTGATTTTCTAGGGAAAAGCAAAGTTGTATATGATTGCCCGATCGAGACGTACCAGCAGGTTCCATCTGCTTGGAAACGTTCACTTGAACAGGAACCTTTTTGTTGTTGCAATCTTAGCTGCTTCCTAAGACAGATGTGTTTGTTCAGTTTTCAGGAGAGACAGCAGCTGCTCAAATTCAAAAATAATAGATAGGGGTAATTTTAAGTGGCAAACATGAAAGTTGATTTCCCAGTCTTGCTTGCTGCCAAGCAGCTGGGCAGCCAGAAGGCACGCGAGCCTCCTCGGGGCCCATTCATTGCCATGTGTGTGCGATTTCGTCCTGACTCCAGTACAGGTTCAGAATCCTATCCTGTCCACGGAAGGGACACGCCTGAAGGAATGCTACAAACATACTGCTTTTCCCAGTGCGGGCGACTTGGCCCTTCATCTCTCACGGCAGAAGGGAAGTGTGTCTTTACTGAAAGTATGCCTTATAGCAGTACCCGTTCTGCCAGAATGGCCCAAACCCCCATACCCAGCCCCTCACTGACCACAACTATACAATTTGGATACATTACAAAAGAAAACAAAAAACGACGTGAGGACCCCGAAATATGAGCAAAAGCAGATGGGTGAGGTAGAGAGTTAACAGTAGGAGAAGCAGCCTGTCCCAGGGGAGTTTCCTGGTTTTCCTTCAGTTTCCTCTCTCATAGCTTTGCACCGGGGTGGATAACAGCCACACAGGGGCACAGCGTGGGCGGCTAAAACTTTCTCAGAAAAGCTGGATATTTTTGGCCCAGGAATAATGGAATACAAGCCAGGCTGGCCCAAGTATGTGGAAGAAATCCAAGAGGAGGGACAAGTGAAAAAGAGAGGCCAGCATTCCGTGTAGAAACCCATAACACTCCTGGCGTCATGTGTGAACCGCACATGCTTCGTGCAAACCCAAGGCAGTGAAGCAAGGACTGAGAACTCGACTGATGTTTGAACCACCTGCAGAATCCCAGCCTAACGCCTGGACCTCACACGGTTACATGAGACAGGCCCAAATCAGCACGACCAAGGCCTTACAAAGATACCTGAGATTTGAAGGAACCACTCCAACAAAAGTTGCAGCACACCTGACAGTCTGAACATAAGGAAGTCAATTCCCTACAGAGATAAACGATCGACATTCTCCCAGTATTATAACACAACCCAGATTCTACACAACGTAACACTCACAATGTCCAGTATGCGATAAAAAAATAAGTCACACACCCCAACTGGGAAAGGTGAGCCTTTCTCAGAGGGACAGGAATTCTGGGAGGACTCAGTTTTTGAAATTATCAGGTAAAGATGTTAAGGCAGCTGCTGTAACTGTGCTTTATAAGGTAAAGAAACATCTTTGAAAAAAATGAAAAGGTCGACATTGTAAGTGGAGAACTAAACATTACAAAGAGGACAAAATGGAAATTTTACAAATAAAAAATGCATTATTTAAGTAAAAAAAACCATGGGGAGCTCCACAAAACCGGTCACCTTTGCCTTTACGGCAGTCCCAGCACTAATAATGCTTCCTGGCTCAGCACAGGCCCGTGAAACATAGTTAACGAAAAAAAAAATTCCTAAAAGGCAGGCAAAATAAAACATTTTAAATATTTTAAATTGATTTTTAAGCTGATGTGAATTATATAATTTATATAAAAGCACAAGTTTTGTTTCTAATGGAGAAATTTCAGTTCTTTATAAGAAGGCTAAACCACATATTTATTTTTGAAATATTCACTATCCCCTATGAAGACAAAATAAAAATTAATCCATTAAATCTCTTAGGTATCTAAACAATTTTGTTAAAGTTGTCCTAAGTATTCTGCATGTAAGGAGCTTGGAAGTCGCCACTCTGTCCTAACAAATAAAAAGCAAAGCGAACTAAAAAAAATAAACAAACAACAATGAACAACTGTACCACAAATTAGAGAGACAGACTGGCAGATACAGAAAGTCACCACACTTACCTGATCCAATGGTCCCCGGGTGGGGAGACGTGAGCTGTGATTCACAGACCGTTGGCGATCAGTGCTGAGAAGTCCCAGAATTAAAAATTCCAAGTGGACCCCACCATAGGTGGGTCTTCCTCTCCAGGCGTCTGTGAACCCCACTTCCAGGAGCGTGACCAGGTTGGAGGAACATTCTCCCAAGCTCCCAGCAGGAGAGGGGAAGGAAACCGTTTGGAAATACACTGGAGCCTTGTGTTCTTAATAAGGTGTGTCCACAAGTGAAACTGTTTAAGCAGAGCCTTACCTGTTGGGGTTTTATTGGAGCCTGACTGACTCAAGGGAAGAGAAGTAACCCAAGTGCAGCCAGTCGTAGCCTTGCACAAGGGAGAAGGGACGCAGCCAGCTCCAGTCCACTCTAGTCGTCCTGTCCCCAGAGGAAGGGAGACAGGGGCATGTGAGCCACTCACCATCCAGAGTCACAGGCTCACAAGGGCCCTGCTCGAAGGACTACGGGACACTTCCCCTCCCCCGTACCGTGCCAGCACGTTACTAATGGACTACTGACAGCAGTCCCTTTGACCCAGTGCATCGTGTCTGGCTATCAAGAAGAGAATTACAAGGTGTACCCAACGGCAGGCATCACAGTCTGAAGAGGCAGAGCAAACATGAAAACCAGACACGGCGGGGGTGTCGTTGTGATCAGACGGGGGCTTAAACAACTATGATTAATATGTTAGGGCTCGGATGGGTAGGCAGCATGCAAGAACAGATGGGCCATGTCAGCAGAGAGATGGGAATCCTAAGAAAGGACCGAAAAGAAAATGTCGAGATAAAAATGACTGTAACAGAAAGGAAGAACTCTTCTGATGGGCTTTTTAGACTGGACACACATGAGGCAAGACTCTCTGAGCTTGAGGAGATATCAATGGATCTTAAAAAAAAACACCCCAAACCCAAGAATATGTACAGACTGGGGCACTGGCAAAAGGTATAGCATATGTGTCATAGGGTTCCAGAAGGAAAGAGAAAGGAACAGAAGAAATACATGAAACAGTAATGATTGGGGATTTCCCCAGTTTGATGTCATCCACCAAACTAGAGATCCCAGAGAACACTCAAACAGAATAGACACTAAAAAAACTGCACCAAAACACCGTACCTCTGACTCAGGGATGTTTTCAGCACATCTGCCCCTATCATGGTTGGCGTGTTCTCCGTCCCAGGTTCCATGACACACGGAAGTCACAAGTTCTCTTTCCTGCCGGCCTCCCCTCAGCTGGAACCAGTGTGGCTGAGCCCCAAGGCAGCTCACCCGATCCGTGCTCTCCGGCTCTTATTGTTCATTGATGTTGCTTTGAGTCGTCAGCTCTGAAGAGTTTGAAGAAACGATTTTGTAAGTTATCATACGTTCCTGGTTGGGATGACAAGGAGTAGTGTTCTCTTATACTTTCTTCTGCTGAGCAGGGCAGGATGTTTTTTCACACCAACTTAAAGCATATACAGAGGGTGCCAAAGAAAGGTATACACATTTTAAGAAAGGAAAAAAACTGTATTAAAATTACGCTGATGGTAACCACTTTGAGCCCCTCTTGTAATTGCAGAAGTCAAATGTGATTTGTATTCTTCTTTCCTTTTTTTTTTAATTGATATTTATTGGGGTGACAACGGTTAGTAAAGTTACATAGCTTTCAGGTGTACATTTATGTAATACATCATCTGTATATCACATTGTGTGCTCACCGCCCAGAGTCAGTTCTCCTTCCATCACCATATTGTTCATCCCTTTTACCCTTCATTTTCAGTATATATTGAGTATTACAATTTTAATAGTTTTTTTCTTTCTTAAAATGTGTATACATTTTTGGGGCACCCTCTGTATTTAACCAAGCACAGCAGACCTGCTGAGGGTGAGGAAAGCATTTCTGTACTCTCATAGCCAAACAGAGTCTGTGCAATAGAAAACATTTTTAGAATATGAACTTGTGGATTTTTATTATTGAAGAACTCTAAGCTCTCATTTGCCTCAAGAAGCCTGTCTAGCTTTCTGTTTCCAGATTCTGCCCATTACTATGGAATTTTATAAAGCCCCTGAGTTGATGATGCTTTCCTGTTAGTGTTTAAGTAGCCCTGTCGGTATGGGAGTATTTCACAACCTTCTCGAAGAATTCTGAATAATATCTTCAAGAATAATTCTGGAAAACATGTATTACATTTTACCAAAAACGCTTGTGATTTAAAAAAAAAATCTATTTTTTTATAAACTGCTTCCAAAAATCAGAGCTAAAATCACTTAGAAGCCAAATTTAAATAGGAACAGTGATGCACTGGTGTTTCTACATAAAGAATGGGAATTTTAAATAGTTCTAAGACCAGAAATGAGAAAGAGCATCCGTAACTATACCGATCTTGAAATGAATATTTTAGGAGTTGGCATTACCTGGTATTTGCTGTGGATTCTTTCCGATGGCCACTGGTGGAAGATAATACTACAAGTCAAGCCTCACTCAGTGTTTTCAATGTCCAAGGCGCCTAATTTCTAATTTTAATCTGCAAAACATTCCAGTGAAGTGAGAACGTTATTACTACTGTTTTACAGATGGGGAATTTGAAGAACAAAATTTCGTTAATGACCAAGTTTATACAACTAGTTAGAGGCAGTCCATCCTGCGCTAGAGTCTATTTTCTCATTTTGTTTGTCCGCTTCAACTTAGAAAAATCACAAATCAAACTACATTCCTAAATTGTGGGCTACCACAATGTAACCTTATAAGATTTTGATTTTCATGTTTGAAATAGCAGTTCTGAGACTATAAATTTAAATACATTTGGAACCATAATCACTGATTTTCTTTAAAATGAATTCATCTAATGTTATAAATGAGATATGCACACTATGGTTAGCATTTCTGTTCATACACTTTTTTCTATGTATTCTTGTTCTATTTTATAAGTACCAAATTTACTTGAAATCAAAGTATTTCGAATGGGTTCTCCACAAGGTTGTACTCAGGGTCCGTTTAATACACACACAAACCAAAAACTGCCAGTGTAAAGCCACACATGTATTTCAAATAATATCTTTTTTTATCATTGTTTTTGTTGGCACTGGAAATGTTCTCAGTCCTACATAGAGGTGGCAGCTTCAGTATATCTGTGACGTAATCATCCCACGGAGGACATGTACCATTGAAGTGATACCTCAGGTTTTCTCAGCTTTAAAATATATTCCCAAAGATCTAAGAAGGTCAAGCAGGAGGACGGGGGCCAGCTGCTTCCCGCCCCCCCCCCCCCCCCCCCCAGCCTGCAGCGTGAGCCTCGTGGGGCTTCTCGCTCTGAGCTCCCCCGAGGCCCAGCCGTTCTCCTCGGAGGGAGACTGCCAGCTGGTGTTCTCTGTATGGGTTCCAGAAGGAGGAGGATAAAGTGGCACATTGGGTGACATTGTTTATTTTTATTACTAGTTTCAGGTGTACAAAACAGGTAATAGTTAGACCTTTACGCCCCTCACAAAGTGATAACCCCCCTCCCCCAATCTACTACCCCTGACATCGTATAGAGCTGTTACAATTCCACTGACTCTATTCCTTATGCTGTACTCCACATCCTGTGATTATATATACATAAAATTATAGTTGACATTATTATTCAGCTTCAGCGTCAGGTGTACACTGTGGTGGTCAGGCATCTACACCACCCATGAAGTGGTCTCCCTAATAAGACAAGTGTCCATTTGACTCCCTACAAAATATTTACAACATTATTGGTTATAGTCCCCGAACTGTCTTTCATATCCTGTGGCAATACTGTAGTTACTTATTTATGCTAATACCTTCTCCCTCATCCCCACTCCCCTCCCAGCTAGCAACCATCGGTTTTTTCTCTGTGTCTCTGAGAATATTTGTTTAGTTTGCTCATTTATTTATTCTTTAGACTGCACATATAAGTGAGATCATATGGTATTTGACTTTCTCTGACTTATTTCACTTAGCATAATAGTCTCTATGTCCATCCATATCGTTGCAAATGGTACGATTTCATTCTTCTTTATAGCGGAGTAATACTCCATTGTGTAAATGTACCATAGTTTATTAATGTAGTCGTCTGCCGATGGGCATTTCGGTTGTTTCCAAGTCTTGGCTATTGTGAATAGCGCTGCAATGAACATAGGAGTGCATATATTTTTTCGGATTAACATTCTGAATTTCTCTGGATAGATACCCAAGAGTGGAATTGCTGGGTCATACGGTGGTTCCATTTCCAGTTTTCTGAGATACCTCCATACTGATTTCCATAATGGCTGCACCAGTCTGCAGTCCCACCAGCAATGCACCAGGGTTCCCTTTTCCCCACGGCCTCGCCAGCACTTGTTGTTTGTTGATCATAGCCATTCTGACAGGTGTGAGGTGGTATCTCATTGTGGTTTTCATTTGCATTTCTCTGATGATTAGTGAGGTTGAACATTTTTTCATATGTCTGTCAGTCATCTGTATGTCCTCTTTAGAGAAATGTCTCTTCATTGTTGTTTAAGCCACTGAAAACTTAGGGTTGTCTGGTAATGACCGATATGTATGCTATTTATACTTTTTTACTCTAAGTCTCATTTGCTGATTTGGGTATCTCAATTTTTATGGTGTTGGATTTCTTTTTTTTTTTTTTTTTTGCCTCAAATATCAGTTGCTTATTTGCTGTATTTTCTTAGCTTTAATGACTCTTTATCTCTGATGAGGGGTTGTAGCCAAATGGTAGCAGCACTGGTCTTGGGAGAACGAGTGAGCCTGATGCGTGCGTTCCCCTTGGGTGTAAGCTATGTGGGCGCACCGCCCCATCATGTGCCCCGAACTCTGAAAATGCCCACCCCACTGGGTGGTGCTCAGTTCTTCAGTCGGGCGGCCAAGAGAGGATCGGAGACCCCCTTTTCTAGTTCATTCCTCTGTCTTCGTTGTAACTTGGTGTTACTTTGGGCTCTTTTCTGCTGCTTTCTCAATCCCCAGGATGTACATTCAGAGCCTTTCTCAGGTTTTGAAAGCAGTTTTCAAAATTTAACCCCAGAGTAAGTGTAACAGCTGCTTGCTGTTCGTGACAAGGTGAGTACAGCGGCCATCTGTCCGGGCTGAATTCCTAATTCATTATCCTGACAATCGGTCCTGAACCCCCAGCTCCCTTTGTGCAGCTGCCTCTGAACTGGAGTGTTTTTGGATTCCATTTTCCTCTCTAGCAGCTTCTTTCTAAACACGCTTTGACCTGTGGCATCTCCGCTCCTCCATCAGCAATAGGATTCCATTTGCCTTCTGTGTTCCGAGTTCTTCAAGAGTTTTGTTCTGCTGATGGCGCACTTTTCTAAGTTTCCAGAGCTACTGTGCATGCACTCTGTTATTTCATGGCATTTCTATAATTTTAAGATATTCTTAGTGAAAAGGGTGGAAACACAAGACACTGATCCCTCTTACTTTAATTGCTCATTTGTATTCCTATTTATAACTTTTCCATGTTATCATTCATGCTTTAAATGACATATTCAAACAGAGTGGCCAAGTATAAAGTTAAAGTAAATTATAATTTTTTATGGGTAGGGGCTCATACCTACTAGTGGGCATATATTCACTGGGCAACGAATTAGCAATTGTGGAACTTTTTTTTTTTAAATACTTAACTTTGATTATCGCATTATGTAATTAAAATGCTGCCAGAGAAATCTAATCCAATCCCCTTCTTTTCACAAATAAATAAACCATAAATCAGGGAGTGAAATTACTTACACGAGGACATCTACTGAGCTTTCCCAGGGTCAGGCCTGGAATGTGGCCTTTTTAGTCGACGTCACTTTTGTAAAAATTCCTATTTCACTACCTCATTGATTATTGGGTGGATAAGCTGCCATATGTGAGAGCATGGAAAATTAAGTTTCACAGAAAATGAACTTTAAAATGGGCAAATGTGATTCTTTTGAGATTTTATGTATATCCCAGGCGTACCAAAACCTGTATACAAGTGGACACTTTGGTCAGCGTTGCTCAAGCAGTAGGTCATCATTATCAGAAGTGTCTGGATGCTGATGGGAACCACTTTGAGCACCTCTTGTCATTGCAGAAGTCAAACGTGACTTGTATTCATCTTTTGTTATCAGTATATATTATTATAATTTTAATAGTTTTCCTCTATTAAAACATGTGTACACTTTTTTTGCACCCTCTGTATATATGTAAGAAATATATGTATATGTTTCTTAGAAATATATGTATATATTTCTTACATATATATGTATATTTGTATATATATATATATAATCTGAAAAAAATACATACATAATACTATAGACTTAAATTAAGTGTTTCTCCAACTGAATAACAATACAGACAATTGGCTGAAACTTCTATTTCTCTTTGCCTTTGGAACCTGAGTTTCAATTAATGGCTATCATTTAATTATTCATGATAAATGAACATCTTTAATGGGATGCTCATGGAAACACATTGTGCACCCATTTATTTTATAATTACAAGAGTTTTTAATTTTTTTCATGTTATGCCAGGCAAGAAAATACATTCTTGACCAAAGAAAGGGACGTATATTTTTTCTATGAATCTCTAGTACCTCTTATATATATCTTTTGGGTCATAACACACATTCATATGTTCTTTAGATATGAAATTATGCATTGTACTTGCATATTCATTCGCCCTTTACAATGTATCTTTTCGGAACCAATGTCTTCACCAAATCCCACAAGAAATATTGGCTAATGTTATAGAGGAAATTTTATCCTCCTCCCATGCCCTTAAACTTAGAAGAAGTATTTCTGATAGGGGAAAAGCATTGCAATAGTTTGGGGTACACAAGTTTCAAGAGAGATGAAAAAAATTTATTAGAGGCGTAATTGATATGTACAGGAAAAAAAGCTATTTTGTAGAAGAAATAAATGTAAATTTTCTCAAATTTTCTTCTAAGTTGTCAATCAACAGCATACAAGGCCTATAAAAGTTGACAAAATCAAACTATGGACACTGAACTAGATATATTCCACTAGCATTTAAATATTAAAATGTTTCATAGATGAAATCTATGAGTTTAAGTTTACTTCCTCAAATGCAATCTACAGGCAATTCAGAGTACATGTAATGTTTGGGCATCTGAGGGCATAATTAGATTAGCCCAAAGTTTAGCTGCTAATATAAAGCCCTGAATTCAGTCACCTTGCGACTTTAAAATGTTTCAAGGTTATTTTACTAATGAGTGTGAAAATAAGATGCTGTTCTATTTATTAATCCATTTGTGTTGTCTTAAACTCCTGGTAGTTTTAACAAAATGTTTGCATTTCCAGAAAAGTTTCAGACACAGCATACAAATTCTGAAAGAATGTTACACGTAGCATGCTTCAATTAAAACTAAATCAGAAGAGATGTATCTAATGCAAGTTAAATCATTACTTGAACTATGGTTACTTCTTACTAGTAATTCCAAACTCTTCTTTGTGCATAAGAATACAGAGTGCCGACTCCCCACTTTTATGATTTCAAGGAAATGTAATTAAATGCAGTATCCAGTTTTCTTGCTACTATTAACTATTGCTAATTAACATACTTGTACCCGCCCCCAAATCAAAGATATGCTGTGCCTGAGTTCATCTTCTCACTAAAAGGATTATTTACTCCAAACTGAGTCAAGAGTTGTGTTCTTTAATCTCCAAAGGGGAAGAAAAATTATAATATCAAAATGATTTAGTATGAAGGATTCAAATTGCTATTTCAAAATGAATGCATGAGGCCTAGTGGAACCTCCACCAGTGAACCAAATAGAAAAGCATTACAATCAACTATTGGGACAGAAAGATTCATGGAGATTTTTATCCATCTCTTCTGCTAAAACATTGGTTGGAAATAAAAAGCATAATGTACTTCTTCCTCTGATGAGGACTGAAACCATAAAAGATTGCTACATTACTAGCAATAACTTTTGAAGGCAAATATCATTTATATTCAGCGTATCAGAAATAAGACATAAATGTATTCTGAAAGTGAATCAATGTTACTTTAACTAAAATTAAAAGATGAGGGGGATGAAAAACATCATTTTTTAACTTAACAGTCTGCAGTGTATCAATAATGTATGTGAATAACTAAGTAAACTTTGCATTCCCAGTTCAATTGGATGTAGGGCCCGAGCTCAGAGGATCTTTAGAATAATGAACATACTCTGTATGACACTATAATGACACATACATGTCATTATACTTTTTCCAAACTCCCAGAAGGTACAACAGCAAGAGTGAACCCTAAGGTAAATTGTGGACTTTGGGCGATGATGACGTGTCAATTTGGGTTCATCAATTGGAACAAATGTACCATCTGGGGCGGGTGTAGATAGTGGGGGAGGCTGTGCATATGTGGGGCTGGGTGTGTGTGTGTGTGTGTGAATTCTGTACCTCTCTTTGAATTTTGCTATGGACCTAAAACTACTCTAAAAATGAATTCTTAAAAGTATGAGGACAAATATTTTATTTGTAAGTTTAATGAAGAAATTAAGTGGTTAAGCATACTTGGAGGCCTACAATTCAATACCGGGGGTGCCAAAACAAATGTATACACATGACCTGTATTCATCTTGTTATCGGTATATATTGAGTATTGCAGTTTTCATATAGTGTTTTGCTTTCTTCAAATGTGTATACATTTTTTTGGCACCCTCTGTAAGTGTCTGAACGTGTGTGTGTATATCCGCACAATTTCTATGTCACAATTCTTCGATGGAAAACATGGCAAACTTATTTTTGGGATTCTATGAGTATTTTAGTGTCAGACCAGGCTGGAACTCAAAAAGTCACCCAGAATTTATCACATCAAGTCTGAGTAGTTAAATCTAAAATGCCCCCCCGCCATTCCTATACAAATATTGGCACCTTTCAGGGTAGGTGGTAAAAAATGACTCAACTCTTGTCATCGAAGGCAGCTCTCAGCTATAGAAAGGGTAAATGTTTAGATTTCAAGTTTCAGCTCTATCACTTAGTAGTCGCGTCCAACTGTTTAAATCACGAATGTATCTGACCTTCAGTCTTTTTATCTAGAATGAGGACCAGTAACATCCCACTTTCAATGTTGTTCATAATAAAAATAGCTAAAGCTGACTGCATACTGCCTGTGTGTACAGCACTGTGCCTTACAGGCACTCCGTGTAATTATCAAGACAGTCCTTCGGCGTCATTATTAGTCCTTCACCAGTGAAAGACCCGGGGACCGGTGAGATTAGGCAAGTTGCCCACAGTCACACAAAAATTTTTTTCCTTTTCATTTGGTCCTTTAGAGTTGTTAGGAATGAATTAATCTCATTACTGTAATTGTTCTACATCATCTAAATCTAATTATAAACCATCAAGTTTGTTTAAAAACATCATGACATATACATGTAACCATATAGTCTTGTTTCATTTTCCCATGCCTCAAGCACACCCCATTGTGTGTGTGTGTAAATGCATGATCACATGTAAAGCACTGTCAGTAGCGTTCCATGGATGATTTGGGAACAGCTCTCAAAAATGAAGACAGAGCAATAGAAGGATCTAGCTATATCCTTGGCTTATCTGATGGAAATGAGTCCATTTATTCACCCAATTCTCATAATTGTTATTACCCCCCAAAACAATAGGCAATAAGATGTGTTATATTTGTCAGGGAAGCATAAATAGAAAGTTTTTGTTATTTTTTAAGTGACAAAAATAAATACTCTTCTGTGAGAAAAAAAAAATCAACTGTTTTGCTATAATTTTCTTTGAATATTGTGTTTGGAGTTTTGAAAATAATAATCCATATAATCACTGTTGAATTCCAAAGACAATTCTGCATGTGGTGTTGCCATACTAAAATGGAATAAAATGTTAATTATTGCAAATTAGTTCATGATTAACACAATAACGTAGAAGGAACTGGCAACAATACAGTGATAATTTAATTTTTATTTAAATTCTTATAATCCTTTAGTTTTACACCATACTTTCTTAACCTATTTTTAGATTTTCTTTTGGGCTTGGAAATTGGTGGGCTCAGTAAAACCATCGCATATATCTTAATAATAGAAAATGTTTTAATACAACTATGCACACTCCTTGGCCGCATGCCTTATCAGCTAGACAATTAGAAGCGCACTGGACAGCCCCAAGGCTTCCTGATTAGTACTTTAAACTAGAATTTTATGACTTTCATGCTCTGAGTGTCTGCACGGGTGTGTTGTTGACAGAGCAGCTTACCAACCTCTGACAAAGGGGCACCCTCTGTGAACCCAGAATTATGAGGCGTTCAACAAGGTGACGTGAACTCATCTGAGAACGTTAATAAACAAGGACATTTTCTAAAAAAAATAATCTTTTTATGTAAGAAATTATAAATAAGGTTGAATTCGGTAACTGATTATGTCACAATGGAAGTAATTGTTACAGAACAAATATAAATAACATCAATTCACATTGAGCATATAAGTACCGATTTCTTGAGGCTGCCACCTTTCTCTAATTAACTCTAACAATAGTGCACAGAGAGCAGATGACAGAATAGCTATTATGTCTTTTTTTTTTGTTGTTGTTTTTTAATCGCACAGACACAAGCACCGAGAAACAAAATATTTTTAATGGATGAAGAAAATTGTCTGAATACAAAAAAATATATTGTAAAGTTAAAAATCAAGACTAGACGCAGTAAAAATGGCATAATATCAGTGGTACCTTTTCTCTTTTGACTGAGAGATACCTTTGATAGTCTCATTTCAAAGAAAGAAATGACTCCCACCCCATCTGGTCTCCCTGTCTTTTTTCTCTTCCCCCTACCTCCCTTCAGCAAAATACAAACTGCAGGAAAATGATTTCATTGCACTGGACATATATTTACTACACAAGCTCAAATCTGAAGCCAAACTTTGTAAGGATTAGCTATCGCTCTTGGTTATTCAGAAAAATGAATGACCACTTTCTAAAAAATTGAAGTCAATTGAAAACGTGGTTGTAAATTAAAGCTCAGTTTTGCTCAACCACTAAATTTTAATAAAAGACTTCCAGTGAGTGGAATAAGAAAGGGATGTTTGGGCTTTGTCTTTCACCTGGAAATGCACACATTATCTTTGAGACTCAGTCAATTCTGAAATTTGCTTTTGATGGAAATGTATAATGCAAATGCTTTCTCACTAGAGTGTTTATTGATAAGTGGAACCTGTGCCCCGTCACAGCTCTTGTTTATCCACTACAGGCTTGTTCAAAACAATATGGGCATTTTTCTGCATTCCTTGAGTTCAATTCAAGTTGCACCTTGGCTGTATTCTTTAAGTATTCTTTAAGTAAAGCAAGACATAGGGCTCTGGAGTAAGCCAGGACAGAATAAGAAATGCATTTTTGAGCATTAAAATTCTCAAAGCAAAATCATATTTAGTGGGATCTGCCCTTTTCCTGCTTCTGTTCTGCTGCCAAAGCTGCGAAGACTTTGACAGTCTTGGCTGAATCCCATAGAAGACTCCAGACATAACAGCACCATTTACTCATCAACAAATGCGTAGCATGTGTTCACCAAGTGCCATTAGTTGTGATGTGCTAACTGCTGGGGATACAGCAGTGATGAAGACACATCCGAATCTTGCCCTTATGGGACTTACTTAGGAATAAAATAAGGAGATGAGTACGGGAGGTGTGGGCTGTGAGAGCTGCTGTAAAGAAAACAGTCATGGTAATAAAAGAGAGGCCACAGGTTAGGGAGCTATTTAAGGAGGGAAGCCAGTCTTTGCAGGCAATGAATGCCTCAGATGACACCTGAGGATAAAAGAGATCAGGCGTGTTCCCGAAAGAGGGAATCTATGAGTAACATCCTAAACAGAGAAGCCAGAGCAAAAGAGAATTCCCTCTTGGGTGTAATGAATTGGAGAAGTTTAGGGAATAGCCAAGTGGGAATGCTAGAAGCAGTTGGATAGAAACAATCTGGAGTTCAGCAAAGACAGCTGTGGTTGGCATAGATGTTGGACGGTCATTATCACCCAGACTGTTTAAGAATGTGGAGCAGGATGGTCTACAGAACACGAGAGGAATGATGCCCAAATTTAGTGACCTGACTGTGAAAAAGGAAGCAAAAAAAAAGAGTCTGTCATGGAGTGCCAAGTGCAAAAACAAACGAACAAACAAAAACCATGAAAGATATGGAATAGGCGTGTTTCAAGAAAGGAGTAAGTAACTCTGGCAAGGGTTGCTGTTAGGGCAACAAGAAGAAAAGCATTTCATTGGATCAGGCAACAAAATCCAAGTGGGTTTGAAGCCATAGAAAAATGAGTTGCAGACTGAATTTAAACTCCATTTCTAGAAGCACAAGGGCTAACTTTCTTCCTTGACCTTACTGCTAAAAATTCTAAAAAATCTGAAACATAAGGGGGGAAAAAAAGGTCAAATACCATATATACATACACACACACACACACACACACACACACACACACACACACGATGCCCCCAAGATCGAGAGACAGATATACAGTCAGCAGGCGAGGTGTGGAGGACATACAAACTCTCTACTAAAATTCCCAATTTCTCTTTAAATCTCAACTATTCTTAAACACACACAAAACAGAGTTCATTTAAAAAATAATAAAAACTCTTTAAAAGGTGGAAAACAGTTAGTGTTGGTAAGGCTGTTAGGGAACCTCGTAGGGTACTTGTGAGAGAGCAAGTTGGTTTCGACCCTTGGTTTGAACTGGAAGTACCTTCTAAAGCTGCACACACGTTGTGTCCTGTGTCTCAGGAATCCTCCTCCTAGTGTACACCCAACACAGACGCACACATACGTTTACCAAAAGATGCATACAAATAGGGGCACTCTTTGCAAAGCCACAAACCAGAAACTGTGCTGATGCCCATCCGCGGTAGAATAAACTTACACACACAGTGAGATGCTTTTCAGCCCACTGAGGTGAGGAACATGGGGGAACTGCACCGAATGAAATGGTGAAAGAGAATAGACATGAAAGAGTCATCACCCGGGCAGGACTAGAAAAGCCAAACCACAAGAAGAGAATAAAAAGGCCAGAGTCAAATCCACACATTGATGGAAACTTAATTTATGACCAAGCTTGCATTATTGTATTTGGTAACATATGGATTTTTCAATAAATAACCTGGGATTATTGGTTATCCAATATGGAAAAAATGGAATTAGGTTCCTATCTCACATTCTCACAGAAATCAATCTCAGATAAATTAAACCTGTAAAGGTTCAGGAAAAACCTTTGCTTTTAGAATAAAACACAAAAATGCATAGAACCAGGATAGGAACATATGTCTTAAAACAAACAAACAAAGTATTTCTTAAAACGCAAAAATGAATTAAGGACAAGTTTGATCAATTTACTATATTAAAATTAAGAATTTACATTGACAGAATGACCTCCCCTCCAAGGAAAATGAAAACAGATGCTGCAAACTGGAATAAAATATTTACAATACATGCAATATTGGATGTTACCTTGAATATATAAAATGTTACAAAGCAATATGAAAAAGTCAAACAACCCAACATACCAGTAAATAACATGAACAAGTAATGCTCTGATAAGAGAAAATGTATACTAACTAAAATACTAGGATATTTTATACCAACATTTTTTGGGGGAAAAAAGGTAATACCAAACATAAATGAGGATATACAGCAGGAGCGATTTCTAAGCAGTGGCGGTGCTGGGGACAACCCTCCCCCCAAATACAGAAAGATAAATAGAGCAGTAAAGGCATGTAGCTGTATACAGATAGATAGAGATTAGAGGTATGGCTACAGATTAAATGTTTGTAGACACTGAAAACTGGCTACATGCCACAAAGTGCCTTACTCTTTCATATGGACATTTATTTAGCAAAGAATCTTGCCATGATTTTGAAAATATCAACAGCCTTTTAAGATTCCAACAGTAACTTAAAAAGCAATTATTTGACACCAACAACATTCGCCTAATTGTTAAGAATTAGAAGATGGTACAAGATGTTACCATTTCTATCCAGTTGGAGTTTGAAAGCACATAACTGCTATTTATTCCACAACCTGCTTCATAATAAAAATGAATACTTGTGATGTTGAATTTTATTTAATTCCACAGAAGTTCTACTTCAGTTTTCTTCCTTTAATCTCAGCCTCAAGCAAATTTGACTGTTTCAGTGGCTGGGATTTTCCCAAATGTCTGGCTTTGAGTGGTGTTTCCACCCATATCTGATTGTAGAGGAAGAAAGTTAGGGTTTGGTAAGGTCCCTGTCTATATAAACCAGCGGTTCTCAAACTGTGGGTCGCGACCCCTTTGGGGGTCAAATGACCCTTTCACAGGGGTCTCCTAAGACCATCGGAAAACAAAAGGATATTTACATTACGATTCATAACAGTAGCAAAATTACAGTTATAGAGTAGCAACGAAAATAATTTTATGGTTGGGGGTCACCACAACATGAGGAACTGTATTAAGGGGTCGTGGCATTAGGAAGGTTGAGAACCGCTGATGTAAACAGAGCCACTCTCCAAAGTATGTTCATGGTGAATCCCCTCTGGTTTTGCTTTGCCCCAGGCTCCAGACTCTTAGGTATCACGCCTATTTATCTCAAACTGAATTCAGAATTTCCTTAAATTAATGTAAAAGATCTTTATCTAACATATATTTGCATTACAAAAAAGCTTGTAATTCATAGCAAGAATCTAGATTTAGTAATCTAAAGTGCTGACCTCTACTATTGTGCAAAATATGTCCTAAGTTTCGGTGGTTAGGCTAAACTGGGAAAGCAGGTGGGGGTGGGGGGGTGGGGAGAGTGTGTGTGTGTGTATTCATAAGAGTTTGCACAAAAGTGGACTGACAGAAGTTATACTTGCCCCTGAAAATGATGAACAAAAATCAGCTCAGTCAGGCTGACCTGGTGCACCTGGAGACAAAGTAAATAGTCAGAATCGAAGAGGGATCGATTCAGAACAGCAGGCCTGTTCAGACAAGCAGCCAAAACCATGCAGCAGAAAGTCTGGCAGCCAAAGCGATGCAGTGATGCTGGGCAGCCGGCAACTCTCAGGAGCCGTGAAGCAGGATTGAAAATTGTGTGCGGGTGGCTGTCACCAAGCAACAGGGAGAGACAAGTTGTGGAGATGAGAAGAAAGTAGGGCAGGTAATCAGGTACCAGGAATTAGGTGCAACGTGGGGACAATCTCGTTGAGCCTTACTACTGGGACAGAGGGAAAAAGAACGTTCCTGGTTTAATACTCAATCCTCTGTGGGTGGAACTAGAGCTTTTCCGACATTTCCCTAAATTCACATTTTTCCTAAGGCTGATGGTTTTGTTGAATGAGTTTAAGTATGCAGATAAATAGTAGTCACAATCATTAAAATACGTACAATATACTTATTTTTTGGGCTGACCAATGTATGGAGTGCTTTCCTTATGTCTTCAGGCGAAATTCTCAAAACAACTCTTAGCGTGGGTTATCATCATGCCAAAGATAGGACAGTAAGTAAGAGAACTGTGACTGTGACGCGCGAGCGTCGTTGCTCTTCTACAGACGGTGGGAGAGAAGGGTTTCGGGATAAAGCACTTCTTACAAGAGAATCGGAGTATTTCCTTCAGAAAACTCACTGTGTGAGGCAGAAACAGGTGCTCGCTGTATTGCATCTAATTTCATTCTAACAATCGTCCCTTGGCGTAAATATGGGTACACCTTACCCCAGGTAACTCAGTTAAACTTGCTCTTCGCGCAAGGAATCAATGTGCTAGTGACATGTCATCACCAACACACACATATGACATATCTAGTAGTGTCATCTACATGGACATGGCACAAAAAGAAAGCATTAGGTCTTCACAATGGATTTACCAGAATACCACATTTAAATTTGGTTTCCTCAGATATCAACAGTTTTCTCTTTCAACAATCTGATTAAGTGATAAAAAAAAGAAAACTCAGCCTTGAGCCTTTTTTTTGTTCTCACTCCATAAGAGAGAACTGCCACTAATCTCCGAGTCCTTATATATGTATGCTTTCATAAGCAATATTAACATACAGTTAAAACCAAAATAGTATCAAACGTAATTTTCCAAACAAAACATCTCTGCTAAAGACTTTTATTTATTTATTTATTTTTAATTGGGGAATTGGGGGAAGGGGAACAGACAAGTTGCTGTCCTTTTGTTCTTCCTTCTAGTTGTGGAGAACATTGCTTCACTGGCCCAAGTTGGCACCATCATTGCGCTCTTCCCAGGTGAGGCAGATCAGTTGCCGGCTTCTGGACGGCCGCTCACTGCGGCTGCTGGCCGCTCACGCTGGCTGCTGGCTACACACAGTAGCCCATGGCAACCCACTGCAGCAGGGGCTGCAGCCTACACGGTTGCCGGTGACTCACGGCAGCCCAGCTCCAGGTTGAGCTGTTGTTCAGCATCTTAGCTGTGGAGGGCAGTGTCACTGTCCCTCGTATGTGGGATCCGAACCGGGGCCCTCTGGCGTCCCAAGCCAGCTCTTAACCAACGCGCCACTCGGCCGGCCTGCTAAAGACTTTCTCTTGACCTCATAGTCATGTGCTAAGAGTGAATACAGATCTTGGCATTTCATTTACAAATTGGAAGAGGGAGGCATAAGAAGTGTAAAGTGGAAGGGAAGGAGAACTATATGGACCTCCTCGTGACAAAGGGTAATGAGTGGCTCTGGGCCAACTTGTAAGAAGGCAGAGACGTGTTGAGTCCATCTTTTCACCTGTCTGATTGGCTTGGGTTTTTCTGCAGCTCCCCAGGCTTTTTCAGTTTTCAAGGCCCCCAGACCCCTACAGCTTTGGCCCCACTCTGCTGTGACATATCAGCCCTGTGTTCAAGCAAGTGATAGATGCGACAGTGATTTGCTTTGTAAGTGCATCTCCTCCAAGATTCAAGAATGCAGTCAGCTCTACAACTGCTTAGCAAAATAGCATTATTTTGCCCTCACTGGCAAAATAAAGTAAAATGTACCTGTCACAAAATAACAAAGAGTGTGACATTGTTATGCAGAATGATGACCATCCATTGTTGGCACTGAAAATTGCATTTATATTATCTTGTTTGAAAAGTGTCAACAATCAATCTGTCAATTATTTTGAATTCCATTTAATTTAATTTAATAATTTGTAACTCTTAGCTAAATAACATATAATTGAAGTCCTCTTTGATATTTAACAAAACCCTCTAGAGTGTTGCTGAGAAGAAAAAGCCTAAACTTTGCAGAGGAAATACAGATTTAAATGTCAACAAATTTTCATCTCATCATCTAAAACCCTATGACATTTTTGAAATAATGCCATTATAAACCTGACTAGGACGTGTAAACAACTTAGGCACTTTCCTGGAGTCTAAATGTAAGCCTAAGAATATATGAATAAGCTGTTATTGAAAAAAGTTATGAATATATATTGATATAGTTATATATAACTATTATATAGTTATATGATTATATATTATGTAAATTATATAGAATAAACTATTAGTGTTATTTTTACATATGTTTATATATACCAGACTAAATTACCATATTTATATTTCATCCTTTTTCTACAGCTATTTTGAGTACCTCCTACATTTCAAAAATTTGAGGGGTCACGTAACCCAGTGGCTTCCTCATTAGAGCTTCCCCACACAGGTGGAAAAGAGGTCATTTCAATGCAGTGTGACAATAGCTATAACGATGCCATTCATAGTATATAAATGAGACTACAGATTATGGGCAGCTGTGTGCCTGGGGCTATCACAGAAAATGCAGCATTTGAAACATGTGAGGACGCTTCTAGCAGAATGGAAAGAAAAAGCTGTTGCTGGAAGAAGGAATGTCAGTGACGTGTTTGCTCAGTGCTGTCTTGAAAAAAGTGATTCGACTTGACCATTTTGGTCGCGGATGAATCAGGCTAATTGGAGAAGGTACAAAACAATACCGGGAGGAAGTTAGGGTCTTCCAAAGAATCTCTCAGGAAATGTGGTCAGGAGAAGGGAGACACAGAGGTGGCTTAAAGGTAAAAGAGTTCAGCAGACCTGGTTTGTAGGCAGGACTAAGGAAATTAATGAGCATTTACTTGAATATTTAATGCAAAGCGATCTTTGAGAAGGCGAACAAGGGCAGAGGCAGTCTCGCCCATGTTCCTGTCCAAACGCCGTGTGGTAACCCCACAAACACGCTAGGTTGCCTGCTAGGCATCTTACGTGCATGACGTCATCTGATTTTCACAATAGCATGTTAAGGATCTTGGCACTCCAGGCTTATAAATGAGCAAACTGAGATTTGGAATAAATAATGCCCGAGCTCATACAACCATCACATGGCACAGCCTGCTCTCCTCTGGGTCACTTCTCAGCCAGAGCGCTGACTCCGCCCTCGCCTTAGCAACAGCAGTGTCAGTAGCATCTATCTAGCACGGAGGGCATGTTACCTTGCAGACACGGAGCTAAGAACAGGGAAGAGATTGACCCATATAGAGAAGGCTCTTCCTGGCTTGGAGTACAAGCCATTGCACTGACCAAACCGCTGGCTTTGCGGGGACTTTTGCCACAGATCAGAACCAGCCACTAGAAAACTCTCTACCAGTACTTTAGAAAAGAGCCAACAGCAACCCATGTGGATGCCAGTGGCATATGTTCCTGAAGCAAGACAGTGATAAGCCACCCACAATCGCCATCTAAAAATTTTAAGTTCTTAAAAAAAACCCCAAAACCCCTATTTCTGGGAACTTTATGACACCAGATTCTCTGCTTCTCTGTCTGCCTCATTCACTGTGCATTCCTTTCCCGTCCCCTTTGCTGGCTCTGCCTCCCAGACCTCATCTGCAAACAGGCATTTCTCAGGGCTCGCGCTCAGGCCTGTCCCGTGTCACTGTGTCACCCACTGCTTTCAGTGATGGCCCCATGCTCACATACCCCCAGGTGATATCGCTTGCCCAAAGCTCTCTTCTGAAGTCCCCACCTATAAAAACAACTACTTCCTGCGAATCTATTTTTGGATATCATGCTAGAACTTCAAATTTAAAGAGAATTCATTGTTTTTCTATCCAAAATGTGCCTTGTATAATGTTCTATATTTTATTTAGGAAATGGGACTAATCTATACCTATGTGCTCAAGCCAGAGACTGCGGGTCATCCCTAACTTGTCCCCTTGTCATGCTCTCTGAGGTACCATGAATCACTGGTCCATTACAGGGTCCCCTCTCACTGCATCCACTGCCACCCACCTCTCTTTCCAGATTATTGAAAGCGTCTCCAAACTCCTCCTGTTTCTGTCCTCGCCAGCACAATACACAGAATGATCCTGTCAAAAAATGTCACATTGTGTCATTCCTCTGCACAGAACTCTAATGGCTTCCTATGACATCCAGAATAAAATCACATAAACAGAGGTCTTTCCTGTTTCTATTCACTGCCATACAATTCAGATGTTTGGAATAATGCCTGGTACGTAGTTGGCTCTCTACAAATGTTTACTGGATGGATGGATTAACCTATCCATTTATAGCCAATTTCTAGTTAAGAAATTCTTCTCTTCCTTCCGGGATTCTAGAGTAAAGTCATTAACCTCATTGCAATTCCAGTCACCAGCTTTGTTCTCTTCTGACCCTTTCTCCATATTTTTAGACAGATTAATAGTGTAAAAATGCAAATATGAACAATTTATTCATTTCTCCTGCTCTTAAAGTTCCAGTTGGGAGCTTGACCCACAAAGACCGTGAGACAGGTCTCTGCATTTGCCTCTTTGGTTAATTCAGGCCACTCTTCCCTTGGTACGAAACCCCGGTGATACCAGACATCTGTCACAGTCCCAAATGGGCATATTTTCTCTCTTTCCTCAGTGAACATGTTTTCTACCCTCTTTCTGCGAGGCTAGGTTAAACACATACTTCAGAATTTATTAATTCTAGCTTCTGCAGAGAAGCCTTCTCATGCCCTGGAGACCAAGTCAATCAAGTCTCCTTGCTTTAATTCTAGAATTACATTCTGGGATTCAATTTAGGTTACATTAGTGTCAGCAGATGTCATTCCCACTGGATTGTTTTCAGGAACACAGGACTGTGTATAGCTGGTATGCCACATTATCCCAAGTGACTAGAATAGTTTCTGGAAATCTAGAAAGTGCTCGATAACCACCCCCAAATGATAATGTATCTGGAAGAGCAGTCTTCAGAAAGGATGGAGCCCCATTTGAACCCAACAATGTCACCTGGAATCTGTATGCGAAATTAGCTTAACCTGACATAACTTCAGTTTTTTCACGTATATAAAAAACATAATACACACTTTAAGTGACAATAATAATGATGCTATTTCAGGTAACATGTGACAAAGGGCCTACCACAGAGTAAATAACTTATACAGAGCAGCACGATTTCCAGTTTCATGGTAGATGACAAAGTAGGTCTGAAGCCTAGGCCCACTTCACTTCCTGCTGCCTAACTAAATAACTTCTGACACTTTCCCAAAGTGCCTCCCAAATCCCAACTGATACATTTATAATAAACAAACACTGAATTACCTATCGCATAGACTTGTCCGAAGAATTAATTTTAATAATAAATGTAAAGTGTAACTGAGCAGAGCAGATGTTCAACAAATGTTATGTACCATTAACAGGAGTGGCAGGAGTTGAAATAAAAGTGGGGTTTGTATATGCGGGTCTAGAGATCTGCGCACATTCCTGACTAACCTCGAAAAGTAAGTAATTTTAGTTAATTTGAAAACATTTATATGTATACATATGCATATATTTTACATACATGTGACTGCATATATTTTAAGAAATTTAAGTATTTAAAGAAATAAAACTAAGTTCTAAGGATTTAAACTGATGCACATCTAGTACACATGATGCAAATGGATGACCTCAGCAACCTGTTTACAATCCCACCCTTTCCAACTGGGATGTCACACCACTATTCCGGTCACTGGCATCCCATTTAAATAGATAATCCAAACTTATAACCAATAAAATTATATTGTAGTGTGACCTGGCTTTCGCTATACACATCTCATCAATGGTGAATGTCCTTAGAGACACACACTATTCAACAAAAGTCTCAAGTCTAAGAGAAATCTTTTGCATGTGCTTGTTCATGTGGAAAAAGCACACACATAGTATAAAGGAGAGAAATGCTCTTACAAGGTGAAATATACATCTTTAAGTAACACCTTAAAAGATTTCACTTGTGAAGGCTAGAGAGTATAAATTGAACCCCTGCTGTGGATTGGTGTTTTTTTCGGAATTTCCGCTAGGCTGGGACCTTGTAGTGCTTTAATAAAATGTTTTTAGAGTGGCCTGTGATTGATTACAACACATACTCCTGCTTAAACAGAGCGCATAGTCAGTGAGTCCTAAATATAAATCAAAGTCCTATTCGCATATAAGAAATTCACTTAGAGAATGCACGCCGACTACCAATAGGATTGTATTAAACGAGGTGAAAGAAGCCACGAGAGATGCTAAGAAAATTCTACATGTGAAGGGTTCAAAAGGCAGGGCAAGCCGGTGTGAGACGCAGAACGGAATTTCTGGATAGAGGACGTTTGTTTGTTTTAATATATCAAGACCTTCCCTGCCAAGTTCATACTGACAGCCGGGACAATTTGATGAGAAGACAGGTTTCTTTTCACAGGGCACTTTCTTTCTCAGCAGTCAGTCTCTAAGGTGCTGAGTAAAACTGTTCTTGAAATAATATAATCCCTGCAGATCCATATAGAAGAAAAACTTCTCCACTTTCTGTAGAGCTCCTTGAAGGAAAGAAAATCGTGCTTCACTTCCATTTGATTCTCAGAAAGATTCTGAACATGGAAGGCACTTAAATCGTTCCCAAAGTGACAGGCAGATTGACAGACCGATGCCCTGCTTAAACTGTGGATGTGTATGACTCTCACCCTGATTACTTTCTGCAGCATACCTGGTCATTCACTGGCAGATGGATGAGGAACTATTAGAAATGTTTTTTTTATAGTCACAGCAGAGTACGTCCTTAAAGTGTCCAGGGCCCATGCTCACACCAGGCATGCTCTGCTCAGTATGTGCATTCATTCTTTCACTGAAAGCCCTGACGTTTCACTCTGCGCCGGGCTCAGGGCAGAACCTCAGGTTCTTTCCAACAGGAGCTCGTAATCACAGTGGGACAGGAATACCAGACCAGCCTATGGCGGCGGTCTTACCCAGGTGATTGAAGAGCACAACGCAAACATAAAAACCGTAGGAGGTGGTCACGGAGAGGTGGTGACTTCTGAACAGTGCTCTGAAGTGTTAAATACCCGACGCAGGACGGGAAGGGGGACAGCGCGGCATGGTGCGTGCGACAGTGGCCCCGTCTCCCTTTGTTCTTCCCTGTGTGGATTTAGTCTTGTCAGTCGTCCCAGGTACATATGCTTCTCAGTGCCTCGGGGATTCTCACCATCTTTCGCCCTTCCCGGAGTCTGTTTCCCCTTCACACCTAGTTTACTCTTCCTCATTATTTAGGGCTTAGAATACATTCTATTTCCACAGGGATAGCATTTCTTACTTCACACCCAACACCCTGTTACTCTGCAGTTCTGCTTTGCATCACTTATTACATTGGTAATTAGGTGGCTTGTTTATCTATCATCTCCCTCACTATACTGCAAACTCCTTGAAGAAGCAGACTGACTGTTTCGTTCTCTGCCATATCCTCAGTTCCCAGCAAATCCCCTGGGTCAGATTGGTTCTCACTTAATGATTGCTGAATGAGAAAGAAAAATGAATATTTAACGACTGAATAAAGTAGCAAATGAGTTACTGATGGGAACAGAGACTGTGTAAGGAGATAGTAAAATCAGAGAACTCTGAGGAAGGCAGGGTCCAGAGCAGACTGTCTGAGGAGAATTCTGAAGCTAATTTTATTACTTAAATTCATCAGTTAAAATTTAATTAGACATGTGATCATATTTCGCCCTTAGCATGAGCCCTGCGGTAGAAGTTGAGGGGATGGAAGGAAGTGAGGAAAACTAGAAACAAAGGGCAGCAGTGGGTGAGAGAAGAAAGTGCCAATTGCAGTGGGGCGCGGAGGAGGGGTGACTGTCGGTTGTAAACCAGGGGAGCTCCCAGGAGAAGCCTGAGACAGGCCCCCAGAGACGGAGGTCAAGGAGAGATGGATGCCAAGAAAGGGGAGAAGAGAGAGGCAGAAGACTCTGCATTGGCAGGTGGCAGTTTAATAAGCAAGGGAATCCACTTACAGGTTGTCTCAAGATGACAAGCTCTCCACAGCCACGCTCCGGAATCTTAGAAGTTTATATAGAGGCCTTAACGGGGTTCACTCGCGTGTACCGGGCAGTCTCAGCACCACCGTGCTGTCTCAGGCTGTGCTTTTAAAAATCTCCGCCCCCCCCCCACTGTGGGAACGGTGGGCAGATGGACATTCCAGGTACAAGGGAAGGGGTGAGGATCCTCCGATTGCCTTGGTCCATCGCGCGGGTCAACTCGCAGTCATGTCTCTCCAACAGTGACTTTGGATAGACTTGAAGGGAAGGGAGACAAAGGAAGGGCATTTGTTAAGGGTTTGTGCCTTGAGATGAATATTGGTTCCAGTAGCAAAAGGAAGAACTATAGGACAAGGAGAATATTGGGCAGGAAAGATGACAGATTCAGCTTTGTACATCGAGTACAAAGAATCTTGGAACACCATAGCAGGGGTGTCTGTGTTACCAAAGAGAGTTTAGAAGGCATGTGTATGTCGTGAGTCGTTAAGGCCAAGGACGGGGGTTACATAACCCAGGGAACGTATAACAAGAGAGAAGGGTGCCACAGACAGAGCCCTGGGTTACCCCACATCTTAATAACTGAGCTCAGGGGCCGGCCGAGTAGCCCATTGGTTAAGAATTGGCTTGGGACGCCAGCTCTGAGCAGCAGGACCCCGGTTCGGATCCCACATGAGGGCCAGTGACGCCGCGTCCTCTACAGCTAAGATGCTGAACAACAGCTCGACCTGGAGCTTGGCTGCCGTGAGTCACCAGCGACGGCATAGGTTGTAGTCCCCACTGCAGTGGGGTGCCGTGAGCTACTGTGAGTGACTGGCAGCCGGCGTGAGTGGTTGTCCAGTGACCGGCGACAGATCTGCCTCAGCCGTGAAGAGCGCAATGATAATACCAACATGGGCCCGTGAAGCGATGCCCTCCACAACTAGACTGAAGAACAAAAGGACAGCAACTTGTCCGTTCTCCTCCCCCAATTCCCCAATAAAATCTTAAAAAAAAAAGAACTCTGCTCAGGCATTATAATTCGTTAAAGTCAGAGGTTGTCCCTAGACATAGAGTGAATATTTTAAAAGTTATGTCAAAATAAATGAAGGATGTAATTTTCATAAGGAAAGAAAAGTCAAAGTGTTAAATGCCAAGAGACATCAAAATAAGGTGATATCAAAGACCAGCACCCTTTAAGTGATACTAGAGTCTTTTTCACTCTTCCCAATTTCTTCTATTATCATATATTTATTCACTCATTCGGGTAATACTCATTTACTAGGCACCTGCTATGAACAAGGCATGCCTGTGGGTGATGAGAATGTGTTAATTAAAAGAAAAAAGAAAGCCCCTGTCCTCATGGAACTTACATTCTGGTCAGTAGCTGACCTCATTGTGGGCCATATTCCAATAGGACAAATGTTCACACAGCATTTAATTTCTTTCCTCGTCTTGACCATTCACCTGTGATGTGTGATGACCTCACCACAGTTATTCCCAAAGGATCTCGCAGGCCTGGCCTGTCCTCTAAAATGAGCCCACACTCCTTCTCCCTCTCCTGTTACCAATCATTCTCAAGACGGTCATGCTGATGGAAACCATTTGCTCACGTGGGTGATAAAAGTGCTGAGACCAACAAGCACTGAACCTTGACGGTCCTTGCCGTACGCCACTAGGCTGTGGGCATTGTTCTTCAACCTGCTTGATGTTAGCTAACTATTCAGTTACTCAACACGTTCCATAGTCATTGTCACCATGATATCTGATCAGTCCAAATCATACATAAGAAACAAAAACAAAAACAAAAAAACAAAGCTGGTCCACACATTGGCTCACCACGGCCAGTTAGACACAGGAGGTGATTACCTACACGACATGGTGCTGCAGAGAACCTACTTTTTACATTTCTACATAGAGCTTTCTGAGAACATTGTACTGAAACTTGGCACTTGGGCTAAAAAGTAAGCCCAGAAGTTAAGACTGAGTAGATAGTGAACCTTCCAGAGAGGTTCATCTCCTAGAAGGTGTATGTTTACGTTCCAAAGAGCATATGATCGGAGACCATAAAGACATTCCCTGTCTTGTCAAGTTGGAGACACTAGTCTCACACGTCCTTTCCTCTGGGAGAAATTTAGTTCCATTGCCAAGAGTGAAGAGCCAATATCTCCCGCATGATGTCTCCAAGGAGAGTCAGCAGGAGAGCGGGACAGCTGCCTCTCCTTCTTACATAAACGCTCAGGTTCATTTTCGAGGCTTCTCACGTATAACAGACCCCACGACGTGTAGGATCACATCTGGTTTTTGTCGCACCATCCCACGGTTAAAAACCTGGGCTAAGGAAGTTTGCGCAGTTCTCATTTGCTCTGAGTAAACAGTAACCCGCTCTGTTCCAGAAACCTTGATTGGCATTCAGGGTAATAGTAATAAATGTAGATATTAAACATATGACAGGACAAAAGAGCACACATCTTCCTTAGGGGAAGTGACATTAAGACACATTAAATTTAGTGGTCATTTAAATGTCTCATCCCGAGGTAGAAAACTTGAACCCTTTTAGAAGAAAATAGATGTTTTTTTCCAAAAGGCTGAAGCTTAGGCAATTTTTTAAAAGACTAGAAATATTAAAAAGATTAGAAACTGTGAGATAAAGGAGGAAAATATATTGATTACATCCCCAGTTTGGTTCCTGGCACAAGGTTCCTAAAACCCTTCTTATACCCTAAGTGATAAGAGCATCTTTGGTTCTAATATTTGGTCTTTGACCCCTGTCTCTGACGCAGGGCTCCCAGGTGATGAGAGCACAAGGAGCATCTTTTATTCTAATGCGGCGACTCTGGGTGGTTCCCAGATCAGTCCTGGGTGAGGACTACTTACCCGAAAGACCAGGCCATGGTTAGGAGCTTGGAATTGTGAGCTCCAATTCTCAACTCTCAGAGAGGGGAGAGAGGCTGGAAACGGAGTTAATAATTAACCGTGTCTACACAATGAAGCCTCCATAAACCCCAATAGTATGTGGCTTGGAGAGCTTCCAGGGGGCCGAACAAGCACATCCCCGCCGGGAGGGTGGCACAGCCCAGCCCCATGGGACAGAAGCTCCTGCGCGCAGGGCCCTCCCAGACCTCGTCCTATGTGTGCTCATCTGGCTGTTCCCTGTCCTTTGTCATATCCTTTCCTTAACCAGTAAATGTATGTGTTTCCCTGAGTCCCTGATCTGCTCTAGCTAATTAATCAAATCCCAGGAGGGGGTCTGATTTGTAGCCCAATAGGACACAAATTATCGGTGACTTGGGGACCTAGTATTTGCTATCGGCATCTGAAGTGGGGTGGGGCAGTCTTGTGGGATGGAGCCCTTGGCCTGTGGGATCTGACACGTCTCCAGGGAGATTGTGTTGGAATTGAATGAAATTGTAAGACACCCAGCTGGTGTCACCAAGACTTACTTGGTATGGGGGAGCCCCCTCTCCCCCATGATGGCTGGAAGTAGCAGAAGTAAAATGTTGTGTAAGAAGTAAAAAGGAGACACACAGGAGGAAAAAGTGGGCTTTTCTCTGCACAGGAAGAGAACTGTAGCTTTCACTTTATCACATTTGAAAATAGAACGAACAAGCTCTCCTTCCGCTACCTTTAACTACGCTCCAACTCTTCCGGCTGCTGTATCGTTTGGACAACATTTCTTACTGTGTAGTTGGCTTAAACTTTCAAGTCGGGCAGGAAGACTTTCTGTGGAGGGGATTCATGCCCTGCACTGTGCTGTGACACAGATTCTTTCTGAAAGAGAGGATTTAGTCTCAAGAATAAGTAGGTTTTATTTAGGGCTCCATAATCCTATTTCATTATGCTGATCTAAGAAAAGTTAAGTGACAAGTGAAAGAATTTGATTTTCTTATTTCATTTTATGTAATGTGCTATGTGTTAAAAAAAAAGTTCAGGCTGTTACTTATGAGACAAAGTGACAAAGCTGACAACATTTAAATAAGATGGCTATGGTATTTTTATGGTATTCTCTTACACAATCTATAATCACTCACTTTGTGATTGAAAAACTAAAGACATGTCATTGATCAAGATGCAGATAGGGACATAGCACCACATTCTTGCCTCGTCTCAGCATACAGCTCCTTTGGAATTCTTAAGGCAGAAAACAGTCCATGATGGTTGTTCTCCATGCCTCCCGAATTCTGACCCACTCTACACAGCTCCTCTTGTACAACTATATACAACGTATCCAGTGCAGAGCCATGAAATGTCTCTGAGATAAAACCTGAGAGGACAGCTACAGACTCCATTCAATTGGATATTCATTTCCGTCACAAGTTTAAGCGTAAATAAAATAATGTTTGCAGTTTCCATAATGTAGTGATTTCCCCCAGAAATAGTCTTGGGAAAAGTAAAGGCTTTATTGAAATTAGAGTAGAGCAAAGCACTATTTGTAAAGCAGCGTTCAGGGTATAACTGTCCTAGAAGTTAATCAAGAGTATGTCCATGAAAACTCTTAAATAATCTATACTCCTCTCTCCCTCTCTCTGCCTTTATCTCATGCTCTCTGTAGAAAATGACAAATGACAACAGGCGTGCAGCCATGTGGCTGACCACCGTAGAAACTGCTCCCAGTGTCACTGGACAGGAAGGGCTATTTCTTTGAGAAGCTGGCCAAATCCTGCCAGAAGTACTGCGGAGATGGTCCTATACCCGGTGTCTGTCCATCCATGACAAATGATGAAGGGTTCTCCTTACTAGGCACTATGCTCTGATGCCTCACAGTACACATATCGCCTTGACCCTAAGTAAGCAGCAGCTTTGTCATAGTTCAAACAGAGGGGATAAACAATGGTTGAACTTCTCTGGAAAATGTATTGCAGATGAAATTATACTGTAGCTACTTCGGTGTTGTAGGTCCCACTTTGGTGCATGTAGCCCATGGAACAAGAAAGCATGTTAATAAAGAGAAGATGATTCAGGTGCTATGTTATATCAATATATTCATAATAATAGAGCCACTTAGAGAGAGAAACATGCTTTTGGCTTTGTATTGTATCTTCTCTGCTGAGAGCTCATTAACTAAGAAATACGTAATTGCATAAATTAGGAAATAGGGAAAACAACAGAAAACAGAACATGCAGATCCTTAGCCCCATCCCTGGAGGCAAGCCGGGATTCTGTGGAACGTTGGCTAGACTGAGTTCTGAGATGCTCTGTCTTTCCCCGCAGGGCCATGACTGACACTGATGTATTCTCAGGGTAAGAATGGAGGCCTCTGCTCTCCAGGTTGTCTTTAGAGCCACAGAGTTGGGCGTCCGGGGCATTTGCACAGACAGCGCCCCCTGGGGTTCCCGTTCCAGGCCAGCGAACTCAAAAGTGATACTAGCTAGTCTAAGGGATTCATATTAGCATTACATCCCTTCTAGGAGTCCTTCCTACAAAACCACTTAGCACAAGGGGACAAAGAAATATAGACAAGAATGGGAATTGCGGTAATTACCTCAAAATAAATGCATATACAGGCGAGGTATTATAGCCATAAAGTAGCATCTACAGTATGATACCGTTTTTTGTAAAAGTAAATAGTGCAACATATGCATACACACACAGAGGCTTAGAAGGATAGATATCAAATTGTTAACAGAGGGTACCTCTAGAGAAATGGTACAGCTTTGATTTGTGCTACATTTTAATTAATATGATGGGGAAAAATATAAAGGCCTATTTAACTGTCTTGGTCAAGTCCTACTTGTTAAGTTGGGTGCCAATATGAGTATATAATACTTACTTTATTACACATATTATGCTCTGTGGATTAACTGATTAAATAAATTAAAATCCAAATTTGTCTTGGACTCAGGGTAGCAAACAAAGAATGTTATGTTTTAATAAAGTCAATTTTAACTCCAGGAATATCACTAACCAGTTATTTGACTGAGTTCTCACAAACTACAGAAACCTTGTATTTGTCATAGAATTGTGCTATGCTAGAAAAACTTGAAGGTTCACTCTAGAATCAGCAATTCCAAATGCTTGACCTAACATAGTCACACAACAGGAATTATTTCATAGTCTAGGTAATAAGTAAAAACAAGGAGAACAGTGCTGGATAAATCGTGTTCCTCTTTCAGTTGGTAGCACAGTAACACAAGTTTAAAATATATGGAGCACAAGTTTTTGAATGCACTTTTTAAATGAAATTCACTTTATGGTTATTTCACCGAAACTAAGAGTTTAGGCAGTGCAGTCAAGCAAATCCTATTTACAGATAAGTACACAGAAATAATGTTTTCCTTTAACTTCTTTTTCGTAAATAAAGGAAATAAAAGCATAGGCTGTAACAAGAAATGTCATAAGGAATCTGCCCAGTGTGAGAGTATCGCCCATTTAACATATCAAATGTATATTTTAATCAAACACTGCTGAAAGTGGCTTTTTAAGGAGAGAAAAGAATAGAAATTACCCAATTCCCATTCCTAATGCCTGATTTGACAAAATTATTAGCTAGTTTCATGCACTGTATGTATTCACTTGCTTTACAATGCTCAAGTGTCGAAGTTTCCATCATTTTGTTTTTTGTTTCATTTTATCCCCCTCCCTAACGACCTGCTTGCGGTGTGCAACAGACTTGCACAGCTGCTTTCCTTTTAGGCCTGAGCTCCGTTAGCTCTACATGTTTGACACAGCTATGCAAAACTCAAAGAGTACAATCCATGCTGCCTTGACAAAATTAAGCCCAGCACTTATTCCATCCGTGGTTTGTTTCACGGTGCATTTTCATCTCTGTGACATACACACTGTGGACGCATTATTACCCCCAATGCTGGTCCTAAACTGCTCCACTGAGGGGAGCTTTGGAGGGAGGCTCCAAAGACTTGGCCGGTGTGTGTGTGTACACACACACACACACACACACACACACACACACACACACACACACACACACACACACTGATGTGGCGAAATCATTTATCAGAGAGATGGACAAACATCCAATAGACAGTACAGGGAGTTTCCAGTACTGACTTAAGTGTGTATGCCTGGGGTTGTCTTTTCATTTCCATGAAGTAGTTGAGTGAAAGACAGATACCTCTCTTGTCAGGCTTTATAATGTTAAACGCTTCCTTATTCCTGTGAGGATGTGAGTTGTGCTGTGCCTTCCTCCAGCTATTACAGCCTGGCATTAGAGACTCTACAAACCACAGCGTACAATTCAGAGGCAGTGTACTTTGCCTGAGAAAAGTGTTCTAGTTCCTTCCCGCCACCAGTAAACCAAATAAAGACATTAGGCCATTTTCAAGTAAACGAATACAAGAAATAATCACAGGAGGCAATCTACTATTGTAGGGGATGCATTTCAGACAGAAGATAAAAACGGAATGAACTGGAAATAGCTCAATTCATTTACACCGAGTCCTCTGGGACAGAAATGGACCCATTTGCAACCATGCACAGCAGTAGCAGAGATGCTGATGGGAAATACACAGATGCCAAATGGGTGCATTAACCCCCCTTGGCACAGTTAATGGACACATGCCCTTAGGGATCCTTAGAAGACCCATCTGTTCAGTCAAGCATTTGCTTAATTGTGTCAAATGCTGGGGAACGCAGTGTCAGTTAATAGATAATAGATATGTAAATGCTGTTTGTGGGCTTGCGCATATGCCCAGGGGCTTTACAATAAACACATCACATTTTAAAAAATAATTTCCTGTTGGGGGTAAAATGATAGTCTTGCTGCCAGAAGCAGTCCTTTCCATGACAGTCCAAACGGCTCTAGTATTCCACAGTTTATAATATTATAACATTGCCATTTAGGGATTTCGGCTCCCACTCCATTTTCTGAGACTCTTGATTACCATGCCAGCTATGTATCTGTGGTTTTCTGAAGAGAGAGGGTGTCCTCATGGCCCCCGCATTTCACACATTCCCCAAACATGTACTAGGTGACATCATGCAGTGAGAAGAGGGTGGCCTCTAGAGTTAGCTGGACCTGAGCATGCACCCCTCAAAAACTGACTTGATCTATTTGGGCCTCAGCTATCTCTTATGAAACTGGAAGATAATTAATTTGGTCCTATAGGGTTGTGGAGAATCAGAAAAATGGAAACACTAAACACATAAGAGACTCTCAAAAAATACGCATTCCCTTCACATACTCTGTCACTTTGCAAGATTTCAGGGTATGTGTGCAGAGGAATTAGACTACCTCTTGTTTTAAGCTGTGGGTGACACCACTAACTGACAAGTATTAGGAATTAAGTTCTTAATATCCCCTTTCCCCTCTATGATGCAAAGCTGTTATCAGTGACACTTTTGACAGCCCTGAGGGAAAGGAACGCCAACATGTTTTAGTAAGAGTTAGATTGACAGTTCAGAAGCACAGTAGTCCTCTTTAGGTTTTATGACAGGAAATCCTTACAGCATCGTTTCCACCTTTAAAAGAGGCTTTCAGAATCTCTTCCTCTTGTACTTTAGACATAGATGGGGAAAATCTTCAGCCCATGTAGAGCATAAAATACTCAGGTGGGCTCTGACTACCTCTCCAGGTGTTTTGAAATAATAAGCCAATTTTGATACCGACCGTTCATCTACCAGAGATAATTTTTTGCCACTTTTTATTTCCTTCACACTGACCACGTTACTTCTGTTCTCCTTAGAGGTGGAGCCCAAATGTTGCTGACCTTGAGCAAATTTTCATATAGACCAATGTGCCACCCAAGGGAAAAAAGGAGACCCCAATTTCTTCCCCGTTTTGGTTCAGTTGTATTAGATTATGTGTGCCAGAGTGAAATGGCGCAGGCTATGTTGGCAGCAGAATTAGATACCAAGGGGGCCCGTTGGCAGGGACTCGTCCTGCGGCAGGAGAAATGTAGACATGCTCCACGCCAGGGAGAGGGGCGGGCTCAGGGAGCAGCCCCCTGCTGAGGTCAGCCTCTCTCTGACCTTAAGCTAGCTGTCACTCTGGATCTGCTGCATAAACAGCAGTAGTGTTTGTGCGGATAAACACACAACTCTGGTATTTAGAGTCTACACAGCAGGGCTTGGTGGTGGGCAACGATTCCCAAGTTTAACCCCAGCGAGGAGATGGTTGTTTTTTCCCTTCTGCACCATGAATCCACTGCTAAACCAGGAATGTCATCACCACAGCCATGGGGAGAGCTGACATGAAACAGGCTGACCGTTCTGTCTCAAAGAGAAATCATCGGTTTCGGGCACTGGCAGCGATAACACAGAGATTGGCAGCTGAGCAGGGACTGCTTCCAAGATGGCAGCCCGCCAGTCATGGGTAATGACGCCAAGTCTGCACAGGGCTAGCATCTTGCTGTAGCCCCCAAAGAGGGCAAGGAGACCTTGACTCCAGGGGGGGGAGGGGGGGATGGTAGAAGACGAGCCTAAGTCAGAGACCCAGTAGCTCAGGCAGGGGGCCAACTGTTTGTGCTCGTAATGAAATGTGGAAATCTGAGTCTATTGTTTGGGTCAAGATACGCATCTTCCTGATTTAGAAGCAGTATCTGTAGCATATTCACTCAACCCAGGTCTCTAGCATCTGGTATTGATTCTGAGCCTCCTCTCAAGACGGGCTCACGCTACAGTGCTGAGAAAAACTGACCCACACTGACTCTGTCAGCCCTTTGGAGAGGAAGATTGTCCTAGGAAGCTTAACCTTGAGAATGAGAGAAAGGCACTATTCCAGTTCTAAAAATGGGACTTGGGGTCAGACTAACTTTATTACCGTATTTGCTGGCGTATAAGACGACTCGGCGTATAAGACGACCCCCTAACATTTCCACTCAAAATACAGAGTTTGTTATATGGTCGGCTGTGTGCGATTTTGCGAGTGTGGTAAAATCGCATAACAGCAAAATCGCATAACAGCCGAGCATACACCCAGCAGCGCTGCTGATGCCTGAACGGTATGTGGAATGAAGTGGGCGGGCATCGGGAGGCCACTATGGCACGGGGCAAGCACTATGGGCAGTCTATCTGAAGTGTACCTGGCGTATAAGACGACCCCCCACTTGGAGGCATATTTTTCAGGGCCAAAAAATCGTCTTATACGCCGGCAAATACGGTATTCTAAAAGATTCTAAAAGATTATTGTGTGTGTGTGTGTGTGTGTGTCTTTGATTTAAAAAAGGGATAAAAAGGGGTGAAATGAAGATAGACAATAATACATCAAAGCAACAGAGATCTTTCAGCTAAACTCAGTCTACCTCTTCTTTATTCTATGTGCAATAATATCATAACTTCTTATGAAATCCTATTGGATTGTCGGAAAAGTCATGACGTATTTTTTCTGTTTTTCATTGCAAAAATGCATCATGACATTTTCGACAACCCAACAAACTCCCCCCAGGTGTATTTCCTCATCTGCTATGTTTAAAAGGAAAATGCTTCGATGCTTTGATGCTGCCTATTTTTTCCATGGTGGGCTAAAAGTGCCAGTTGTTATTTAGAATTTTATAAACAAACAAAAAAGATCATTGAATCAAGATTAAATCACACCTCCTGTTACAAATAATCCCGGCGAGTAGCTTGCATGAGTTACCTGTTACTGCATAAAACCACACAAAAGGGTTGTGCTGGAAATCTGGGGGGCCCTTGTACTGGGGACATCTGGGATTACACTAACAATTTCATGGGGACTTCAGGGTCCAAGACGGCCCCACTCTGTTTGGGCCATAGGTGGGGCTGTTTTGACAACATTCTTTTGATTTTTGAAATGCTGTTGTCCCAGCTGACCGCAGCCTGCATGTTTCCTAAGTGTAAACACAAGGCCTCATCGACATGCATTTATTTCCTTTATAGCCCTCCATCTCACATTACTTCGAAGCTGCTTTTCCAGCTGAGGATACTAGGGAAAAAATGATTGGCTTTTCCAAAGCAAAAAATCTTGGTCATTCTTTCATCAGCTCTGCTTGAAAAGCATAGTTCCAGTTTTAGATCATTCCTTGCTTCAATATCTGATATGATACTAAAAGAAGCAATTGGCATTTCAACATTCTCCCTGAGAGCCTCCTTAGGGAGATCTAACAGTTCACACTGGCTTCTGGCTTCCAATTTACCACAGGCAACATTGGTTGGTTGGTTTGTTTGTGTGTGTGTTTGTTTTTTTTGCTACTAAATAACAGAGAATGCCTGTTCTCCAGCCTCTGGTGGTTTCCTCAGGGCTCTTCTCGTCTCCAGTAGCACCTCTTGGCCATCCTTCTAGATTCTTCCCATTGCCAGGACCCTAAGACAATGTCACATATCCACTTCATCCTTCTGGTGCGTGATAATGGGGTCCCAAGAGGCAGCTCCTTGGAGGCCAACCCATTGTACCAAGTGCTTTAACTTCATGATCTCAAATGTGTGAGACACAATTTTGGAGTTTCCTCATCCTCATTCTTCAGATTGTCTGTTTCTCCCTCTGATATTCTTTATTCCCTATGGACTACGTGGTCAGTCTGAGGACAATATTACTTTTCGTCACACCTGTCTCCTAAAATCATCACAGTCATTATTATTGTTATAATTTCACAGGGAAGCCCATGTAGCAGTTCTGTGGGCTCACTTGGTCTGCACTGGAGCTTCTGTCCTTTATCAGTGGCTGGAGATAATGGATGTAACACGGTTCGCATTTTACTGAACTATGGATCACCATGGAAACATCGGGCCATCTCATGCTCACCATGGCAACCACAGGTAAACTTTTCCTGCTCCTGATGTAGCCTGTGATGTCTGGCCCCTTGGTTTGTTTCTGGCACCCCATGTTGGCTACCGAGATGGATGCCCTGCTCACTGATTTCAGGAACACAAAGACAATGGCTGGACAGGACAGGTTTTGCTGCTGGGAAGCCTTTACTGGAGAAAATCAATGGAAATGAAAATAGGAGTCAGTGTGTCTGGCCCCTTGTGTGCTCACCATGGAACACCGGCCCCCACTGTTCAGCGGGGCTACACGTAGATTCTGAGAGAGGAACCTGGCTCTTGAGTAGCGTGGATTCGGGGCTGTGTGATGGGAGAAGAGCCAGTTCCTTCTCTAGCTTCATCAGCAGGCTGAAGTCCAAGCCTGGACACTGCAGCCACCCAACACGCAGCACTGGGCATCTGACTCAGTCCTACCACTTCAGCATTCGTAGTGACAGGAGCACTAGCGAGAGCACAGTCTGTAGGTTGCAGCTTTTCTAAAGTGGTGGAAAGGTGACCTGATTTCTCACCTCGTTTCACTACCGTTTACAGCATTTTACTATCGCCAATTTCCATAGGCTGTTTGGGGAAGCCCAGAATGGTAGGGGATCAGTTTTGGGCAAGTGAAAGCCCTACTCTCATTTTTATCCAGTAACATTGGAATTTTTTTTTTCAATGTAACAAGAGACTTAGAAGCATAAGATAGAGCTGGATGAACTTTAGCAATCATCTGGTCCAATATTCACATGAAAGAGTGAAAACAGAATCTTCAGCAGAGATGAAGACACAAATTTCATCAAATTCTACATGTCAATTCAGGTCCTCGGGGAAGAAGATGCCAAGATGGGATCAGACACGCAAGAGCTTTTATGGGACAATGCCTGCCAAGGATACAGGGAAAGATGCAGGCAGAGGCAGGGCAAGCATGCAGACCACACGCAGGTCTAAGTCTTCCAAAAGGGGCAAGGCGAAGGGGCACCGGATAGGAAGAACTCCACGCACTTCTCAGTCATTTTCGGCGGGCGTGGTGGGATGTGCTCACGTAACTATTATCCTTATAAGTAGATTTAGCAAATACAAACCTAGATCATACAGTTAACTTAAATTACAGATCAACAGCAAATATTCTTTCGTGTAAGTTTTCCCCAAATATTGCATGCATACGCATACCTATACTTAAAAAAATCACTAATTGTTGATCTGAAATTCAAATTTAATCAGGTGTCCTGTATTTTATCCAGCAACCGTAATTAGAGGACAATCCTAATTATGGGAACTCCCTGTCAGGCAAGGATGGACTGGCACTGTGCTTAGTCATTGTGTGGGAACAAGCAAAGAAAGGAGGACCTTGATATAAACACTGCACGTGAAGGAAAAGGGTAGCAGCTGGGGCTGTCAGTCAACTATGCTCCTCGCAGATTTTCTTGAAGCATATTTGAGCAGCATAATTGCACAGCTGCCAACATGCAAATACTTGGGGCATGTAACAAGCGTTCCCTAAAGACTGGCTACACCTAGTGGGCTGATGCCTGACTCTTGCCTAGAAAAGCCAAGAGGGCAAGGATGGCTGCCTAGCTGCTAGTCGATGAGTCACAAAGGACCTGACTGCTTTGAATGTCCCTCATTTCCAGATTGTCCTGGCAGAGACTGCATGTGCAGTTTCCGAGGCAAGGACGGGCCGGAAAGAGAACCATGCCAATGTAGGGTAATCTTCAATGCTGTTGTCAAAGATGACGGGATAGACCTAGGATAGAGGCTCGTGAGATCATCACTGAATAGGAGCTAGGAAAGGATTCAACCACTCAGAGATGCATCACTTGAATCAGGGAGGCACCGGTGAGAGGACCCAGTAATGGGGTACCCCTCAAAACAAATAAAACCACTCTGTAAGTCACATTTTGCTTTGGCAACAGACAGTCCCCAAATCTTAATGGCTTATAATAATAAAACGTGTTTCTCAGTCTTGATACAGGATGACTCTACTTTAATGGCAGATTGGATGGACTGTGAGAGGTCAGAAGGTCTTCTAGCCGTGAGTCTTATCATTCCAGAATCTAAATTGGAAAAGAAGCAATATGGAGGGTGCACTGTTCTCATGGCAGGCAACAGAATCTCAAGGGGGTGAGCTGAAAATCATGTGCTCTGTGAAGCCTCCACTCAGAACTGCTGACCCTGTCACACCTCCCTTTCCCAGTGCTCAAAGCAAGCTGTGTGGCCAAGCCCAGAGGCAGGGGACGCAGGAACTGTGGAGAAGTGCTCTGAAGTCTGGGGGCCACGGGCTCAGGTGAATAATCCTGTCATAAGGAAGGGACACCTATTTTGGAATTGTTAGGGGTTGAAAACGTGTCCCCCAAAATGGTATATTGGAGTCCTAACCCCTAGTACCTGAGGATGCGCTCTTAGTGACAGCATCTTTATGGAAACCACCAAGCTATAATGAGGTCATCAGCGCGAGTTCTTACAGAGAAGATTGGGACACACACACACACACACACACACGGGGCGAACACCACGAGGAGATGAAGATTTTCTGAGGCAGAGATCAGGTTGATGCATCTACAAGCCTGCAAATGCCAACGACTGCCAGCAAACCACCAGAAGTGTGGACAAAGGCAAGGAACAGTCTCCCTCATGCCCTCAGAAGGAACCCACCGACCACCACCTTGACGTCAGGCATTTGTGTTGTTTGAGGTACATTGTTCAGCCTTTCCTAGCAGAGGAATGAAAATCTAATCAATCACAAATCTCCGGGAGAAACTGTTAGCTTGAAACATCTGAGGGACCGCCCAAGCCAGATCTCCACAGGGCAGGGCAAAGAGCGTTCTGGTTCCCTCTCCCTTTCCTCGCACTCCTCTTAGCCTCCCGGAAGAACGGGACTCATTGTTCAGCCTGAGGCTGGAGGAAACCTCTACCTAACATTGGACTGCGAGTTTTGGTTATTACCTAAGAACAGACAATTGCTTACTAAATTGAGATCATGTGGCGTGACTACCAGTGGCCAGACATCTTTATAATACCTAATAATAGAGATTCAAGGGCTTGCTGAGGTTCTTTATTCAGGGCCAAGAAAAAAAAAATTAGGCCTTCGAGCAAATTTAAAGAGACGATAAAAACCCCAAAGTAAAGTAGCTATAATTATATTCAAGAGTTGTGCATGTTTGAAGAAACACTTATTTTACAAATAAAGGAACTTGGTTTTAGAGAATGTAAATGAGCTGCTTAAGGTTAAACAAGTAATTAGAAGCAGAGCTGGGACCAGGTCCAGGTCTGTTCCTTTCCCCGTTGCATTTCCACCAGACTCTGCCGACTTACCCTGTAGACTGCAGTTATTTTTAAATGATCAGAAGTGCCTTCTTTCCATGCGGCTACATTGGAGAAGCCTGATGGTGCCTCAAAATGTGAAACACAGAGTGACCACACGACCCAGCAACGCGACAGTTACTTATAGACCCAAGAGACATGAAAACATGCATTCAACAAAATCTTGCACACAACTGTTCTTAGACATGTTATTCATAACAGTCAAAAGAGTGGAAGTGACCCAAATGTCCATCCAGTACTGAATAAACCAAATGAGATGTACCACACGATGGAATATTATTCAGCATTGAAAGGGGATGAGGTACCGATGCCCGCTACAACGTGGATGAACCTTGAAAACATTATGCTAAGTGGAAAAGCAGGTCACTAAAGACCACACAATATATGAGTCCATTTATATGAAATGGCAAGAATAGGCAAAGCTGTAGATATGAAAGTAAATTAGTGACTGCCTACTTCCGGGAGAAACGTAGGTAGTAGGGGGTGACAGCTGAGGGACATAGAGGTTCCTTTTGGGTTAATTAAAGCATTCTGAGATTAGTGATAGTATAGCACAGCTCTGTGAATGTACCCACTGAATTGTACAATTAAAATGGGCAAATTTTATGATATATGAACTATGTGTCAATATACATGCTTAAAAAAGAAATGCATTTTTCCCTAAAGTAAAATCCATCTATGTTTTGGTATTTTATTTTTATTAAGCAAAAAAAAGAAAGAAAAAAAAAATAGAGATTATTCACTAATTGAACCCCTCCAGAATTTGTTCTCTTTTTGCAACCGAGGCAGAACTTTAAAATGTCCTCAGTGGAAAGTGTGGCATCTGGTTCAAATAAAGATCTACCATACTCTACATGCAAGGAGGGCAGCATGCCAGTTTATCTAGAAGAAATCGCATTGAGCTTTGCACACTAAAACCCAGTATTTTCACGGTCCTAACAGATGTTAGTGAACCTGAATTTCTATCTTGTTCTCTTTACCAGCCCAGCAGCTCATTTATTCATGTCTCATCAGCTAGTCCTGAGGAGACTTCCTCTCAGCAGATATCACTGAGTTAAAACTTAAAATATAGCATGACCTTTCAATCCCTAAAAGTGTGGAATGGTACTTGTCTGTCTTTCCAACACTGTCAGAATCACATGAGGATACTACAGAATCTTAAAAAGTATAACTTTCACACTATCATACCCATTTCTTTACCAAGTTATAAAACTTAACTGTATAAATTAATGTATCTGTAGGTAAGAAAATGATATGAACCTAAATCGCAGTATAAATATTTTGCAGTATTAGGCACCAGAAAATTCAATCATTGATAATGTAACTCCACAGTGAGACCTTAGCCACCTTCACTTGACCAATAAGGTCACCCAAGAGAAGCCTTCAAATGATGTTGCAGGAAATCTTAGCCACAAAAGTGCGTCAAGTACATGGAAGGTAGTCAGAAATGTGGAATTGAAAGATATTCTAAAATCGGTAGAGATAATGTAAATAATATTACTGATGAAAGATCCCTCACATTGTTATTGTGAAGATATTTTTACTTCAATCTGTTTGACCTTGATGTTCCTCGAATCAGAAAGCATCGGTTGCCTTTATGTGGGGGAAACTCTTGAGTCTCTTGGCTCTGTAACTTTATACCACTGTTTTCTAAGACTGCATTACTCTGTGCATTTCTTTTCTTACATTCACTTTTTTCTTCCATTTTCTCTCCCAAAAGTATGACCATTAGAGCTTCGTAATCTTGAAATCTTTGTTTAAGAGGTCTCTCTCTCTCTCTTTCTCTCTCTCTTCCCTTCTCTCGTTCCTTCCCTCCTCCCCTCCATGATCTCTAAGCAAGAAGCTCTAAAAGCCTAAAAATAGTAAAACAATCAATGAAAAAAGACCAAAACCACAATGGAAGAGAATATATGAATTTGAAACATAGTATGATAGCAAAAACTACTAAAATATTAAAAATAATCTGTTGGTATCATTTGGGAAGGAGAGTAAATGGAGGCATTATTTGGCGGTTGCAACTTGAGCTTCTACATCTGATAGATCTGGGGCTAAATTCTAACCCTGTCACTCATTAAATATTTTACCCTGGAAAACTTACATGATCTTCTCCAGCTTTAATTTCTATATGTAAAATGTAGGTAAATGGTTATTAGGTAGGGGTGTGTGTGTGTGTGTGTTTTAATAGTTTAAGAATACAAATGATAGCACTTCTGTTCCCAGAACTCTTAAACAGCATTCACAGCTAAGAGCAAAATGCCTTAGGAATGCGTTCTACGTCTAGTCACTAGTACATTAGCAGCCTTGAACCAGTTCGCCCTTCACAAGCCTTGTTGAGATGTATCATTTGAGTAGAACTCACACAACCACACTCACCGCCCCCCCAAACACACACACACCTCCTCACACACACACCTTCTCACACACACACCTCCTCACACACACACCTCCTCACACACTCTAAATTAAGGTCTAAGACCATTTCTGGTATTAAAATTCCTGAGTCTGTAGATACGGACATGCAGGGGTCCTGAGCAGCTAAAACAGAGGATCAGGCAGCAAAGAGAGGTTGAAGCCGAGGGAGTATGAGGTCGATACTCGATATTCCCACCGACAGACACGGCGAGGGTGTGTGAGGCTCCACGGGAGTGCAGTGGATACCACAGCAAGTGCCCGCACCACTGCTTCAGAAAGGGGTGCCCCCTGATGTTTCCATCTGTTCAGGCCTGCTTTGGGGCTCCCTGGATGGTGTTACAGATTTCCTCAAAGAAGTTTTGTCCAGCTTTTATAATTTTTCTCCCGTGTGTTTTCTCTTTTGTGTTGTCCTGGGAAATGGAGCTTTTATTCTTTTGTTTTGTTTTGTTTTTGTGGAATTGGGGGAGGGGAACAGATAAGTTGCTGTCCTTTTGTTCTTCAGTCTAGTTGTGGAGGATGTTGCTTCACTGGCCCAAGTTGGCACCATCATTGCGCTCTTCCCGG